>NC_136490.1:94814111-94974111 GCF_053919585.1 Euprymna scolopes | reverse complement strand
CGAGATTTCGCAATTTGTGAAACGCTTGATTTATTGTTGTGTACTCAATAGTGAATCTAACAGGGCTGAAGAACATTTCGTTAGCACCCAATTAAACACCATAAAAATCACCGACTCAATAAAGTATCTTAAAACTTGACGCAATTGAAAAGAGGGCAACTTGGCTTAAGTTCTTCAAGTAGACTCTAGCGTTTGGGTTGTTTTATTAGATAATCACCTCGAATCAATTCTGCATACACGGTTAGGACCGAGTGTTGGCTTTTGTTAAATCTACAGTTTCTACTGTAATAGTGCCCACATATCGCAATTCACAGCGAGAACTCGCATTGCTAGCACAAATAGAAATACAATGTCGAAATTTATATCTGACAACAATATTATGTAAGATATTGCAGTTCAAACAGTGAATTTTAATCTTACTCTCCCAGGCCTTACCTTTGTCTTACAGAGGGGGTTAGTTTATTACTAATCGCCTAGATTGCCGACAGGGTTGTTCAGGCATGTTTTTAAGTGGCGGATTTGAAATCATCTATTCCGTTATCTTTTCAGAAAATCTTACCTCCTGCCTAATATTCTGTAGTGGAAGTAAATGAATATACTCGTGTACACCAGCCGTCAAATATGATAGAAAATACGAAGCTCCGTAGGTTTCCTCACTAATACATAAAAAAAACTCTGCAGCAGCTTAACCATCGAACTCTTATTTCCCCCTCCCCATCACCCTACCTTCTCCCTTTACCGCACACATCCCTTCAAAACCCCTACTGCTCACATTAACAAAGTATGCATCCTTTATTCTTCCAGAACGTAAACCACGCCCAAACATCTTATAAAACTAACGTAATTCTGACTCCCGTTTCAATATCGAATCTTTTTTGGTCTGATGAAGTGTTCTCCTTGAATTGGGATTCCACTGAAACATGTATGCACATATGTAACCAATAATGTTTGTATAATAAACAGACTACATAAGTAGCCATAGAAGTACTCTAGTAATTTAAATTTTCATGTCAACCGGAAAAAGAACACTAGAATACTATTTCTAATACAATACTTTTCTGTGATGTGATTATAGCCAGTTGCTCGGGGATCTGCTGATGTTTACGGCGTTCGTCACTTTGGATAGCTACCACTTGCTGCTGACAACTCAGCTGAATGATATTTTGACTCGGAATTGAAGTGCTAGATACATATTAAATCCATATTAATCCGTATTGACACAAAAAACTCATTTTCTTATCTTGAAATAGTTGCAAACAGCGCTCTGAATCATCGACGGGTTCTTGTTTTTTATCGACTGTAAGCAGACGCAGCACCCGTTATGAACACAGCTTTCTTATTGACAAATGTTCATACAAGACGCTGCTTTCTGATTTTGTTTAACTTTTCTGCTATCTCACATAACTTCAATTTACGATTGACTTTAAAAAAATCGGTGGATATTTTTTTGTTTTTCAGGAAAACGGTTGAATTTGGTCGACCTGAGCATTTAGTATCATTCGCTTTCTTCTTTCTTCTTTCATATACCTAGCCTCAGGTGGAATTCCTACGAACCCAGCTTCTTTGCAAGAGCCTCTCTCTTGTGAGACACTGTCGCTGGGTTGCTTCCCTGCTAAATACAACGTGGTTATCTTCAAATCTCACTTTAACAAATTCCTGTTATTGAAAAATTGTGATCTCGATAATAAAAATAAGACACGCACATTGTGTTGTCTTTACTCTAAATAAATTATTATTATTATTGGTTGGCCTTTATTCCGTCTGAGAGACAATGGACATCCTCTTAAAAGACAGCAGTGTGATAAGGAATGTATAGTGAAGAAAAGGTTGTGCAATTCACAAATGCACTTGATAATCTTTGAGCTTTACATTTATATGGAGGCATCGAAATCGGAGATACGACAGTCATGATCAACCGCAACGTGCGACTAATTTTATACTGGGAATTAAGGAATTTGATAGTATAAATACGGAATTATGTTCTATATGTGTAACGGTTCGCTTTTACAATAGTACCTCAATAACAGTTTCTAGTTTTAGCTGTTCCTTTCTTATTCTGTGTGTACTTTGGTTTGTGTTGACCATGTCTATTTACCTGTTGTTCGTTTGCTGTATACTTTTACCTGAAATAAGAAAAGATCAACATTCGCAGGATGCCGACCGGGTCACTAATGTTATTTATAGCCGATCATGACACTTATATATCTTCTCTGTCCTACAGCTTGTATCTTTGTTTGGTGTTATTTTCTTTTCATGCTTTTCTTAGTATATGTTTCAATACTAAGCTTAGCTTTGTTTTACCCGGATGCTTTCACAGAGATAGAGTTCATATACTTTATGCGTATGAATAGCAACACATTATCTGTTACACATATTGACTTTTTTGTACAGGCATTTAAAATTGTTGTAGATTCTTGAAAATTCATTATGTTATTGCTATACATCTTATGAGATGACTGGCCACTTCGTATGGTTTCAGGTTTAAATCAACAGCTACAGCAGGAATCGCAATGCAAGCAATTAAAGTATGTTTGTCACAGCTGGTGAATTTCAAAAATGCAGTTTGATGTCAGTGTGGGAATTATACACAAAATTATTTGCGAGGAACTTCAGATGCGGAAAATTTGCGCGAAGTTTGTGCCAAGGGTGCTCAGAGAAGATCAGAAAATAGGTTTTGCAATGACAGCAAGGAGATGGTCGAGATGATCAATTCAGATCCCGCAGTTCTTGATGCTCTGGTCACCTGCTATGAAAGCTCGATCAACTGCTATGAACCAGAGACCTAGAAACATAGTTCCAAGTTGAAGTTTACTGGCTCTCCCAAACTCAAGAAGGCCAGGCAGAACAAATCCACCCAGAAACTGCATCACGAAGAATCGATCGTATGACTTTATCAACAATAAGTATTCCAAACTTATCTAGCAACAACCATTGTTAATAGTTTCCATTACTCTTTCTCCCCTTCTCTATCTCTCTCTTTATATATATATATATATATATATATATATATATATATATATATATATATATATATATATATATTTCTCACTCTCCATAACCCTTGCAAAAAAATCCGACTTTCCGGCATCTAGGGACCTGAACAATGAAAAAATGGGATTTTGCAGTTTGCGGGCGTAGTTGTAAGTATGAATATATGGCCCGGGGGAGGGAGTACAATGGCTATGTATTCATCAGTGCTCATTTTATTATGAAGTACTCGTAAAACAGGCACAGGATGTAACACTGCGGCGATGGGATATAGATTGAAGCATGGCTGATAGTTCGGGCCTATTATATTTTCAGGGGTTTGTCTAAGATTGTCTAGTGGTAGATATGACAGCCTAAATGTTTCATCAATACTCCTTTGGACCTTGATAAGTGGTGACATCTCTAAAAAAGCAATATAATCAAGGACGATGGCTGTATGTGGCCTTTTGCGACCACACCTGTAACTCGCATAAAACTCTGTTTCGCGAATAACGCTCAAAATTATAATTCATATCATTTAAGCTGAAGAAATATCAGTCCTTTACTGACAGTAATTGTGCTTTTCTTTAATCTCAATGTTTCTCTAGACTTAAAATCGATACATCACATTTTATTGATTTTGATTTCCAAATTTATTTGTTACGGTTGCATGCAAATTTTTGCTGTTTAAAAATTCGTTACTTAACTATTTCGTTATTTTGCATTTGTAATTGTGGATTTGTTTGCATATTTCATTTAATAATACATATTCTATCAAGTCAACGCTTTTAGGCAGGTTCAGTTTGCAAAACAATAAAATTGGCCATGTATTACTCGAGGCACCTCGTGTCACACAACACCTACATAACTGCATAATATATTTTCATTTAGTATTTCTTTTTAATTACACATATGGTTATACGTTTAGGTAATAGAAAAAGTAAAATTTTAAATGACGTTACAAAGACTATAAACATCCACTTACAAACACACACACACATTATATATATATATATATATATATATATATATATATATATATATATATATATATATATATATATATATATACTAGCATTTCAGCCCGATGTTGCCCGGGTGTTTTGAGGTGTATGCTGAGCAAAAAAAAAAGGTCAATTTTTTAAACTTTGACCCCTATTATGACCCCTTAAAATTTATTGTTTAGGGCTCATATATATATATATGTATACATGTCTTATCCAAGGAAAAATCCAATGTTAAAGTGCAATACAAAGTGTTCAATACCGAAGTAGAGCTAAATATACTCTTTATTTTGACCTTTAGTGAATACAGAACGTTACAGTTAGGTTCAGCAGACACAGGTGAATCGTCCTACCTGTTCGTCAGATATACTGTATTAAGTTGGAAAAAGAAAGGATGGCGGTAAACACATGCGATCATTGGAAAGCAAACCGATAATTGATAATAAATGCTATATATATATATATATATATATATATATATATATATATATATATATATATATATATATATAAAGGAATTGTGTGTGTATGTGTGTCTGTTGGTTCACTTTAGGGTTGGAAACGGATGGGTCTATTTTTTTTAATTTCACAAGAAGTTATTTGCTTTTACTGGAAGTGTTCTTACGTAGGTTTCATATCGGAATGCGTCTGATAAGAATAGAAAATCGATAATCGAAAAAACGCGATTAAAAAAAGGAAGTACGAGTTTGACAGTAGTTAACACTTTTATACAACCTAATATCACAAATGTATTTAAGAAGTTTTATCACCGCAAAAGTAGAAAGACCCGCTATATAAATTCAGCAGTATGTTCTTTTTTATAAGATAGGGGCGTTGTTTGAAATGAATATTTCTTTTTATTGCACACTTGAACCATGACACTAGCCTTTCTCGTCTAACGTCAATTCAAGTGATTATGAAAAAATACGTCCATAAAATCAACAGTTGGTTCTTTGGTAAGACAGAGGCGCGTCCGAAATGAATATGTTTGCTTAGAACACAATTGAACCATGATACTTTACTTTTACATTATAAACTTTTAGTAAAGCCATTATTTACAGATAGTTTTATAAAATCATCAGCAGATTCTCTACAGTGCAAGGTAGAATTTACATTGTTAACATCTCTACTGGAGCGATGTAAAAACAGTCTCCTCGCGTCTAACTTCAATCGCCTGTTTCACAGTGACATTCTAAAATTCTCTTTTCTCCCATTTTTTCGCCTGATGATAATTTATAGATAACCGATAACCTTTGCGATGAATATAGAACTTATATTAACTTTTTGGGGATTTTAACACAAAAATGATCATAAGAAAAATGAAAAAAATGAAGAAAACATACTTAAGCAGGGATTTTAGTATTTTTAATGTGTGCTTGAATAAAGGTCGTCTAAATATATACAATTATTACTTACGTGAGTAAAAAACAAAGTTTCTTGTAAAAGTGTATGCTGTGGAGTTTCGTGAATTTCCAAAGATATTTTGGTAAAAGTCGTTTTAATGTAGCTGATATTCCCTCAGGCAATATTACATCTCTGCCATACTTTGTGACAGTTCTGTAAAAGATACACAAGTCTTGTTCTGATACGCCTACTTAAAACGTGAATATACAATACGTTGGGAATATATAAACAGGGGCAATCGCATACAGTGACGTTTGATGATATTCAACGTATAAAAACAAGAATCGATTTGTTGTTTTGGATGCGGTTCGCGCTTTTCTTTGTCAGTAAAAGACATCAAGAAGATGTAATTAAATTCAAACTTTATGGATGATATGCCGTGATTTGTAGTTGATGGATTCTTAAGATTAGAATGGTTTAACATTTAAATTTGAATCTCTCATTTTTTTTATTTTCTTATCAGTTTGTTTAATCTTAGGATGGAGTATCCTACCAGAAGGCAAACACTCACCCGTTAACTCACGTCGTCCAACCGAGAGATCCCTTTAAGATTCTGACCTCCCCTCCACTTGAAGTGCAATTTTTTGAATTCCTCTTGTACTGTGTTCACCGGGTATATTTTCCAGGTAGTTCTTGAAATCCTTTTTCATAAATTCAGTTACTCCTATAATAACTGGAATGATCCAGATCTTTTTAAGATTCCGGTTTCTTTTCATGCCATACATAAGACTTTGGTATTTCGTTATTTTTTTTCCTTCCAGTTCCGTTTAACGCAGCATCATTGGGGGCACTAACTTCTACTAAGGTTGCTTCTTTCTCCTTCTTGCCCCATATTCTTATGTCATGTTTTATAGTTCCGTTTTCTATGGACGTAGCTGTAAAAATTGGATAGTCAGAGTGGATAGGGTGTGACTTATTTTCAACTATTTTTCCCCAGCATTTGCCGCTGCATTCGATATTCAACTTTTCACAGATCGTCCAGAAGAGATGGTTATACACTCTATTGTGTTGAGGTTCTGGATTGACCTTTAACTATATCCGATGGTGAGGTCCAAGCGTGCGGGCTTTGCGGAGTGTGGATCCACCCTTTAATTGCCATTGCTCCCAGGTCCACTCTGACCCGGACTGGTAGTATCTGTTAGGGTCCCGACTATGGGTTAAATAGAAACCGACTTGAAAAAAACAAATATACTCTGTTAAAAATATTGTTCTTCAAAATCACTGGATTCGGCATTAAATAACCTGAAAAGGGTTGATATGCCATAAAACAAAAATAACAAACCATTGTGTTGAGTCGCAAAACTTTTGGTTATAATCTTATATGTATGATTAGATTATTCTATCTCAAGTATAGACTAATAAATACGCACTGCATAAAACTTCCATTCCGTATTTGGTTATCGATATCTACCATTGCTAACAGCATCACACCTGAGAGTAAAACATTGAAACTTCTCAACCCAACGTTCACAGATAACATGAATTGGAACGAATATGTTTTGGAAGAAGGTTCTGGCAAGCCGTTGGCAAATAACGCAGACCCCTTCTACCGGACCAGAAAATTTCTCACACCTGATTGTATCCTATGTTTCTACAAAGCCACCATTCGTCCATATTTGGAGTATTGTTGTGAAATCTAGGATGGTACACCATCTACTAGTTTCTCCTTGTTACATCTGATCCAAAAGAAAATCCGTATCGTCGCCATGTTTGATTCCTCTTCTTGTTTTACAAGTACTTCAATGGAATGTGCTCTGACACACTTATTGTATGTGCCAATGTACGTACCTGCGACCAACTTGACAATCAGCAAAATTAAACCTCTTCACTCTCGATCACCCCATCCTTCCAGGAAGTTGTCTTTCCACGATCTGCTAGTTTTTGGCATTGTCTTCTTGTCTCTTGTTTTCCTAATCATCCTAACGTGTATTAATTTAAATTCAATGTGACAAACCTCTCTCTGCATAATTCCTCACTTAGCATGCGCCTATAGATCTTACCCTTAATTCACAGTAGTCCCTTACGTTGCACGTTTCTATGGCGACGTTTCTTGTTTGGGATGAAAATAATTATTTTAAATCTTTTTTTTTCTTTTTATGACACAGAATGGCATGAAAAATAATTTTATCGCTTGTTTATATTTGGTCCGCGCATCGGTTTATTTGCTACTTATTAATCGTACAGACATAGTCAGAGGCCATAACCTTTTTTCCATTTTAATTAATTCTTCTTGAATTTTTGAACAAATTTTTTCTTACAACCACACAAATCTAAAAATATCTTTCTTTTGTTATTTTTATTTACGGTCTTCTCCGAAAAAAAATTGCATAAAAATATTTTTTCAGGACTATTATTTTATCGATCTCCACCACCTCCACACTAACATACAACTTTTATATATATGGGGTTCAGAGGTCGGAGCAAGAATTTCTTTTTTTTTTCTTCAGTTTAGGAGTAAATGCCGGGACACGAGTCCGGCTAGTTAAATAGAATGACTAGTTTTCTGAAGGCACCGAACTGTATGGAGCACCTCAGAAGCGTTTTCTAAAATCAAAACATTTTACTCACGATAAAATAATTGACTATGGGATATTATTATTATTATTATTATTATTATTATTATTATTATTATTATTATTATTATTATTATTATTATTATTCAACTGTATTTGAAATTCAATATCATTGGGAAGAATTTCACTTCACCGATTATTGTGTACATTGTCTTGATTTCGGAAGAAATGACGAATCTGGACGAAATCCAGGAGAAAGACGAAGATAAGATAAGCTTCTCCTATTTGATGGACGTAAAAAGAGGCATTGTGTTTTTTTCTTGGGCAATGTTCGTCGCCCATTACACAAACATCTGTTTGCATATTCTTATGTACAATTCTAAGCCGATGCGTACACGCTAACTTGGTCGCACGCTAGCTACATTCTTGTTGACTCTACGGCGGGAACCTATTTTGGTAAGGCTTTATCAATACAATACGCTCGTTGGGAAAATATGTTCCGGCCTTTACAGTTCGGCCTGCCTTATTTGCGTTCCCATGACAATAACTCCCGTATAACAAGGACTCGAACAATTTGAAACTATCTTTAAAAATAATCTACTCGTACTTTGCTGCAGTATACAAGATATGACTCTTTGATACGACAGTGACGCTTGAGGAATTTTGTTTTTTTCTTGCACCGTTCTTTATTACATAATAGCGGGAAGTTGCCCTGGATTTCATACGAAATACTATATATTTTTCACTTTGCCCATAAAAGCATACGTCTTTTTTATTACCATATAATCAGAAGAAACGGAAATTTTTGAAAACTCTAAATTAGTGACATATGCATATTCATAACAAAAATGCATTTGAAGCTTTATGGTGATCCTTCCCCCGCAAATTCTTGGAGGGAATGCATGGAGATTCTGCATATTGGGCTGCATATAGAGTTCGGAATCACTTCCTCTATATTCCTCATGAAATTATACACATACACACACGCACACACGTACACGCACACGCACACACACTGACCCACACCCACACACATACACACGCACATATATATAATTTTTATATACCAATCCTTAATTTAAGAAGCTCAATGTGATTACAGAGCATACAACAAATAAATGACAAAAATCTATTTTCCAAATTTCATGATGTTGACCATCTTACAATTTATTCATTTAATTCTGTTGATACTTACAATTCTTGACAGTAACTGTTTCGTAGCGCAAAATCATTCATGACAGAAATTAAAAAGTCAGTTCAAAATTCCCGAAACATTATCCACTATAATTAAAAACAAACCCTGACCAGGCCATATAATACAACAGTTGAAAGGTTGTAAGTATAATATTTTTAAAAACATACTGTTATTCTCACAAAGTATTGACTGATGTAGCTTACATCTTCTACATGGTCATTGCATAGGGAACGAAAACGATCTACTTTTCGTGGTTAAATAAAAGGCTGTTTGGACATTCCGCACAAATTTCCGTGTTTATTTATTGTTGCAATTTATATATATATATATATATATATATATATATATATATATATATATATATATATATATATATATATATATATATATATATAGCAAAGGGGGTAGCGTGTTTGTTTTGTACAAAAACATGTTGTTTTTTTTAGTTAGCAGACGTAATTGTAAATTTCACTTAACATGTTATTTTTATAATTTCGTCTATTTTTTAGGAGTCGCTATTTGTATAAGATGTACTAGCTTTATAAGTGTAAATTTGAAGCGTGTCTTATTTGGTTGTCTTTACTCATTTATATAAGACTGAAAGCTGTTTAAATCCCTGAAATTTTCTGTTTCTTACATGTCTTGCCAAGCATTTATTTCCGAAACAACACCCTAAAACAGAAAGAATACCATTAATCAAGTCAACTTTATTTTTGCGGCTATTAAGTTTTCTAATGTATTTTTGGAAAAAAATAGAAGTCATGCAGTGGAAAAAAGAACAAGGACTAAGCCTTCTTATTGTGAGGCTTTGATGATAGCTGAATCGTAAATGTTATGCTTTTCATGAAAAACTAGGTTTGATCAGAGGCAACGACCAAAAAACGATGCGATCTACCGGGCAAGACAAGGTCAGTTTGTCAATGAAGCAATAAAACTAGGCAAATTAAACAAACCTCTTTACCTTTTTATATTATCGACATTGCTTCTTCGTTTGTCTCTCAACACATCAGACACATCCTGGAATGTCAAATGCCTTTTCACGCAACCCTCAAACGTATCCAAGCAGCATCGTTGGCCAACGGCTGGTCGCCATGTTTACAGTTTTGTCGATTCCTTTCTTATCTGAGGAGGCCCCTTTTTGTATCTAGTCTGATAAAAATTAGATAAAAGTCGGCGCCCCGCCCCTTAAAAAAAAAAGGAATAACTTTCTTTTTCTTTTCATATTATTTTAGTGCCTTGAGAGATAGTTTGATGTACACATGTTTAGAAATGGGATCGGTTCCACTTGTAAAAATGAACAAATATCATAATTCTGTCTTTTCGGGGTCACTTAAGAAGCTGACGATTTTTCCCAATAAAAAAGTACAGTAAAACTGAATGAATGTTCATGTTTAAATGTTCCCTTATTTTTTATGTTACTTCAGTCGAAGTTCTAAACAATTGATTTCCATATATCTGTCCCTAATTGACCAGTTAAATTTTTATAGTTAGGGCTATGACACCAGCATATTCTTTTACCTTTTTTGGTTCTCGAGTGTGTATCCGCTGACATCTAATATGCTGTTATATAGAATGACGTGGTCCTCGGTTGATTAACTGTGTCGGAGATATACTCAAGAGTCAAAACAATGACAAGAATATGCTGTTGTCATAGCTCTAGTTATAGCTTATTGTCTTAGTAGTCTCTTGGTCTTATCAGATTTTATAACAATAGAAAACATGGACTATTAATTATACATAAGTCATTATAATACCATTAAAAATTAGTCCTCGCGCGAAAGAGCAGGACACAAAATGTTTTAAATAATAATAATAATAGAATAACAATAACAAAGACTTTCGCTGGCGAAGACTACTATTGACCGTAACCAGTAATACAGTCTTTTTGAAATTTTCATCTCTATTTTTTACGTTATGTACTGAATATTTGTTAATGAAACCGATATGAAATATGTTCCTTATTAAATTTTAAAGGTTTTCTATTCTGAAAGAATTTTTAAAATATTTAATCTAAAAAAGTTATTTAACATTTTTGTTAAAAAAATTCAGATTTTCTCATTATTCAGACCTGTATTACAAAGAGGGCATTGCAAAAAATGAGTTGTGCTGTGAGGAGAAATACAAACTGTAATAGAGAGAATATTCAGACCTGTAATAATACAAAGAGGGGGTTGCAAAAATGAGTTGTGGTGTGAGGAGAAATATAAACTGAAATAGAGAGAAGGAGAGTTTTAAAATATAATCTTAAAAAGATAAGATACAAGTAAGAAAAGCATTTCATCCAAGGCATGAAAATTGTTAAACAAAATGCTTTTACTATAGGCTTTAAAAATAAACGATTGGCGAGGGGTACTTGAGGTTTGGGCTCAGACGAGCTCTTGCCATGGAAATAACAATAAAACAAAGACAGTCTCACAACGTCCCTTCTGTGGAAGATAGGTTGAAGGGAAGAGAAAAGGGCATCCCCCACTAAGTTACGAAGTCTATTTTGTACTCTGCCAAGACAGGCTAAGCTGCTTCTAGTAGCTCCTACCCAGATGTGCCAACAATACTCCATCCTTGGACGGACTTGGATTTTATATAGATAAAGAATTGCATCAGCAGTAAGATATCTACTGGAGCGGTATAATTATCCCACCATTTTTCCAGATAACTTGGCAACAGACTTGATGGACGCGTTCCGTTTCAGATCAGAAGTAAATATCAATCCCAGAAACTTGTCAAAACATGATGCTTCTTCAAGACGAAAGCTCTTAATTTCACTTGATGGCAGGTGGGATCAGAACATTAATGATGTAAAGATAGGAGCTTGGTTTTAGATGCATTAAAAGTAACCAGCCACCTCGTCCCCTATTGTACCACGCGCTCAATATCAAAAGAGAGAGAATTAGAGAGAACTTGGTCATTTACGGCCTTTGATGTGTTGCCACAGATGGTAATGTCGTCAGCATAAATGTCAAAGAATGTGTTTTGGGAGATCATTGATGTAGACCAGGAAGAGACTTGGGCCCAGGATGGCCCCTGAGGGACTCCAGCATTAATACTGTGGGATTCTGATTTCTGCCCATCAACCATTATAGCCCTTTAACGCTTTTGTTTTTTAGTTCAAAATAGGATGCATAACTTTTGGAACGACTCTTCTATATTTATTTATTCTTTTATATAAAAAGTTTTAGTCCTAAATTTTCTCGTCTTTGTTGCATTCGCTAGGTACTATTGCCAACAGTCGCTGATGTAATCGTGATAAATTTAACACGCAACAGTTAATTTGCAATTGACATCATCGACATAGACGATGTCTCTGCCATCTTTTTCTGAATTAACCTCATGTCGGACATTTTTTTCTCTATCAGATCAAATATTGCATCCTCTGAGGTCTTGATTACATATCTGCACGCATATTTAACCCGGAAAATGGCAGATCTAAGTAGCAATCCGTGAGCATTAAATGTCTTGGTCAATTGTGTTCAGTCGGTAAAATATCTGTTTTAAACTTTGAAGCAATTCAATCAATGTCCGGATTTTTTTTTCTTACTCTTTTTCTCTTTCGCTCATTTAGTTGCATATATTCGTCTCTTATTTTAGGCTGGTTTTATATTGAAAATATTCTTGTCGGATTGTTCTATGAGCATACGTGCGTCATCAAAATAAGCCTAAGTAATCATTTGTTTCCTAAGACCATTTAATCATTAATGCTTTGATTAACTAAAACCCATGAATTTTGTTATTGTCCATCTGTAATGTGGACAAAATGAAGAATCTATTATGTGTCACGTGTACGCAGTGCGATTATGTATGGAAACGAAGCCTGCCTAGTGAGCTTTGAAGACATGCGTTGCATGGGGGGAGGGGGGAAATGTTATGAGAATAATACAGTGCAATGTGTTTTTCAAATACGGACTTCGATTTGATAACCTCAACAGAAGTTTACATCTGGACAGTATAGGTAGATGTGTGCAGAACAGAAATCTTTGTTGGTTTGGTTTTGGAATAAACTTAGTAGATGTAGAACAGTTAAGATAGAGGGTCTGATTAAGGCCATCGACAACATGGGAATGTGATAAAGACGGGCGATAAAAAGAAGAATTTTTACAGACTTGACCTTAATAAACCCTGTGCATCGCTTTATTGCAAGTCAATATTTTTTTTTAATTTTGAAATTGATATGAAACGCAGATAGGTGAAATTTGGTACACTGGAAAACTATAACAAGGTGCCTTATTTCCCAGATTTTTGTGGAATTTGAATAAATATTTTGAAAGTTATACTAATGTTTCGATTTTCTGGTAATTTTAAGTGTGTATGACTTCATTGCAATTATCGAAAAATGTACATTTTCGGTAATAAAGCAATATTTTGACTTCATATTTCTATTTATATGAAATAAAGAACATATCCAGTTACAAAATAAACCAAAAACAAGGACAAATTTCACATTATTTTGTTTAAAGTAAAATGTATTTATCAACATAACTCCCGTGCCTCAAAATCACTTTGAATAGCCTCTTGTCAACTGATGATGTTAATCGGCGGATTTGAAATGATGTGATGCTATAAGAAACTTACAAATCTTCCTCAAAACTTCATCCTGCGGCGAAAATTGAACATCTCCTTCATAAACTTACATCTTTATTATTGACCAGAACTGCTCAATCGGGTTTATATATGGAGAACAAGGTGGTCATGTCATCAAATGTTCTCCATTAATGCCTAATAACTTAATGTAGGATGTTGTAGCCTTGGCTGAGTGGGATGACCTATTGTTGAGCATAAAAATCAATTTACGCTGACGCGAAAATGGAAGGTCAAGCCATGGTGATAAATGCTGATTTTAAAATAAAATATAAGACTGGCTTAGGTTAGTTTGGAAGTCAATTTCTAAAAGTTGTCCAAGATAAGCTAGCATGTAAATCGATTTAATTTGGTTATTTTGTTTTTGTTCATTTTTACGGCATATATATTATTTTCAAGTAATTAAATGTCGAATTCATTCATTTGAGAAAAAGTTGTCATGCTTCAAGTTCTTTATATATTCAAATATTTATTCATACTGTGTAGTTTAATTGATTTTTATAGGATGTCAATCGTTTTCGGGTTATTTAATGCCCAGTCCAGTAATTTGGGGGACAAAAATTCATACGTCGCGTCCTTTTATATATTCAAATATCTATTGATGGTATTTGGTTTGGTTCATTTTAAGGCATATCAACCCTTTTCAGGTTATTTGGTTTGGTTCATTTTAAGGCATATCAACCCTTTTCAGGTTATTTGGTTTGGTTCATTTTAAGGCATATCAACCCTTTTCAGGTTATTTGGTTTGGTTCATTTTAAGGCATATCAACCCTTTTCAGGTTATTTGGTTTGGTTCATTTTAAGGCATATCAACCCTTTTCAGGTTATTTGGTTTGGTTCATTTTAAGGCATATCAACCCTTTTCAGGTTATTTGGTTTGGTTCATTTTAAGGCATATCAACCCTTTTCAGGTTATTTGGTTTGGTTCATTTTAAGGCATATCAACCCTTTTCAGGTTATTTGGTTTGGTTCATTTTAAGGCATATCAACCCTTTTCAGGTTATTTGGTTTGGTTCATTTTAAGGCATATCAACCCTTTTCAGGTTATTTAATGCTGGATACAAAAATACTTTGATGTATAAACTTTATGCTTTCTTTGGATTTTTACTATTTTATGTTATATGCCGTCTTTTTTTTTTTTTTTTTTTTTTTGGTACACACAAAAATTCAGTGCAGAAATGTTTAAGAAATATAAAAAAAAACATTATATTTTCTAAAACAAAATTCCGAAAACCAAACAAAAAATAACTTTATTGTTGTTTCCATTTACCCCCCCCCTTTATTCTTATATATTTTTTCTGGGTTTGGTTTCGTACTCTTTAAACTATCTTCTTTCTTCCGTTTCTTTTGTCTTGAATTTCTCTGCTTCTGCTACGCCATTTTCATATATGCTCTCTGCCCCTACAAACCCCCTCTCTCTTTCTCTCTCTCTCACTCACTCACTCACTCACTCACACACACACAGACACAGACACACACACACATACAGAAACACACCGCTTGCATACAAGAGGGACGTGTTTGTTCTTCCTGTTCGCATCCAAACTATTTCTAACATTGGACGCAGATAAGAAAGGATAATACGGCCCAGCGAGCGGACTCAGAGTACCCGTTGAACTTACGCTGGAAATTCCAAAACTAATGTCTCGGCAAAGATATTGCAGGACTAAATACACATGCTTTGCTGTTTCATATTGCAAATACGATCAACCCCCTTCCTCATTCCTCAACCTACTACTACAACGACTATTTTATTACTGTTATAATTATCATTATTCACTCAATTGGAGTTTTCACATGTCAATATTAATGATTACTTACGTATGATGACATCAAATCAAGAAATCCTGTTTTAATAACCAACTCATTTTGTGTTATTGTAACAGTCGTTTACCATTATTTTATCGTTTGAAACGAACGTTGAGTTTCTTTGTGGCTTGAGCGGTAACATCAGTTCATGACTCCAGTACTCCTCGCATTCATCCAGTGAAGGTCTAGTTGGAGTTGTCCTTCCTTTTTGATTTTTCTTCCAACCTTTTTGATGTTTCACGTCTAATGTGTATAGCGTATGTCGAATCTGGTGTCACCACACGACAGTGTTTTTGTGGCTGGGTATTTTTTCCAGGATTTGTAATTTCACTTCCTTTTGACTCGTGTATTTTGTGTTCTATTTCCATTTAAAATTAACTGCCGTTTGGTTACTGGTTCGTTGACTATATGGGTGGGTTTCTGCATTTTCAGTTGTTTTTTTCAGCATTGCCAAGCGTTGTATGCTCTAAATCTTTCTTTTAGTTCAAATGTTTACTAGTCTTTTTAAATGTTTTTCCTGACAGTCCCTAAGCTTATTAGTCCTCGCGCGAAAGAGCAGGACACAATTTTTTTTAAATAATAATAATAATAGAATAACAATGACAAAGACTTTCGCTGGCGAGGCCACTATTGACCGTAACCAGTTATACAGTCCTTTTGAAATTTTCGTCTCTATTTTTCTCGTCATGTACTGAATATTTGTTAATGAAACCTATATGAAATGTATTCCTTATTAAATTTTAAATAGTTTCTATTCTGAAATAAATTTAAAAATATGATCTAAAAGAGTTATTTTTTAAGTTTTTGTTTAAAAAATTCAGATTTTCTTATTATTCAAGAGGGAGATGACAAAAATGAGTGATGGTGTGAGGAGAAATACAAACTGAAAAGAGAGAATATTCAGACCTTTAATAATACAAAGAGGGGGTTGCAAAAATGAGTTGTGGTGTGAGGACAAATACAAACTGAAATTGAGAGGAGAGTTTTAAAATATAATCTTAAAAAGATAAGATACAAGTTAGAAAAGCATTTCATCCAAGGCATGAAAATTGTTAAATAAAATGTTTTTACTATAGGCTTTAAAAATAAATATGCAATGTACATTCTGTTGCACTTAAAAAAAATCATTGAAAATTTTATATCTATATCATTAATTGCTAGAGGAAAGATAATGTTTTTAAATTGCAACAAAACGTACATTACATAAACTAAATCCGAGGTATTTTTTTATTCTATTTAAATTAAATTTTTATACCTTACTTTGTAAAATTTATAAAAGTGCACTTTGAAGATAAATAAATTTCAAATTGAATCTTGGACGTTTATTTTTAAAGCCTATAGTAAAAACATCATGTTTAACAATTTTCATGCCTTGGATGAAAGGCTTTCTTAACTTGTATAATTATTTGTATTAAAGCAATTTTCTTCGTATTCCATATTATTTTTATTTATTAGGCAAGATACATGAATTTGGCTTGTTGTTTTGCGTCTTCACTCTTCGCCTTGTTATATGCGCCACTACGAAATCTGCGATTTTTGCAAGTACGCTGGAAAAATGGTGGGATCTTTCTATCGATCCGGTAGATATCTCACTGCTGATGCTATTCTCTATCTATATAAGAGCCAGGTACGTCCAAGGATGGAATACTGTTGCCATATCTGGGCAGGAGCTGCTAGAAAGGACTTGGCCTGCCTTGATAGAGTTCAAAATAGACTTTGTAGCCTCGTAGGAGATGTCCTTTTCTCTTCCTTGCAACCTCTATCTCACAGAAGAGATGTTGCGAGTTTGTCTCTGATGTATCGTTATTTTCATGGAAAGTGTTCGACTGAGCTTCAATCTATGGTCCCCCCTCGCCAAACTTTCACAAGAAACACTCGTCTAGCTGTAAACACTATCAATAATTCCCCCCACTCTTTATCTGTGCCTAAACCTAAACGTAGATTCCATGAACAAAGCTTCTTTCTTAGAACTGCACGCCTGTGGAATTGTCTTCCGTTTTCCTGCTTTCGGGCTGACTACAATATGGTTGTCTTCAAGTCTAAAGTAAATAAGTTCTTGATGAGCCGTTCCATATAAGGTAACAAATTAACCAAATTTTCATTACTAATGATTACTATATTTTCCAATTTCTACTGTACACTCTTTAACCCTTATCCTTGAGTGGCCTCTTGGCCTTGATAATGTGGTGATGCCTATGTAAAAAAAAGTACTTTTCCTTCTTGTAGTCTATTATGCAGTTTCTTATAAAGACAAGAGCGGGATTGATAAAGAAAAACACAGCTACATGGTAGGCAGCTTAGGATCACCGTTTTCTATTGAAAAAGTTTAGTGAAGGTTTTCTTTTTTACATCCTCATATAGTTAAATTCTTTTATATGATTGTAGACTTCTGAGAAGTTGCCTTATGCAAATACTAAGCCTTTTTTCTATTTAACAATTTCAGTAAAGCATTTTTTCCATCCTTATATAGTTGAATTATCTATTGTAACTGTAAACTTTTTAGAAGTCGGATTATGTAGGTGCGATGTCTGCGATAGGTTAAATATAGTTTTTTTTTTCTGGTTGTTTACATTGCATTCTTTATTTTTATTTTCACTTATTTTTTAATCAAAGCTTCTTTATAGACACACACACATATATACACACACACGCATATATATATGTGTGCATGTATATATATATGTATATATATATATATATATATATATATATATATATATATATATATATATATATATATATATATATATATAAGAAAACCATTAAGGGGCACGAGCGTTCTTATGAGTACGTGCATACTAGCATGTGCATGTGTGTGCGAATTTATACACGCTGGTATACATATCGTGCGTACTAGCGCATATATGTGTTTATTTGCGTATGTGCGCGCAAATTAACATGCACCTTCCTCTTCTCTGCACAAGCGATACTTATTCGCTTCTCCCCTGTACAAAGGGAAATAACTCTCTATTTCTTGGCACTAGTTGCTTTCCTTTACGGTTTCTGATCTGCGCGCATACGTACGTATCGTTGCACTTCTCAACAAACAATTTATACGAAACAAACTACAATAGCCGTCAAAATAAATAAATAAAGTAAAGCCATAATAACTTTAGGCAGCACTTAGACTCATCGAATTCTAAAGCCCATATTCCTGAAACTGAGCTGACAAATATGTGAGCCTATTCGACTGCGGGACTAACACTGATATCCAACATCCAACGTCCGGCACTAACGCATACAAATGTAGTCACATTCGAGAGCTATTTAAGCTTCTTATCCTCTTTTGAGGAAGAGAATTATTCTCAAAATTTTAGGAAAATTCGCGTATCTACTATTTTGTGCCACACACTATGTTTGGAAATAAATATGTGTAATTAAATATTACTGAAATTTATAAAATATTGTCATTTTTTTACTACATAAACCGTTTTCATACACTGCATTGCTATAGCCCTCAAACATAGCCGTCTCACAAAATGAAATTATTAACTTGTAGTTATACTTGCAGCAGATTAAGAAAAGGAAAATAAGGTAATATAATTGATTGAGATTGTCGGACTGACTTCCTCATCTTGGTTGTTATCGTCACAACGTTTCGGCCGTTTTGCCCTCCGGCCTTCATCAGGTGTTTTGTATCGAACTGGGGAACCGTTTGTTAGAAGTCTCGAACCCAACCCTTTATTATCATTACGGGGGTACCATGTTCGGACTCCAGCTAGGCTCTGGGACATAGTTGTTGATTCTCTGTTTTGAATGTTACTTTTTCACTGCCTTCGTTCAGGATTGAACTCAGCACCTTTGGGTAACTATAAACTTTGATACAACGTCTAGGACC
Organism: Euprymna scolopes; assembly: GCF_053919585.1. NCBI lineage: Eukaryota > Metazoa > Mollusca > Cephalopoda > Sepiida > Sepiolidae > Euprymna > Euprymna scolopes. Next base: position 94,954,809 of record NC_136490.1, on the reverse strand, counting down.
ACTCGGCCATATGTCACAAAAAAATGCAGGTAATTACTAAGGTAATGTAAATAATAAATGACGCAAATAAATGAACGACGTAAATAAAGAAACAAATAAAAATTTTAAATAACCAAATAACATAAAATGATAATATATGGGTCGTTTCTGCTAGTACGAATAGGCCGGGATTTTCATGCATTACCAGGCAACGTCGGACGACCAACATAAAAAAATAGCAACCTTGTATGCCATCATGCCAGAAACGCGTCTTTGAGAATACCTTTTGTACCAGCGATAAACGTTGTAGTTTCGATGTACGCAAGAGTAAATAATACAATTGTCGCCGTTTTCGCTTTGTTATTCTTCGGGATTTTTTTCTTTTTTTTTTTTTTTTTGGTTCTACACAAGTCCCGACACTGTTCACGAAGGGAAAGTAAACACGTGACCCTACTGCTCGTTGAAATTATCAAAAAAACAAAAAGAAAGAGAGAAAAGAAAAACAACGATAAAACCAAATCAAATACGATGTAAGTATATCCGTTTGGACACGCCCGACCTCTTCCGTTTTTGGAAAAGAGTATGTACAATGGAAGATTATAATTAATTCTCAACTCAATGACCTCAGAAGGGAAACCCCAGTAGAAGAAAAAACATCAACTTTCGATGCTAAGTTCCTCAATTGTTTGTCTCGGCATATTTTGTTATTCTTATGTAATGTTACAGTAATGATAAAATATGACCGATGTAGTTTCTTTTTTGGGGGGTGAGTAAGTTATCGTAAGAAAACAGCCATAAATGTTAATTCTCTTTATATATATATATATATATATTATATATATATATATATATATATATATATATATACTAGCAGGGAGAGCTAACGCGACCCGGGATTGAATGATGAGCAACGAATGTTTCACAATCCCATATTTTTATTGTGATCGAAATCGGTGAAATCGCCCATTTTTCAATCAAATCGATTGATCGCCTACTCTAGTTGGGGACCCATCTCAATGCACCGGGAAGAAGCTTCACATGGCTGCCCGCAGATACTTAGTTCAAAATACATTATGGTATACATTGCAGCATATTGTGCATAAGTCACATTAAAGTTTAAATTGGAAAAGTCGAGTATCATGCCTATTGAAGCATGATACTAAATGAAAACATTCATTTTGAATAGGCTTTTGTCATATCAAAGAAGCTACCGTTGCTTTTATATGTCTGGTCTTACTGCTTGTGTGGTAATAAAACTTCTCAAATTCACTTGTGATGTTAGGCTGTATAAGGTGTAAACTCTGTTCAAAATCGTCTGCCCCTTCTTTCATCTGATAACTTCGATTATCGATTATCGATACTTATCGAAGACATTCCGATACAAACCCTATCGATGAACACTACCAGGCACATAAAGAACCTTCCTTGGAAATTTCATAAAAACCGGCCCATCCGTTTTTGAGTCTACAAGGAACGAACTCACAGACACTCAGGCATACAGTTCCTTTTATATAATATATGTCAGGATTGGCAATCCATAACTATAAAGGCCTGCTTTATTTCTCTACAAGCGTTTATTTATAAATAATTCCTTTGAGAAAAATCAGTTCGTTTTAGTTACGGTTGACCAAAATGATCAAAACATTTTCTTTTTTGATTATAGCAAAGATAGTTTACTCTGTTTAACTTTAAGTTTTTACTGCACAGTTGGTTGGATATTTAGGACTGGTCAAGCGAATAAGAAAGTCCTTTAACATGTGCAAGGGAGCCTTCACGTTATTGTAAGGAAAGATAATCGTTAATTAGAAGTGACCATCTGTTGCTTGTCATAAACCGGAAGTTCAAAGAGCAGACAATCTTGACAATAACCAAATTTTAGTTCCGAGTACATAAAATGATGTTTAAAAAGGTATTTTTCCAGATATGTTTAAAGTACGCGTAAGTTTGGAGTAGTGAAAATGTCTTCGACGGAAGATATTCCATAAGTCACAACATGATGTTTCTCTGTCTTGTTGAGATATAGTTCTGTTTAATTCTATGAAATACACTAGTGATAGAATGATTTCAATATTTGTTTCCCCGATTATGTTCTGAATTTCCGATTCCGATACAATTACTGATTCCGATTTTTATTTTATTTCTTTTATTCAAATTTCGAAATATAAAGTTGGATCTTTTAAAGGGGGATTTGATTAACGCCAGAACCCATATAACATGTGCATATATTTTCGTAAATATTAAACTGTGACTTATAAATTTATTTTTTGCTGGTAGTTTAATAGCAATAAATATTTATCGTTTTCATCATTAATATGAAGAGTGGAAAATTACATTTTAAAGAAAAACAAAGAAATACAAACAAAAAAAATCGTTCTTGGCATCGGAAAATAGTCACACATTTTTCCAATTCTGATAGCATCAGCAATACTCCAAAATGTTCCGATTTTTTTCGATTCTCGACTCCGGTTCCGATTTATCGTCCCAATACTAAACTGTACCCACCTCAACTTTACCTACTCTTTTTAAGAACAGATTTATTGCTAATCGACTGAAGCACCCATAGGAGGGGCATCCGATGAAACTGCTCAGGCTGTTTTTTTTTTTTTATGGGGCAGCGTATGCTGCCAACAATTCACTAGATTTTCCGATCTTTCGAAAATGTAAGCATCGTGTAAAAGCTGCTTCTAATCGAATACAAATTAGAGTTAGGGTTACGGGCCAGCATGTTGCGTCACAAACTGACAATCGTAATGCATGGACTCATGAAATGTTTCACTTTTTCTTTGAAGCAAAAGATATTGTGGCTAAAATTTTGAGAGTTGACCCCATTTTCTCCATGGAAAAGTCGAGGGTATTAGTCTGTGTACATTATAGGTGAGAATAAAATCAAATCCCGAAAGCATTGTTTAACCTCCAACACACAGCACAATTACGATGACACATCGGTTCTCGTAAAGTCACCGAAATTAAGCAACGTTGAACCCATTCAGTACTATGTTGGTAACCGTGTGAGAGTACCAGTTGTTGTATGTAAGAGGTCGCCAAAACTTCCCTGCAATAACTGAAAAAACTTAACGTCGATAACTCTCTTGGACCCCTTGGGTCGTTTGTGGATTCCCTTGACATTTTAACGAAGGAGGGTTTCCTAACGCTTGAGTAGTGTCTCTCCTCTATACATGTTATAATGTGGCTTCCTTCAGTCTTGACAGATTGCGGGTACCCACTGTATGGGTGCCTGTGCGTGAAATTTGTGTGGCAAGAGTTGCGCAGTCTCCAATCCCGCCTCTGCTGAGTCAACATTGTTGCATACCATTGGCAAGTTGAGGTACAGGACGACTGGAAACAATGTCAAGATGAGCGGAGAGCACATACAGCGCCTAGAATTCTCAAATGATCACCCATCTGGTACTAGCCAGGCTCAACGTTGCTTAACTTAGGTGATCTGGCGAGAACCGATGTGTCAACGTGATTATGCCGTATATGTTTTAATTACGTTATGATATAACAGCTGCAAATGAAACATACAACCATACTGATAAGATAATGTACGCAAAAAATATTCAATTATTGTTAATCCGACAGGTTTCGCTTTGCGAGTTTGTCCATAAAATAATAATTTATAATGTGTACAATAAAGTATAAAAAGAATATTGTGCATGGCAGTACAGGAGCATGTCTGATATACCGCGAGGACTATGATGGTTACGCGAAACAGGAGTAAAGAGTGATAATTTTCTTGTGTGCCCTTTTATATATCCAGAGTGCTGAGCTCTCTACTGTCGCGGAGGGAGGGATTATTAAGACTGAAACGACCTCTGGTGACTGCATGTGGAAGTGTGCAGAAAAGGGAAGGTAATTCTATATGTCTGTGATTTTTATTAACTTTTCCAACCACTTTATAACAAAGAATACAAGGAAAAGAAAGAGGAGAGAAAACGTACTTCTGCTACGTGTTATCAAACCAACAAAACTAAAGTTGTGCCTGAGAAGTTATGTAGTTCAGATAATTTACTAAGATGAAATAAGCGTATAATTCTAGGCAAAATTACCTATAATATTTCTTCATCTCCACTGAAGTGTTGAACGATACATTGTCAACCTAGACAAGACGACATTATTCAATTTCAGTTTAATGAAAATCGATTTTTTTTTGTTGAAGAACATCTACTAATTGGCCAGGTTTGTAAAAATCCCAAGAGCGATAGGAGCCTTGTTTCATATCTGAGTGACGCAATGTTCAACGAACGAGATCGGAGATGCGCCGCAGGACATGCTCTCTACCGATCCAAGTTATGACAACATGATCATTGCTAGCACCCTCAAAATGGACGGTTCAACGCTTGAGAGGACAGCTCAATGAATTTTCCGGACACGGTTATGATCTTTGATGTAGTTTAAATGAGGGGCACATCATACCACCGCCATAGTACAACATATCTTCGAAGTCGGCTGCAAAGTCAACATCAAAATGTACCTGGATGTACTGAAGAGTGTAGTGATCCTTGGTGCAATCAGGTGCCCGTTGGCAGACGCTGGGTGTGGCAACAGGACTCGACACACAAGTCCAAATGACGTCGTTTAGTCATATGTAAAGAACATCACAACATGACCTCTCACAACACTAAAGCCAGCCCGATCGCCGCCCTCCGCCGAGTATTGGCCGGGCTCCCGCCGCCGGTTGTGGAATAGGTATTCAACCAGTTCCGGATCCGTATCGAGGCGTTGATGGAAACTGAAGGCGGCTACAATTAATAGATGCCAGCTCTACTACATAATCAAGTTATCTGAATTGATTTTTTCAATAAAATATTTAAAATAAATCTGTAGTGTTGTTTTAATTAGGGTGAAAAATTTATCGCTCCACTCTGTAATCATCTTAAACCTGCAGTGACAATGGGACTATTAGCAGCAGCATATTGAAGATGAAGAAACGTAGATTATTATGGAATTCCGTAAATAAGGTAACATATTAGTTTCATCATTTGCTTGTAGATTTTATTTTCGTTTTTTGTAATTAATGATTATCTTATTTCTTTTAGTTGTTTACAGTTGATACAAAACCGAATAACAATTATAAATAATTACTTCACTTCATTTGTTATATAGTCGCTAACGGGTGTATATATATTTTTGACAGTCTCTTTGATCGTCTTCTAATGTTCGTTGTGTCTATCTGCATTTCGTTGTGGGTGTATTATTATAATGCATACAATAATGTTCGTGTATGAAAGAGTCTTTAGCGTTTATGATCGTCTCTAAATTTTCGTGATCTTCTAGTTGATGCGTGTATAACATGTGGTTAACAGGACAAATACAAAACACAGAAAATACAAAGAGACGAGACAAAGTTATGTGGGGTTTTACATCTGATCAATAAGGAAACCTAACTAATTTGGGTTTTGTTTTGACGAATCTTAGAAACTGTAAATGAAGATTCATCCCCAAAAAATTGCGAGCAGCCTTGGGTGTATTTTCAGCAACTTTTATTTCAGATGTTTCTCGATTGGAAAGTTTTACGCTTGCCTAAGTTCTACATTTTATTGACATTGCCTCGACAGCTTTGTCAGGGTTCAGAGCCATTATGACCGGTCGGTATCTCGTTTGTCCGTTCGACTCTCTCTAACTCGGACTACCAACCGACTAAACTCTACGTGTACATAAAAAATGATCTTCCTTTCTAAATCACAACATGATCATCGCCTGATGCCTGTCACACATTCATTTGTTATTATTTATTGATTAAAATTGGTTTATGTAAAAATTGAACGGTAAACATTCTTCTTACTATGCAAACATCTTTCAATTCACAGCTTTTTCCCTTATTGCATTTTTCACATTCGCCATCTTGTCTTAGATAACAATTAATAATACTTTCTTAGATCAATCTGCGCTGCCCTGGCAGTGCCCAACATAAGACATTCTCTCTCCTATTTCTCTATCCTTCACATCCAATAAAAATCCAAAAAGTTAAATCGTTGTTTGCTTTTTAACAATTTTTAATTATCAGGAATCGATATTTATATCTCTCAGTAATTGCTTATTTTTATCGCGTTAATTATCTATTATTTCTCCCTTTTTTTCGAAAACAGACCACTTAGGTTTTGCATTATTTGAATAAGCTTCTTTCAAACATCCAACTTTGTTTTCACCGTGTTAACTTTTTGAGTAAAAATGCCGCGAACAATGGCTTAACCTACATTTTAAGTTATCTAAATAAGATTGGTTAAATTAGAAAAATTTATTATTGCGACTTAACTCGTGTTTCTATGATAATCCGTGATGAAATTTCACTTTAGCAAATATTTAATAATGAATAAACAGTCAGGAATACATTAAACAGTAAATATTTAATCCAAATTACATCAAAACGAATAATTTGGTTTTAAGACATTAGTGTAGATTTTCTAATATATATATATATATATATATATATATATATATATATATATGTATATATGTATATATACACACATATATATACATATGTATATATACATATATATACATATATATATATACATATATACATACATATACATATATATACATATATATATTATATATATACATATATGTATTATATATATACATATATATTATATATATACATATATATATTATATATATACATATATATATTATATATATACATATATATATTATATATATACACATATATATATACATATACTAGCATGGGTATCCGGCGATACCCGAGTCGACATTAAGTTCCGTTTGAAACAAACCTGCTATACTAAAGATATTAATCATTTTCATTGTGGGCAACGTTGATACCACCACAAAAATTTCAAAAATAAAAGAACCGATAAAAGCATGTAAATGTTATCGCCCCCCCAAACAAGTACATGATACTCCCTCCACCAGATATTCCAACAGTGGATACAAAGTAGAGGAGCTATTCTCCAGATATTGAGCACTTTTTGTTACTCGTGCACTAGGCCCCACCCCTGCCAAAATAAAAATAAATAAGATAAAAATATTAATGAATCAAAACAATTTTGTTTCAATAAAAATAGCAGCGAGTGGCGGAGCGACCGAAAAAAATAGCCCTGTCGGCTTAAACCTGAAAAGCGAATAAGGAGAAAAGCTAATTTGCCTACTGTAGAAATAATAAGGGTATAAACATTAACGCGTTTGAAACGTTTTAGAACAAAACGGAATTCCTTTTATTGGATTGTTTTTTTTGTTTGTTTTTTTTTTTTTTGTTTTTGTTTTTCCCACTGGCTTTTTTTTTTCGTAAATAAAAGAAGTTTTCCACTTTTTCCTTTCTTTGTGGGGCACTTCCGGAACGCCCAAAGATTCTGTATAGTCGTTTCAAGAATAATAAAAGAAAAACAAATGATATCTTTTCGTTTATTGGTAAGTGTTTTATTTATTTATTTATTTATTTAATATTTAAAAATAAAGCAAAGCATCTTTCTGTTTACACAAAATTATGTTTTCACGCTAGAAACTTATTGCGATTAGAAGATTATTTTATGTGGGAAGAGTTTCTTTTTTATCCTTCGAACTTCTGAACATATAAAAAAGTCGTCAGGGGAAATAACTGTACCCGTTTCTAAAAAATCGATGTCGAAAAAAACAATTCCAAATAAATTAAATTAAATATATTAACAATATAATTATTATTTAAAGTTCATGAAATAACAATCTTAAATTGAACACTTTAAATACCTCACTCGCTAGAAACTTAAACTAACATACAACTATTTAATAAAATGTATTTCCCTTAATATATATGCAAATAAGGTAACCTCTTTATCGTATATTTTGAAAGAACCATACTATATATAGAAATAAATGAAATATTAAAGTAATGGACCTTTTGTACATTTTTTACACGGTGGTCACCACTTATCAACGCCCGGAAGCCACTCAGGGATAAGGGTTATTGCAATTAGTAATATTAATAAATTTGTGGATAAACAAACAAATAGACAGGAATACGAATATATATATATATATATATATATATATATACAAGTTAATACATACTATTCAATATTTCCATACATATAATGTTATAGGTGACATAATATTAAATAAATAAATAAAATAATATATAATCTAATAAAAAGAAAATGTCCACACACAGTAACATACGCATAGACTCCGACGTATATAGATTATAAAACATCCACTTGATACATTACGGAAAACTTAGAGATGAGATTATAATACGAACATATAAATAGATACAGACCAAAGATCAAACAATATAAGATAGAAGGTAGATAATAAGATGCATATATTAATACACACACATGGATAAAATATATATGTATATATCTATAATATAAAGCTGAACGTCTGTGTGTGTGTCTGGTCACGAATAGGCTTGACTATTATAGAAAACTGATTACATATAATGATAGAAGATGTATCGAGACACATAAATGGGTACGTTTGATCTGGCATAATGATGATTCATTAAAATTGTGAGGTCTGTGTACGCGCCTGGTCCACAAAGTATGGAAATAAAAAAAATTTTTAAAATGTTTACAAGTGTTTTTGATATAGATGTACATGATAATACTTTGATAAGTATGTTTTAACTTAAGTAGGGATGGTATAAATAAATTGTGGGGTCTGCGTTCGCGCCTGGCCTCCATAAAATGGAAATAGGCACACACTTTAATAAAGACTTTTCATATCTATCTGCGTAAGTATACTTTGATAATTATGTTTCAGTTTGAAGAAATATGGTATAATAAAATTATGGGGTGTTCGTTCGCGCCTGGCCTCCATAGAACGGAAATATATCACAACGTTTAACAAGATTTTTTAATATAGATCCACAGAATATTGTGATAAGTGTATCAGTGTGAACAGGTATGATATAATAAATGATGGGGTTTATCTATTTTATTTTTACTTTCATCATATTTTGCTTTGGTTTTCATACCCTCAAATTGGAAGCTATCTCTTTACAACCCTTCCTTTTCATAACCTATCATACTTTCATAAATCAGAGTCCATTTTCTGTAGGCTGTTTTTGAACCCAGTCAACGACGGGTACTTTTGCTAGTATATACATACTTTTAGATTTCATATATATATATATATATATATATATATATATATATACCCAGAATACATTATGCATTAATACCACCAAAAACATTTATATCTCAGAATTAGATTTCAGATCACCTCATATTATAAAAACAGTAATAATAGAAAAAAAAACTTAATAAAATAAGAAAAAAGAGAAAAAAGATAATGGAGACATGAAAGTAAATGAGTGAAGATTGGCATGAAGGTGAAATAGAGAAGATCAAGTTAACAAGTAACATATACGAAGAAGGGAAAACAAAAGTTAATACCAATATATATAAACAAAGAAGGAATATTATAGCCGCAAAGTATTAAAAAATACATGAAATAAAACCAACTCAACTCCATTAAACTTTAACACAAATAAAAATTGAAAACAAAACAAACAACGAAAACATATTTATAACAAGTCAGTAAAATAAAAAAAGAAAGATAAAAGAAATAAAGATAAACACCGTTATCTCCCTTAGACCATAAGTTTACCGGAGTTTTTCTGCGACATTATAATATAAAAAAAATCTTAACTAACTCGCTAGTTAGAAACAACAATAATAATAATAATAATAATAATAATAATAATAATAATAATAATAATAATAATAATAAAAATAAAAAGAAATATTATACATAAACAAAGAAAGAATATTGTAGCCACAAGGTATTAGAAAATACGTTAAATTAAGACCAGCTATCCCCCTTACATATTAATACAAACAATATAAAAAATGGAAAATAAAAAACTATTTATAACAAATCACAAAAAAGAACTAAAGCTAAGAGAAATAAATTTAAACACAGTTATCTTCCTTGGACTATAAAATACCGAGATTTCTACTGCGATACTATATAAAAAAGAAAAAATTTTTAGTTCCGTCGCTAGTTTGTAATAATAATAATAATAATAATAATAATAATAATAATAATACATTTATTATAATAAAAGTAAATATTTATACACACAAACAAAGAAAGAATATTATAGCCACAAAGTAAAACAAAATAAATACCAGAAATTAAGCCCTCTTTATACACCAACGCAAACCAAAACAGAAAATAAAAACATAAACGACAAAAATATATTTATAACAAGTTAGTAAAAAATAAGTAATAAAAAAGATAAAATGAACTTAACACAGTCATCTCCCTTACACCATATGTTACGCGGATTTTACTGCGATACTATAATTAAAAAAAGAAAAATATTAGCTGAATAATAATAATAAGAAGAAGAAGAAGAAAATTTATAATAATAATAAAATGAAGAATAAGCAAATAAATAAACAAAATACATTAACATAATGGGATTACAAATTTCACCATAAGAATATCTCCTAATAGACAAAAAATAAATAAAATTATAGTAATAATAATAATAATAATAATAATAATAATAATAATAATAACAACAAATTCTATAAGATTTAAAAAATATAGGCACTAAATTTTTATAACAAAGATAAATAAATAAAATAACTACGGTTTTAACTAGTCATATCTTATTGCGGTCCTCGCCTCTGTCTGCAGTCCTGTTCAATTCCGCCATTTTTAATATAGCTTTGTTTTCTTTTTGAAAATGGGGAGGAATTTTCTCCCAAAATTAATCAAACTTCCATACCACCAACGGACTTTATATACACCAGACATAGCAATAGCCTGGTTGCAAATTAATTATGTAACGAGGTGAGGAATTATAGATGAATCCCGTCTATTTTTTTTGGTTTTTCTTTTCTTTACTCTTGTGATTCCGGTCCTTTCCGCATTGCTTCTGGCTTTTAAAAGTTCCATATTACTTATATATATATATATATATATATATATATATATATATATATATATATATATATATATATATATATATATAATAAGAATTACTGTTAAGTTTACCAAAATGATCCAAGATGGTAAAACTAAAGTAAATTATTTTTTACGCACATTTTACCTTTCTTTTAATAATATATTGAAATTATTTTCCATTTCCTTGTACCTATTTCTGAATTATTTCGCGGATTAAAGACTATCCATTTATTTATTGCTTCCTTTTTAAAATTAAATGTTTTCAACTCTTTTTCAAAGTGTTTTTAACATGTTTTATTAACTACTTTCTTTTATTTATATATATATATATATATGCATATATATACATATATATATGTATATATATGCATATATAAAGTATTTTGATCAACTGCGCTCAGAATATATTATAATAATAATAATAATAATAATAATAATAATAATAATAATAATAATAATAATAATAATAATATGTCACCTATAATTTTATATAGAATATTTATATATATTTCAACATTAGTTATTCCTGATGATTTATTCAACCAAATTCAGAAGTACAGAATATATTTTAAAAAGTTACTTTCGTTTTTCATTTGGATATAGTAATATAAAAATCGATCTGTTGCAAGTTACAGAGGTATTCTTGTTTCATTCCCACATGTATTTATAATTTATAAGTTTAAATTATGATATACGATTGTGAGTAATAATATCTTGCGAATACAAAAAAACATAAACGCTTCTGTATTGTTTATTTCCACAATAGATTTTCATAGTATATATATATGGAAGTGTGGAAATAAATATTTTGATATATTCTGTACTTCTGAATCTGGTTGAATATATCATCAGGAATAATGATTTTGAAATATTATATATAAATATTATATATATATATATATCTGTATATATATATATATATATATATATATATATATATTAGTAATTTACTTGTTATAAAATACGTTAAATTATTCATGTCAGTATTACACACATTTAAGGGCATTATCACTGTTATGAAAATTTATTTTAATAATACTTAGTTTTGTTTTAATTAATGTGTTTAATATGTCTAGTTTATGATTATTATACTATATATATATACATATATATATATTTATATATATATGTGTGTGTGTGTGTGTGTGTGTGTTTGTTTGTGCGTGTATAAGCGTGTGTGACGTAATATATGTGTGTATCTGAATCTTAAGCTAATCAGTTATCTCCTACGGTTCATTTCGCATCCGGTTGTATATTCTGTTCGACCAGTCCCTAAACGCCATTTTCCTATTTTTTTCTATTTCCCGCCAACTACCTACCCCCAAAGCCACTCCGTATTTTACGTGCCAAATGATTAATGCCAACGGCGCCGTTCCTGTCCAACATGGCTCTTGGCCATACATCGACGCACTTCTTCCGGAAAATCTCGATCTTTTTTTCTCTTTTTTTATTCTTCTTATTGCCGTCGCTGCGGATTTCATGCGATGACGACTTTTGTTTTACTTTTTCCCATTTAGTTTTTAATATATTCTAGCCACACAAAATGGTTGAAACGAAAAAACACCTTCTTGTCACACGATTTAGAAATAACAGAATTTCAAGCAAAGTTTCGTTGATTTATTTGTGTACCTGAACAATCCCATCTCCGTGTAGCATCAGTGTTTATTTATCTCTCTCAAGCGTGTGTATATGGTTACATATTCGTAGGCACAGGATTCACTGGAGAATTAATTAACTTATCATTATTAATTTTCGAACACAGTAAACGGTCCATATGTGATTTATATGAGGTTTATTTTCTTTTATGCAAAGTTTGTATAATAGGGGGGAGTCTGTCTTAAAGATTTAGATACTTCTTATTTCCGTTAAATTTATCAAATTAATATGTATTCCCTAGCAAATTGCCCTTCATTAAAATTTCCTCTTAAAACCGTTTAATGTTAACCTTTGACTTTTATATTTTTCTAGAATAAAAATGATATGCTGGTTCTTTCTCAAATTAGAATAAGGATTCTAGAAATAGGATTTAGTAGAATTATACCTAGATTTTATCTTCGTAAGTTGCAATAAAATCTATTTCTGTTCAGGAAATTATTTTTCCTACATTAGTACGAGTATTTTACAGTACATATATAAATTAATTTTACCTCATCTAGAGAGGATATTGTACAGTACATATATGAACTATTTTATCTACACTAAGACGGGTATTATACAACACATACATGAATTAATTTTATCTACCCTAGAATGGATGTTGTAAAGTACGTACCTAAATTAATTGTACCTACTCCAAAACGGATATTGTACAGTACATACGTTAATTAATTTTACCCACACTAAGACGGGTGTTGTACAGTACATGTATTAATTAATTTATATCCCCTTGGCCAAGTATTGTGAAATACATCTATAAATATATTTTATCTACTGTATGGCAGGTATGGTACATTACATATAGGAATGAATTTTACCTAACTTATGATGGGTATTCTAAAGTACCGGTATGAATCAAATTTACATACCCTAGTATAATGTTGTTACCCTTTGGCTGTGATCATAGTGTAGTATCTTTCTTAACTGTGGCAGACAGAGCCGAGGGTGAAAACATTATTATTATTATTATTATTATTATTATTATTATTATTATTATTATTATTATTATTATTATTATTAACTGATTCGAGCGATGGCGGGTCGCTGGATCAATTATTATGATTAGAAAAATAAACAATTAGATTGGGAAAAGTGATTGACAGCAAATAATAATATCGCTACAAAGGAATGTGAAAATAGAAAATAGATGTAAACATGATTTTTGGTTTGCATAAGCAAATAACTCGATTGAGGTTACATCAGCTGTTGGTCTGGGACACGTAATGAGATGTAGATTTGGGGAGATTTTAGTCAGTCGTTAGCTGGACACCAGAGAGAACGGACGACTCAAAGGGGGGAGTTGGTCTCTCCATACGCGGGGAGCGGCGTTTTCTCAGGCAGCCAAGATATAAAGACGTTGTAATATTTGAAGATGTCAACCGAAATCATTAAAATAAATCTTCGTAAATAATTCAGGTGTGTGTTGTGTTATTTACATATGTTAAAAAGATATGTTTGTCTACAACTCTTTCGATACGTCCGGGTCAATTGTTTCCTGTTAGAACTATTGCATAAATGTTAAAACATACACACTAGACGATCAACTGACTGATACGACGTATATACATACACGCATTTACACATACATGAATATACAGATAAAATATAAACTCCACTATTCAACATGTACGTCGTTATAGAACATATTCATACACACACACAACGCAACACTAGGACTTGTGTAGTACCGTACATACGTGAATTATTTTTCTGCCATATGATGGGTATTTTACAGTATAAATATGAGTTTAATGTGCATACTTTGACAGAGGTATTGTACAATACTTACAGTAATTAATTTTACCTACTCTACGACATATAGTGTAAAATACATATATGAATTATATTTAGTTACTCTAGGATTGGTATTGTACAGTACGTATAGGAATCAATGTTACCTAATCGAGGATGGGTTATAATACAAGCACAAGTTCCCATTTGAAAAATCAAATATTTCGCATTTGCATAAAACGGATCAATTTCATGAAACACTAAATAAAAAAGTTCACTCTTGAAACTTGAGCCATTAATTTTAAACATTTTATAAACAGACAACTTGTCAATGAATATTGATCAAAGTTGTAATAAAGATTCTAAATTCCAATATTTTTCTCGAGCCCGATATAATTACCGATACCGATCTTGATTTTCATAAATCTCTAAATATTTTTATTATAGAGTTGTTATTTTTCTCAATTGCCATAAAATTTTCTCAATTATCGTAAAAACACATGCACATATTTTCCCAAGCGTAAAAATTCACTTGTAAGGAATGATCTATAAATTTTAGTTTATCATTGGTTTTAGTTAATAGTTATTATTTTATTATCATGGGAGCGGAAGAATTTTTTTCAAACAAAATCAGAAAAAAAACGACAATTAAAGGAATGGTTTTAGGCATTAGAAAATATGCACACATTTTTACGATTCTGAAAAATGTGTGCATATTTTCCAATGCCTAAAACGATTCCTTTCGGATAGAGATATATCAATAATAAAATTACTCGTTTCTACGGAAACTCGACGCAAAATGCAATATATCTTATCTTTTTTTGTCCTCAATCATTGTAAGAGAAACGCATTCTTGACTGAGACTTTTGATTCTTGTTCCAACCCTAAATTCCTCTTTTCGGGAAATTGGAGTTTTCCCACATTAAGAACTTGTGATGTATCTAGCTCTTTCCTCGTGGGGATAAAAGAAATCGAAATAGCTTGCTCTTAGCTTAACACATTTCTGCAGTCTAATGGAGACGTTCAATCTTCTTTGCCCCGAATACGTGAAACTGCATTAAAGTGTTAGGAGAAATCTAATTTATTATTATTCATTATATAAATAATATATAAATACGTGTGTGCGTGTGCGCGCGCGCTCGCGCGTGCGTGTGCGTGCGTGTGCGTGCGTGCGTGTTCATTATTGCGTACATAAGCGCTCTCCTTTTCCGGAAGGTAAATGTTTTCTTTGTCTCGTTCTACACAGCCTTGGGGGTTGTTTATGGCAAATTAACTGCACATCTCTAAGGGATGGTCAATTGCCAGACCCGTTTGCATATAAACATGTTCGCGAGGAGACATCCAAGAAAAAAAAACTCTTCTTCCTCATTCACCTTTAATATCGCCTAACATCCGCCCCAGGGAAATCTTCGCTTCCACACCATTTGGTGACGGATGTCTATGAAAAATTAACTTGATGACACACAAACGGAATAGCAACTAATTTGGCCTCATAAGGATGTGCAGAAAATGATCAATTCTAACAATGTTCTGTTCGTTACGATCGTCATCCAAACATTCCACGTTTAAAAATCATACTCATTCTCGAACATATATTAAAAAGTTTGATACTGTTAAGTCGCATCATAGTAACCTATTTACGTACGCATCATATTGTTGAAGATAAGCAACAATGAGCGATTTTAATACTTATGGGTGACTACTTGGAATATCGGGTGTAACAGCCAAAGAGTTACATCAAAGTGAATACATGACACTAGATGTGGTCAAGAAAAAGGGACGATCGTATGTATCATTTTTATAGACGGTACATACAGTTCGTTAATATAAAAATGTATTAATAAGCAGTATATTTTATGTGCTTGCCCCGAACATTATTCACATATTATTCTTATTTCACAAAAAAACATGCAAATGTTTAAAAATAACAACGACTCTTACGAAGTTAAACACGGATAGTAGCATTAAAAAAATACATTTTTATCAGGAGATTAACTCATATTTTGTTATAGATGAAAGCATTTTGAACTGAGTTTAGTTTAGTATGCCTATCTTACAGTCAGTACCTAAAAATATTCACGTATTATTTTGTGATGAAATTCATTGTTTAATACAAACGTTCCAGTTTCTACGATTATTTTAATACATGTTGATATTTTATGCATAGCTTCGCCGAAATTGTGTGTTCAAAGGTGTTCATGCTGTGCTAATGCAGTATCAAACATAGTAGATTTTATAGCACCAGAACTCTAAATACTATATTTGGTTGTCTGCGGCGACATCCAATAAAGACAATAAAATTTAACATTCTTCTCTGCGCACATTTTTTGTAGATACTTTGATAAAGCGGTAATGCCTCAAAATATGAGTATTTCACGCGTCTATATATTGTAAGTACACGACAGAAACAGTAAGCATCACATATGAATTATTTTCCACTGGCATAAAGCATCGTACATTGTCTTTTTTGCGTTTATGTTTATCTGTTTTTTTTAGTTTTTTCATTGCCTACCCTTTCTATTTACATTGTCAGACCCTATTTTGAACTCTATCAAGGCAGGCCAAGAAAGGACTTGGCCTGCCTTGATAGAGTTCAAAATAGACTTCGTAGCCTCGTAGGAGATGTCCTTTTCTCCTCCTTGCAACCTCTATCTCACAGAAGAGATGTTGCGAGTTTGTCTCTGATGTATCGTTATTTTCATGGAAGGTGTTCAACTGAGCTTCAATCTATGGTCCCCCCTCGCCAAACTTTCACAAGAAACACTCGTCTAGCTGTAAACACTATCAATAATTTCCCCCACTCTTTATCTGTCCCTAAACCTAAACGTAGATTCCATGAACAAAGCTTCTTTCTTAGAACTGCACGCCTGTGGAATTGTCTTCCGTTTTCCTGCTTTCCGGCTGACTACAATATGGTTTTGTTCAAGTCTAAAGTAAATAAGTTCTTGATGAGCCGTTCCATATAAGTTATTAAATTTACCAAATTTTCATTACTAATGATTACTATATTGACCAACTTCTACTGTACACTCTTTAACCCTTATCCTTGAGTGGCCTCTTGGCCTTGATAATGTGGTGATGCCTTTGTAAAAAAAAAAAAAAGACCCTTCTAAACTATAAACATATTTTAATGATATCAAATTTATGTATGCTTTGTTCTCCAGTTATTATCCAAAGAATAGCATTACAGCTAAATGTGTATTTTGTGCTGCAAAAGGAGCCTTCATTTTATAAATGTCTTAATTATTTTTGTATATTGCGTTTATTAGTGTATACTATCTACAAGTGTACACTAAAATTTGAAATATCTTAGCTAGAAATTTAAAAGCACATTCTCAGCTAAACAGCTCGACTCCAAATGAAAATCTCGATGTTATTAAAAATATCTTCTCTTCAACTTTAAATATAAAATCTTACCTTAAAATTAAAAAATAACACAAATTCAAAGAAAAACGATTAATTTCAAATAATACGACTGAACGTAAAATTAAAAAAAAACAACAACTCAACCTTAAATATAAAAGTTATTATTGAAATAAAACATCCAAACTTTAAATAAAATATACCGATCTTCAGATGAAAAGGCACAACTTAAAAATAAAAAAGTGTTTTTATTTTAAGTTGAGCATTTTCATTTGAGTTTTTTAAACTTTAGCTTTTAATATAAAATTGAATTATTATATTATAATTAGTAGGTTAATCCTTTTTATTTGGAGTTGAGCTTTTCATTTAAAGTTGAGCTTTTTTTCAAATCAAATAAAAATAGTTCTATATTCAATTGAAACATCTACAATTCACATTTATAAGCAATTATCTTCTTAATTTGAGGTCTATATTTTTTTTATTTTAAGTTGATATTTTGTTTGCTTTTCAAGTCAGGAAAGTTGCTTATGACTTCACGTTAGTTTAGCAGCTGTGATATCTTCTGAATTAAACAAACGCATTTTTCATTTCATTATAACACAAGCCTTCAGTCCGGTAAGCAATATAACAAAAAGGGAAAAGACAGAACCCGTGCGTCGGCACATTTACACGTCGCTAGACAGTAAACCTCTACCCCACCTGAATAAAGATGGTAATGAGAGGAAGTAATCCACTATTTGTGCATTATGATTAAGCTCTAAGTATTTTATTAAATTATAACTCCCATTATATGTATTGAATATAAATCTAGGGGAATTTTAAAAACTAATATCCTTAATGTTCATCATCTCTCTTTTAAAAAGATTAACATAATATTTTCAGAGTTTTGTAAGGTATGATTATTCACACTTTATATAAAATCGCTTTTAATTATATATATATATATATATATATATATATATATATATATATATATATATAATAGATTAGATTCATGTAGTTTGCCCGTATCGTTTCCAATATAGTATATAAATATGAAGTCATAGATAATAATAGAACCAGAACATGTATTGGAGTTACAAAATATAGTTTTAAATATAGATTAAACAATAATACAGCATCCTTTAAAATACCACCAGCTAATAAGAAGAGGAAAACAGCATCATTAGCAAATTGAATTATGGAATTAAGAAAAAAAATAAAATTAAATACAAATTGAAAGTCGATGCTAGGAAGTGCTAGTAAATACTTTTCAAATAAATCCGGCCGTTTGCAATCTACAATCTTAGCAATTCAGAATCTTACCATATAATAATAAGTAAACCACTTTAACAAATGATAGGAAGTAATTCAAAACTGTTTACATAGATCTTAGTATATATTGTCTCGACTAAATCCTGATTAGAAGTATAGATTAAATTAAATGGAATTAAACTTACAAAGCATGGGAAATTTACTTTTTATTTATAGAGATTAATATATAAATAAAACTATAAAATGAAATAAAATAATAATTTTAATTAAAGAAATAAACTTAATATAAATAAAACAATATTTTAATAATAAATTAAATAAAAATAAATAGATAGGGTATGAATTTTAGATGTTTTGTATTGACAAATTTCAAATTATATATATATAGAGAGAGAGACAGACAGAGAGAGAGAGACAGAGAGAGAGATAGATTATATAAAGGAAAAGTTGTATTAAATTCTCTAATGTTAATACATAACTCGTTTAATTAATTGAAATAAGTAAGCAGTATATCATAGACATAGATCCAAACACATCTTGTCTTAAATATAACATGTTTAGAAGAATAGATTAGTTGAAAATAACATAATTTAGAATTTCTTCTTTTTGGAGATAAATGTATAATATAAAATTAGCTAATAAATTAAAATAAACTAGTAATTGTAAATCATCATAAACTAATAAAATCAATGAAATGTATTTAGATAATGATTGCAAATACAGTGACAAGCTATAATCAGATTTATATTTTAAATAGAATATAACGGTAAATATGATAAGATATTTCACATAATGTAGTATGTAATTTAAAAGTGACAAATAAGAGCATGTAATTATATTCTATAATTATATGTGGATAATAAATTAAATATTAAATTTTAATAAGGAACAGTAGATAATTTGTAATATTATAATTTCTGGCCTGATCGCAATGTTTGGACATGTTAAACATTAGTTTGGCAAGAAGATTAGATTGTAATGTCTAGCATTTGGGCTCATATGCATAACTGATGAGCCCAAATGATGGCGAAACTCGAGTCTAGTACTTCCGCGGCCTGTTGGTTGTCATGGCTCTTGTGAGCTGCGACGTTGTTTGTCTAAGGAAATATATATATATATATATATATATATATATATATGTATACACACACAAACACACACACACATATATATATGTATATATATATGTATATATATGTATATATATATATATATATATATATATATATATATATATATGAGAGTTACCTTCTTCTAGATGCATGTCGTAACGAGGACTGGGGGTGCATCTCTCCCAGTGAATTTATACACCCCCAGATACCAACGTATAAATTTCTACGACTCGGCGCGGTAAAACAGCGCCTAGCCTTCCCAAATATATATATATCTATATATATATGTGTGTGTGTGTGTGTGTGTGTGTGTGTGAGTGTGTGTGCGTGTGTGTGTGTGTAAAGAGAGAGAGAGATCGGTAAAGGAAAGAGAAAGAACTCTTGATTCGATAAAATAAAGTTGTTTAAATACACACATTATAATTTCTATTACTGTCAGTGTCTGATTTCGTGACGCATTGGTAGAATTCCTGACACTGTTGATTATGGTTGCAAGTGGATTTATGTTTTGGTTTTAAATCATGGCTTAAAATAACCAGAATATTCGTGACGCGGCGAAACAGCTGTCTGCAGATGATTTTTATAGTCTTCTTATACTTATCAGTAATAACTATGCTATATATTTTTTAATTGTGTTATATGCGTGTATATCACATAACGAGGCGGCAATATACCACCCCAAATCTGGTGTAGGCAGTAGTTACAAATACATTTCTGGAAATTTCAACTTCTAATCGCAAACTAAAAAGACGAAAACTCAAACCATAGTTCTGTTCAGTATCTTGTTTTACAAGGTTTTACCTTGAATTCATATTTTCAAATATGTAGTTATATAGTGGATGATATCCGACAATCATGCCCTGCACTGTTGTAGCCATCTCTAAAACAACAAAATTCAAACAGCGAAACGTTCCACACGCCGCCATTCCTCTCATCTCTAAATATCTATTAACCTTTTCCATTACCTCTCCCCTCCTTTTTCTCTATCCCTACCACGCCCTTGATTTTATTTCGTCTCTTAACATTTTTTTGTACCTGAGCCACCTGCCTCCCCTCTTCCCAATGAAATGATAACCCCATTCCCCTCACTTATAAATCCGGAATTTCAATGTAGATTTTGCCACCAACAAGAGCAAATACACGCTTTTTCTTTCGTCTCTTTGTAACTACGCAGATACAAACATTGCCCTCGCGTGCTTTTAACCTTGTTTAAAAGTTATGACTGAATAAATTGGCCAGCGTTGTTTCTTCGTGCCCACTTGTGTTGGCTGTGAGTTTATTCTGTGTCCACTTTTATTTTCGAAACGGCTGAACCAACCCCTTCCTTCTTTTAACCGCCTCACGCCCATGGAAGACCTTTGGTTAAGTCCCCGGATGTTTGGTTTGGAAAACGGTAAAGTGGTAGGACTGCGAGGATGGGGAGTGCCCGGTGCGTTACATAGATAAAGCAGTGGTCTTATCGAAGAGGTGAAAAGAAAAAGTCGTTGTGGATGAGAGAAAAGAACCGTTGGAAAAGAAAAAGTATTTTCATTATCAGAGAAATGAGCATTTCTCGACGTAAAGAAGACGGCTTTTTGAGCTAATTCGCAACGAAAAGCATTTCAAAACGCTTACTTTCAACAAATCGCTATACAAATTTGACAGAGACTTAGATTGTAAAAATCTGGGTGATTGTTGTGAAAAGAGTGTATACGTTTAAGAGCTTATGTCCTTATTAACTCGAAACTACCTACAGACATACCTACTGCACGCTGTAAACTAATAAAACTAATATCTAAATAGTAAATGCAGAACGGGAAGCGAACACGCTTAAATGATTGAATAGGAAGCTAACATACAAGGGGGGGAGCTAACACACAAATATCACAAGGAGAGAGTTAAAACAATTTGATACCACATCTAAATAATAGTAGGGGCTAACATACTTAGACTCTACAGGAAAAGTTAATAAATCGTTTATGAGAAAACTAACACAGCTACAATAATAATAGCTACAAGGAAAATAAAATACACTATATACACGGGTCGGTCCCAAAGAAAAATTTATATTTTTTAATTAAAAAGAAAAATGAAACATTTAAGAGCTACGACGACGGGAGTGGTACCATTAAAACGAACGACCGTATATGCTCCATATTTTTTTCTTTGGCAACGATGAAAGATAGCTGCGCGTGGGCACCTGGGATGCACCATGTTATACGAGTGTCGTTCTAAAAGTGAAGCTCCATATATTTTTATTCAAAAAGTCGAGGAGCATGAAGACGTGAATAGTACCATTAAACGAGCGACTCTTTTTGGCCCCAAATCACTATTTCCAATGCACCTTTGCCAGCTTCTTTTGATGCTTCAGCCGAAGTGCGCTTTGGTACTCATAACACTGTCCATCATCCATTCAACGCGGCTGTCGCTGAGAGTGAACTCGCTACACGAGTTTGTAGTGCAATTCAAATCTTGTCGGTAGCTGAATACATGATGCTTCGCCAGGACTATAAGGGTATTTTTATCGTGATGTCATCACTAGATGGGTTGCCTACTACGGCTTAAGAGAGACCCATCTACCCTCGAGAGAAGGATATACCGCGCCAGTTTCTGGTATTTTTCATCATGGTACATACAGCGCCTCGCCATCCCAAATAGTCGCCCATCTGGTACTGGCCAGGCTCAACATTGCTTAACTTCGGTGATCTGGTGAGAACTGGTGTTAACATGATTGTGTCGCACATACAGCACAACTCTGTCGCCACTCTGAAATCGACGTGCCTTCAACTAATTGTGCTGACATCCACTGCTCTGAGTTCGTAAACGTTCAACAGGCGCCGGTAAATGTGGATCGGTACAATTTTTCTGCATGGAGGAATTCAATGACGCATCTTTGCTTCTGACGCAAGTCCATGGTAAGGGTTGCGTTCACACACCACGTAAATATCTGCAACAGAGAGAGAGAGAGGAAACTCTCAGGTTATAAATGCACTAGTTCAGGCATCATAATAATTCAATTGACCGCCCTCTCTAATTCATTCGGGTGGAATTAAAAAAAAAATATATAGGAGATATTACTTTTGGAACGTCAATTGTACTCTAAGAACTCATTATCATCATGATCGTCAAATGAATCGAATATGCGGATCTCCAGGGGCTTCATTTGTTGATGTTCACACGAGAACACAATTTAAATCTATATTCACATATCACATCACAATTCGGGCTTACGTTATCTTTTGCCACTGGTGCGCGTGGCTGATTCTCGTTGCACATTATTTTGGTTGCCCTCAGTTCTTCAGCGTAATGACTACGTTCACTTTTGAACCTTTCCACACTAACCCTTATTCTATACCCTCATTCTGCGCTCCCGTGCACTTGCCTCCTATGTGGTGTGATCAAATTCACACCTCTCCATATCCTCCTTAAAACAATACGCGTCTTCTATCTCCCAGCTCCCATAATAACATATTTATTTAGGATGACTGTTTGTTCATCATTATAACATGACGAGTCAACCAGAAACGATGTTTAACTACTAAAGGTCTTATACAAGAACAACCAGTCCTTGCAAGGACAGTGTTATTGGAGTTGGCTCGACGATTATATCAGTTAATATTTTCAAATTTTCGTAAATATGTTTTATATAATTTTTAGAGTGCCTTAATATGCCAATTTGAACTTACGTTATCGTTTTCCACTAGTGCGCGTGGCTAATTCTCGCGGCACACTATTTTGGTAGCCCTAAGTTCTTTAGCGTGATGACGTTGTTTACTTTCGAACTTTTCCACACTATGTCGTCGAAGGGTGTGATATATCTAAGAGTTTGGGCAGGATACAGAAAACTAACGACCCTTAATATTACAAGATTATAGCGTCTGGATGCTACAATGAAAAGCTAAGATCACCGAGATTTTATGAAAGAAAAACGTACATGCAATCGCAAATTTTTAGAGTTTTCTGTTTGCTAAATTCAGATTAGTTTCTCTTTGGTATAATTAACTTTTTGATTAATTATTAACTGACTAATTAATTTATATAAACTTTACTTTGGAGCGACCCTCGTGTATACAGTTCCATTTTTTCTTGTAGCTTCTAGATGTGTTAGCTTTCTTATATGCGATTTAGGTATATCAATTCTTTTAGGGTCCAAGTGTGTTAACCCCCTACTATAATTTAGATGTTAGCATCTTGTAGTATTAAAGTGATTTAACTTTTTGATATGAGTGTGTTAGTTTCCCCTGGTATTATCTAGCTATGTAAGTTTCTTTAATTATATAAGCGTATTCGTTTCCGTTTCTGAATTTACTATTTAAATATTAGCTTTTATTAGTTTACAGAATGCAGTAAATATGTTTGTTTAATGTTAATATAAGTTCTTAATCGCATACACCAATTTCACATCAGCTTTACAATCTAAGTCTCTGTCACATTAGTATAGTGACTTTTTGAAAGTGCGCATTTTTAAACGCTTTTCTTTGCGAATTAACTCTAAAATCCGTCTCCTTTACACCGAGACATTCTAATTTCTCTGATAATAAAAATACTTTTCTAACGGTTTTTTTCTCTCATCCACAACGACTTTTGTTTCCAGGTTTTTGCAACTGCTTATCGTTAAGCTTTATCAGCGAAATTATGTATAAGTAGGACTCGTGCACGAACGTTACCGAAAAATACTGTAAATCAGAACACTTATATCCCTATCTGTCAAATCTATAGATGGTCCTTGATATGACCTTAAACTATATCCAGAGGTGAGGCCCATGCTGGCGAACTTTGGGGAGTGTGGAGCCACCCTTTAATTGCCATTGCTCCCAGGTCCACTCTGACCCGGAGTCGTAGTACCTGTTAGGGTCCCAACTATGTGTTAAATAGAAACCGACTTGAAAACAACAAATCTATTCTATTTAAAAAAATTTCTTCAAAATCTTCGGATTCGGCATTAAATAACCTGAAAAGGGTTGATATGCCGTAAAACAAAAACAACCAACCAATCAAATCTATATAAATATAGATGCTTTTGTACTAATATTATATTATTTGTGTTATTAGAGTAAAATGTTATGATTATTATATCACAACAAGAAAACACTCTCGCTGAAATTACGTACATGCAAACAGAAATGTTCGCCTCTTTACAGAGTAATAGTGTCAAACACAGGAATAAAGGTAGTATTTTATATGAATGAAAAAAAAAAAGATTTATTAACAGTGCATGCAGTCAATTGATGAAACGATTAAAAGTCCATTTATTACGAGATGCTTTCAATAAGTTTCCACACTCTTTGCGGCATTTAAAATCGTCGTAGACTCTTGAAAATTCAGTGTGTTATTGCTATGCATCTTATGAGATGATTAATTTTCATGATTTCAGGTTCAAATGAACAGTTACAGCAGGAATTGAAATACACTGGATTCTGACAACTAGTGAATTTCCAAAGTGCAATTTGGACGTGAGGAGACTTTAGAAGCATGATATGCAATAACATTTTAAATTTGAAAAAATGCCTAAGAAACGTATAGAATGGTTCAGACTGCTTCTGGACCATCTTGTATGAATCGAACATCAGGTGTTGAGTAGCATAAGAGCTTCAAGGTAATCAGGGAGTTTGTCAGGGATGATGAGAGGTGTGGGAGGAGTAAGGAAGTCAGGACACCAGCGTTGATTGGCCAAATAATGAATTTCCTGGATGAGGACTGTCATATATCTACAGAGACATTAGTGCACAGTCGTCAGTGTGTGAATATGCGGAATATTTGTGCAAAGTTTGTCCCAAGGGTAATCAATCCATGTCACAGACTATTTGACAACGATGGGCATCAAGACAGTTCCTCACCCTCCCTATGCCCAGACCTTGCTCCCTGTGACTTTAGGTTATCCCCCTAAGCTCAAGGAAAACCTTAGAGGCTGTCGTTATGAGACAATTGCGGAGTTGAATGAGGCTGTGACGAGGGTCATTGATACGATCACACAAAAAGCCTTCCGTGTGGCCTTCCTGAAGTTGTTGGTACGGTACAACAAGTGCATTGCAGCCGGAGAAAATAGAAAGGGATTGGAGTTTCATGCGTGTACTATCAACAAAAGTGCCCATATGACAAATGTCTGGAAACTTATTGAAGGCACCTCGTATTTTATGGGCAGTTACAAGTCAATTTCTTAACTATACTTGTCCGATTCGTAGACATTCCATCGTAGATAATAGCACACTAGGTTTCAATAAAGACGGCATCAGAAGAGTACGTATTGTTATGTTAGCAGTTACGATGAATTTTTAAAAACGCTGTGTTCATTTATATCCTAATACTAACTTTAAGATCGGGCGGCAAGACAAAAACGAAAGAAAAACATGGCAAAAACACGTTGAGTTCATTGAATGTAACGGAATCGTTAAAGGTTAAGTTATAGTCTAATGGACTTATGAATATTAATTTCGCACGAATATTGCCTGTGTCATGTTTGCCTCCCTCGCAGCAAAATAGTGCAACAGACGACAAGCAAGATATCAAATCACCTGCAAAAAAGCGGAAGAATGCTTGGTTAAACGTTGTAATGAATTTAAAGTGACACTTTGAAAGCAAAAACATAAATGCAATAATTTACAAGGTGGAACGATAAAAGTGCCACCTTAAAGTTGGTTGCTTTGGTTGTTTTTGTTTTACGGCATATCAACCCTTCTCAGGTTATTTAATGCCGAATCCAAAGATTTTGAAGAAATTTTTTTTAATAGAATAGATTTGTTGTTTGCAAGTCGGTTTCTATTTAACCCGTAGTTGGGACCCTAACAGGTACTACCACTCCGGGTCATAGTGGACCTGGGAGCAATGGCAATTAAAGGGTGACTCCACACTCCCCAAATCCGGCAAGCTGGGCCTCCCTTTAAAGAAAACAACACAACTTTATTTTAAAACTTTTATTGAAAAAATCAGTTCAGCTGACTTGATTATGTAATAGAGTTGATATATATATTCAAAGTAGTGGCCTTCATCTTTAGTCACCGCCCTGATACGGGTCAAGAGCTGGGAGCATGCAGTTTCAACCAGCACCAGCTAGGCGAATACTCAGCTAATGGGTGCGAGCAGGCTGGCTTTGTTGTTGTGGGAGGTCATGTTGGTGATGTTCTTGACTATAACCAAACGGGTTCAGGTCGCTGCCACACGCAGGTTTGCCAGCGGCCACCTGATTGCACCAGGGAATCACCACACTCTTCAGAAATCCAGGAACACTTTGCCGACTTCGAATGTGTGAGGCAGCGAGCCGACTTCGAATATGTGAGGCGGCATGATGCGGCCCTCACTTGAAACCACAGCAAAGACCATAACCGTGGCCAAAGATTTTGTTTTCATCACCCTGGGCACGTTCCTGTTATTCGTAGCAATCCAGCGATGCATTTCAGAGGTGCTGGTAAATGTTTTGTTGTCATAGCTTGAATTGGGAAAGCGTATGAGTTGTATAGTGGCGCATCTCTGATCTCGCTCGTTGAACAGTGTGTCACCTTCAGACATAAGAGAAGGCTCCTATCACTATTAGAATTTGTACACAACTGGCCAACTAGTAGATGGTCTGCAACAAAACAAAAAATAAAACAAAAAAAACAATTTTATCGTATCATCCTGTATATTATTGTTGGATATGAGAGCTGTAACGTAAATGTAACATTCCGGACTGAAGATGCAATAATTTGCAAGAGTTGTGATAATCGGGATTCGAATTTAGTTTAAAACCTCTTTACCTCTCTGAAAAAACTATGATACTTCGTAAATGCTGTTTGTAGATAAAACAGTTGTCTGTTTATCAATGCTGAAGAGATACGAAGAACGTTCCAAAAGCAATGCGCCATATTTTTTATATTCAGCATCAGAGTTGATCGCAAATTTCATTATTATGATGACTGAACTCATGCACTCATGAGATGAAATTTTTATCTCTCTGTTACTGACATTGACGCTGTGAGACTCTCAGAAAACAACCCTATCATGGACGTGTGAAAGAAGCAGATAT
This sequence comes from Euprymna scolopes, assembly GCF_053919585.1. Taxonomy (NCBI): domain Eukaryota; kingdom Metazoa; phylum Mollusca; class Cephalopoda; order Sepiida; family Sepiolidae; genus Euprymna; species Euprymna scolopes. Next base: position 94,926,864 of record NC_136490.1, on the reverse strand, counting down.
GTGCCATTCGAATCCTCCAGGCAGAAATATTGAACCGATCAACATTTTCAACGAACTTTGTTGAACGATTACAGAGCTGATGCAGTTGATGTCAGCACAATTAGAACGTGGGTTTTTCGAATTCAGAGTGACGACAAGAATGTTAGTGACAAAGCACTCGCTGGACTTTTACAACCCGCACATCAAAATAGGCTGGGAAAATTGCATTCAGATTGATGGTGACTATGGGAGAAAATAAATTATGGAGAAGAAAAGGTGGCAGAAATAGTACCACTTCTGTCTTCGCAGCTTTTCAACGTTTACTTTTTGAGTTAAAAAAAATTAGAGGCATGACATTTGGAACGACCCACGTATAATTCAGCCAAACGGCCTGCAGATGGGTTACTCCCTTTCTCCTCTCTCTCTCTCTCTCTCTCTCTCTCTCTCTCTCTCTCTCTCTCTCTCTCTCGATATATATATGTATGTATATATATATAATATAATATAATAAAATATACATATACATATATATATAATATATATATAGAGAGAGAGAGAGAAAGAGCGTAATCTCTCTCTCTATATATATATAATATATATATATACATATAATATACATATACATATATATATAATATAATACATATATATATAATACATATATATATATAATACATATATATATATGTAGAGAGAGAGAGAGAGAGACAGACAGACAGACAGACAGACAGACAGATAGACAGAGAGACAAAGAGGTCAAAATGTCAAAATAGGTTAACATATTTGGAATTCTTCCCTCCCTAACCCCATAAGCTCACTTGACCTGCGTCAACTGTTACACAGTTCTACTGCTTTTAAACTTAACGGTATATTACTTATTAAAAAATCCTCTACGTTCTTGATGTGTGTTTTAAGATAAGAAAGTAAAAAGATGTGTATCATGGGTCTCAGTAATAACAGGATTCCTTTTCATCACATAATTTACTTTCGGCTCGAGTCGGTCTCTTCCCTATTTCCATAAGCAAAAAAAAAAAAAAACTTAACGAGGTTGACAATAACAAAAAAGGTTATCTGATTGATTTCGGTATGCTTTAGTTTTTCAGTTTTACCGCATATCAACAGAAACTGCGCTATTTGATGTTGAACTACAGTATATTTTGGAAAATGTAGGTATATTTAGGCTTTGAGGTATGCGATCAACTAAAAAAACGTTGCTGAGGTACATGAGGAAATTTCGTCAGCTTGTCGAGGAGAATTTGCTGAACAAAGTAGTTTCGAGAAAAATTAGAATTCGTTCGACAGTTCCAATTCAATATATATATATATATATATATATATATATATATATATATATATATATATATATATATAGTAGAAATGGTAATTAATAAAAACTGAAGAAAGTGCTCAATACTGTTGTAGGGCAAATATGGGTTTTATTTTTTAATTTAAGTTACATTATTGTTTCAGCTACCCGGCCGTTTTTTATTTTTTTTTTTGCCGTCTGTATCCCTATGCCCTCAGCCATACGAGAAATGAACTTCCCAGACCCTCCCCCAAAAGGTCCTTAAACTCCAAAACTAAAACATTACCGACATACCAAACACCCCCTCCCACCTTTCCCCTTGTTCCCTTCCTCTTTTTCCGCTCTTCTCGCACCCCTCCTTTGACATCATTCACTCTTTTATCCCATCATAACGAACATTTCTGTAAAAGTCTGAGGAAGCTACAGACGGCCCAAAAAACGGCTGAAACAATAATGTAACTTAACAGAAAGATACAGTATTAAAAAATAAAACGTACGTATATATATATATATATATATATATATATATATATATATATAACAGCCTCCTTCAGTCTTTGACAGACTATGGATAACCACGCGCACGAAATTATTGTGGCAGGAGGTGCGCAATCTCCAACCACACCTCTCCTGAATCGACATTGTTAAATACCAGTGTCAAGTGAAGTGTATGTACAGGATGACTGGAAACAAATGCCGAGATAGCGGAAAAATCATACGGCTCATAGAATTCCCAAATGATTACCCATCTGGCACTAGCCAGACTCAACGTTGCTTAACTTCGGTGATCAATGAGAACCGATGTATCACTGCGATTATGCCATGTATATATATATATATATATATATATATATATATATGTGTGTGTGTGTGTGTGTGTGCATATATATGTGTGTGCGTATATATATATATATATATATATATATATATATATATGTGTGTGTGTGTGTGTGCATATATATGTGTGTGCGTATATATATATATATATATATATATATATATATATATATATATATACTGACAATAAAAAATAAATTAAGGTGTTCGATCGTAAAACAAGAGCCGAGTATGTAGGTTGACTTAAAAAATTATTCATTTATATGTAGCCCCCAAAATTTTTTCCAGCAATTCGCCTTATCAAAGGGTGGCGATCACTCTAATCCATTTTAAAAATTTGCCAACGAATCAAAAGACAAGAAAACCGAGTGTCACCATACACCCCCTATATATATATATATATATATATATATATATATATATATATATTAGAAATAAAGCTGAATGTCTGTGTGTGTATGTGTGTGTGTCTGGTCACGAATAGGCTCCTATATGGTTGACTATTTAAAAAATACTAATTACATATAATGATAGAAGATGTATCGAGCCACAGGAATGGGTATGTTTGATTTGGCAGAACGGTGGTTCATTAAAATTGTGGGGTCTCCGTTCGCGCCTGGTCCACAAAGTATGGAAATAAAATATGTAAAAATAAAAAAAACGTTTACAAGCCTTTGTGATATAGATGTACATAGGAATACTTTGATAAGTATGTTTTAACTTAAATAGGGATGGTATAATAAAATTGTGGGGTCTGCGTTCGCGCCTGGCCTCCATAGAATGGAAATAGGCACAAACGTTAATAAAGACTTTTTATATCTATCTGTGTAAGTATACTTTGATAATTATGTTTCTGTTTGAAGAAATATGGTATAATAAAATTATGGGGTGTTCGTTCACACCTGACCTCCATAGAATGGAAATATGTCACAAAGTTTTACAAGGTTTTTTAATATAGATCCACAGAATATTGTGATAAGTGTTTCAGTGTGAACAGGTATCGTATAATAAATTATGGGGTTTATTTATTTAATTTTTACTTTCATCATATTTTGCTTTGGTTTTGATACCCCCAAATTCAACTCATATTTACAACCCTTCTTTTTCATAACCTATCATACTTTCCTAAATCAGAGTCCATTTTCTGTAGGCTGTTTTTGAACCCAGTCAACGACGGGTACTTTTGCTAGCATATATATATATATATATATATATATATATATATATTAAATGACTGGCTATGAATAAGACCAAAGGTCTCCTGGCGCCTGACGATGTCTTTTTTAAGACTGAAACAGTAAATTTATTGTAGCAACTTATGGTAATTTGGTTTGCCTTAATTTGATAAACTAATATCTTTCTGTGTTAATCGAGCACTCATAACAACCTCATTGAAATTCAATGGGTTTTACTTTTGAATATTTTCAACCATTGAATATATATATATATATATATATATATATATATATATATATATATATATATATATATAGCGAGAGAGAGACGGGGGAATAACATATATACTATAATAATATATATGCGTATATAAGTATATCTATCAATCTATTTTATATACTATTATATAAAAGGAATATCTGTGTTAGTTGCGTCGCCCTACTAGTAATAAAAATGATAATAATAATTATGATGATGATGATGATGATGATGATAATATATATATACAGTATAATAATTAATATAGATAAGTAGATAGATAGATAGGTAGATAGATAGACAACTAAGACGATGCATATGGAAACAGAGGTAAAGTTCTTCCTCCATATAACTTGTTTTTACTCTGGATAAATATGCGGAGTGTTTTTAGGTGAGATTCGAAACCTGTTTGAATAGCAATGATGATTACTATACTCTCACTACGATGTAAGGCAAATTCGTATCTTAAAATGTCTTTGCATAGGCATTACACATTGCTAGAGTGCTCACTCCATTTTCCAGAATTTCTACGTTACGGTGTGACAACCTAATATTTCTCATGTTAATAAACGTTTATTTAATTGTATTTAACATGTAATGAACTAGTGTAAAAATAAACGTAGCGTAATACGCAGGATTGGCCCGGATTGAGGCTGAATTTTCAGAAATCTTTATGCAATGTTTCTGTCCATTTCATCCTCGGTTTTACGTTCGGTTGCTTCCTGGCGACTTCTAATGCAAAAGCACAGTTTGCGACGGTGTCGTTGTTGTCCTTTTACATGTCCAAACCCTCGTTTATCTTATCATATGATGCCGCAACGCCTTCGTACGTCCTTATTGCAAACGTGGTCAAGCCAAATAATCTCAAGCATCTAAAGGATCATTTTGGTTTCCATAACGGCGAATCTTCGCTCCGCTTTTCTTAATTGTCGGTAAGCACAGGAAACTGTAGGAAGCTATGGGTTTTAGAACAATCTGATAAATCATTGACTTAATACGGTCAATGTGAAGTCATTGCCGGAAATAAATTGCAAACTACAATATGTTCAGTGTAATGTCGCAGAAATATGTTTCATAATGAGAAAAAAATATGAATATGCATCAGTCATGAAGCGCAGCAGACGTGTATTTCTGCAAATTCAACCGTCATCAAGCGTTGAACTTGTTAAACTAGCAATCAGCACAACATCCGCTATGATATATAATTTAATTTGAATTCATGATTGAGATGAGTATTATTTATTAATTTATTTATTGCGGACTATTATCCTCATCTTTCTTAGTTTTTGTTTCACGACGTTTCGGCCAACTAATCAACTGGCCTTCGTCAGGTTGTAACCGCGACGGGATAAGAACTCCGAATCTCCTAATTGCATTCACAGCAATTATTGCCTTCCGTAGTTGTTGTCGTCTCACCATGTTTTTTGTACAGGTATTTAAAATCGTCGCAGACTCTATAAAATTCAGTATGTTATTTTTATACATCTTATGAGATGACTGGCCAATTTTTATGATTTCAGGTTCAAACGAACGGCTAGAAAAGAAATAGTAATACACCATATTAATGCGCAATTGTCACATCTGATAAATTTCAAAAATACAATCCGGGCGTGAGATCAATTTAGAAGATGGATATACAATAAAATCCTATTTTAAACTTGGATAACATATCACAATTACTGCTTTCTATGGTTGTTGTCTTATCCCGTTTTGGTCAACTAAACCTTCAGGGTCCATGACGCAGTGAATAGAGGAGCTGAACATGTACGGTATCAGTTGAGAATTGTCTGAAGGTAGCAGTTTCAATCCTACCAAAACAGGGCAGAGGGTTAGTTGACTAAAATGAGGTTAGAAAACAACACCTATGGAACTCAGTAATTATTGGGGATACAGTTACAAGATGTAACGTTCTTATCCCGTCGTGGTAAATTACTTGAAGAAGGCCAGAGGATGAGTTGGACGAAACGTAATGAAACAACAACAACATGGATTATGACGATTACAATTCACAAAAAAGAATAAAAATGAGACTAGTTCTCATTTCAAGCCGCATATCATATCGGGTGAAAGCACCGATATTCGACACATGCATTGCTAATAGTCTTATATAATATTAAGTATGGTATTAAGTATGGAGAAATAAAACAATGACAAAGTTCAATTTTTTTTTCTATGAAATGATTAGAGCAATGTGTAAAAGATATTAAGAATCATAAAATTCGCTTCCGAGGAAGCATAAAATCACTTGATGGGATGAAATAAACAACACCACTCGTGGTACAAGACTGGTCAGCGATGAGATTCCGACTCAGAACACAATGACTCTTTTTGCTTTGTCAGAAGATCCGGTCATGTAATGTGTAAACTAAAGAACAAAATAAGAAAATCGAAGGTTCTGAAACTGGTCAAAGTAAACGCAATGTTTTGTTTTTTTGTTTTTTCTAATCTCTAAAATTATTTGAAAGGGATGGTTAAAAGGTGTCGAAAGAATAAACCATAAAAGAACCAAGAAGGTGGCATGGTTTTGTATGTTTCTGGGCGTGTGAATAAATCAGAGAGATAAAAACAAAATAGTGAGAGGCAGTTAATACACGATAGACCTCATTTAGTTGTAAACAGAAAAGCAGTCAGTGATGATCCTGATGTTGTGTTTTTGAATAGGGTTTTATTTTTCAACCCCTCTACTTCGGACTGAATAAAATCGGCGTCTACTTAACTGTAGATATTCATTTAAATGAAATAATAAAAAAAGGCTTCCCTCAGTCTTGACAGACTATGGATACCCACGTTGAGGGTGCTTGCGCGTGAAATTCTTTTTGCGAAGAGTTGCACAATCACAACCACACATCTCCTGAGTCGACATTGTTGAATAACAGTGGCAAGTGGAGGTTCATAACGACTGGAAACAATGCCGAGATAAGCGGAGAGAACATACAGCGCCTAGAATTCTCAAATCGTCACCCATCTGGTACTATCCAGGCTCAACGTTGCTTAACTTCGTGATCTGTCGGGAACCGGTGTGTCAACGTGATTATGCTGCATTACGTGATTATGCCGTATTACGTGAAATAAAAACGGTTTTACGAAATGGAATATTAAATTTTCATTAAGTAAGTTCTATTCTTCCTAAACTTAATTTTATCTTTATATTTAAAGACTGTTATTGAATTATTTGACATTGCATCCAAGTATATGTTCATTTGCAAATACTCTTGAAATTCTGTTCGAGACATTTGGGGTAATAGTTTAAATAATATATTTAACTATTGAAAAATAAGTGTATTAATTTATACAGATGGCATAGTATGATTCATATAATAGCAAATTGTGCGTTCTGATTATCACGTTAGAGTTCTGTGTCACTTTTATTTTGAGAAAAACAATTTATTCGTATGTCCTTCCTCGAGATATGGATTAAATAGCAGGGTAGACTAGACTCTCAATCTTTAGTTATGCAGCTCATATAAGAGGAGGAAAACTCCCAAATAAATACATGTTTTCTCCGCTTATGCCTGCATTCTTTTCCATCATCATGGTCTTCCCCTAGTAGCCATTAAAAAAGAGGAGTAGTTGTGGATTGTGCAACAATTAATTTAGTATAAGCTGAAAGACAGGTAAATTTACAGGGAGTGTCCATTGTATCTCGAACCTGAAATTAGGCCTTTCTACATTATGTTTGACTTTGAGTAAAAGCTACATTTTTGAGGTGATATCTTTTTTTTAATGAAAATCTTTTCGGTGTACAATTGGCCTAAAGCAACCTTTTTTTTAATTACAAATCATCCAAGCGATGAAGCATTTGAAAACATCTATATTAAAAAGATAAACATGTTTTTTGTTTGCACTTTGCCCCTCGTAGGGTCAAGTCACTTGTCTCCGTTATTTGAACCTTCTTCAAATCTCTGAACGATCAAATTATGCAGACAAATTCCGCAGACATCTTGACTCATTGTCAATCTGATATGGAATCTTTGCAAATAGCAACTCCCCATCTTTTTGCTTGTGTGTGACGTTGGTTTCATGTCTGATGTCAGTCCGCTATTAAATCGAACGCCCCCAGGCAAGGAAATACCGAACATGAATAAGTAACTGTATATACCAACGCACACACACACACACACACACACACACACATATATATATATATATATATATATATATATATATATATGAAATAAATTGCGTGGGTTTCAAAGAAAGAGAAAGAGAGAGAGAGGGAGAGAGAGAGAGAGAGAACCAAGTCAGAAAATAGAGATGGACGGGTGATTAAAAGGTAGTGAAAAGTACGGGGCGGGTAAAGTAAAGAAGAATATAAAGAAAACTGAAAGACAGACGGAAGGAAAGAAGGTAATAAGTGGACTAAGGTAGACAAAATGTCAGAAAAGAAAGAAAGAAATGATGAAAGAAAGATATAGCTTTTGTTAAGTCATTAATGATCAAAAGCATTCCGGCACAGATTTTACTTACCTTTATGCAAAAATAAACAAACGAATCCTTTTTGACGCGCAACACACAGTCACACACATATATTCCTATATAATATAATATTTATTTTTCTTTCTCGTTTTCCATCTCTCTCACTCTCTCCCTCTATAAAAGTTAAGTATGTCTGTCTATTTTTATGTACAGAGTTCACACCTAAACTAATTAACTGATCATTATGAAATTTTGGGCCACTTCTATTAGTAGCAAGAGTTCGTAATGTGGACTATATTTATTTTGATTTAGCTTTATACAAGGAGAATAAAGAGGGCGCGGGAGCATTCAGGAAAATTCAGATAGCTCTTATATTTTCGGAATGCGAACCACAGTTATCAGACACCAAATAATAAATGTTCTCCAAATTTCAGTTTCGTTGACGTATTTGAAGCAAATTTTAGATGGCATAATATTCACATAACCTCCCATTTAAAATTTTAATATTTCAAATTTGCATCAAATTTGATGAGTACTCACTAGAGCTAATTAAATAAAGATTCTATAAACTTTAATTCTTTCTGAAGCTCAATTACGTTAAAACCTCAAATTTTAGCTAAGAAATCTTAGCAATGCATGAATATCATGATAAGCACTTGCACTGTATATTACTGTCAAGTTTCATAAAGGATGAAACGTAAAAGTGGCGCAAATATGTTTTGTTCGGGTAATTAATTTTACTCGTTTTAGGACAGGTACTCTTCTAGTATATATATATATATATATATATATATATATATATATATATATATATATATACTTTTTATTTGTGTTTACATAAGCATTAATATGTTGCTAGAGACTTCTTTATACGATGTATTACTTGAAGACGTTGTATCGCCTGAAGAGATCTCTAGTTACTAGTTAACCGAAAGATTCACATGACTGTGTAGCAATATATTATTGCTTATGGATAAATCAAATAAAGAAATTACCCTGGTTTACTTCAGTATTGAGCACTTTTGTAGTAACCTCGTTAAACTTCATTGGTTTCTTAACCTCTGGAAAACAATAATCCCATATTATATATACATATATATGTATATATATATGATGCTCCTGATGAGCTGTTTGTCATACCACTCAACGAAACACTTGTAATACATACCTTATATCAAATAAAATGATATGAATATAATTGTGATATACGAATTGTTTACAATCGAGATATATATATATATATATATATATATATATATATATATATATATATATATAGTAGAAATGGTAATTAATAAAAACTTGAAGAAAGTGTTCAATACTGTTGTAGAGCGAATATGCGTTTTATTTTTTCTTACCGTATTTTTCTGTTTAAATGTAACTTAACAGAAAAATACGGTAATAAAAAATAAAACGTATATATATATATATATATATATATATATATATATATATATATATATATATATATTATTTGTCTTAGCTTATCTATCCGTTGCCTTTTTACTCGGAAACTTTTGCGACGATTTAGCTGAAATTTTATATGGAGCTTTGTTAACGTAATTATAACAAAGGTTCATATAAAACTAAGTAATGTGATATCCTTTCGATACACAACTAGGGATCCAGGGATTAATAACGATTACTCATCAAAAATGCCACATTTACTCTAGAAGTTTTCTTGAAACTACTTTGTCGACCTGGCTGAAACGTTTTTGTTATAATGTAGTTCAGGGAACTAGATATTGTGCTATATCGTTCGATGCACAATTAGCGATTAGTATTTACTGCAAAAATAAGCACAAATTTAACCATATTCAGCGCTTGGCATAAAGCATTTATTCTAAGTCAACAGGTTATAACATTTGCTCGTTGTTGGTAAAAAATCTAGTATATATAAATACAAACAGAAGTACATACATAAATTTTACCTTTTCGGAAGCAGTTTAGCATTCAAAAATTGTACTTGACCCTTTTCAAAGGTAACGTACGGACTAAGAATAGAGCTAGCAAAATATCATATTGATAGTAAAGCTATCCTATATATATGTGTGTGTGTGTGTGTGTGTGTGTGTGTGTGTGTGTGTGTGTGTGTGTGTGCGTGTGTGCATCTCTATCTTTGTCTGTGTGCGAATGTTTTAAAATAAGTACAAAACTAATTTCAATAAACGGATGTTAATTGAGAATCAATCAATAAACAATCATTTCGAAATCATTTTCATTCGAATCCGGCATTTAATCTTTATAACTATAAAAGTGAGAATATGTGTGAGAGGACACTTCTCAACCTATATATTAAACGAATTCCTAATCAAATAACTTGAAATTTTGTATATAAGATATTCAGACATGTTGCAAACTTTTTGATCGATTTTCATCCGGTGTAAAGTATTGCTAAGGGGGCAAAATAAGAATTCTGCATATTTTTCGACCTGGCAACGCCAGGCGGCCTGCTAGTAATACAATATTGCAACATGTCCTTTGAGCAGCGGTTTATTATAAAAAACACTTACAAACTTTACTTCAGAAAATAAATAAAAGAACATATAAAACACTACATGGCAGACTGATGGATTAATCGTCACATGATTGTTTCAAAGCAAGTCGTCACGAAATCATTTTTCATTCGGATGTTTAAGGGAACAGTATTCTTTGGTATTATCTACATCTGCAAAATGGTGACTTTGCTACACACACAACTATGTCACTTTTAATATTAATGCCCACTGTGAAGAATTTATATGCTTAATAAAAACAAGTGTATAAGATCTTTTTGTATATACAAAAACGTAACGTAACATGCGGCCACGTTTGTAGTGTAATTCAAATCTTGTCCATAGCTGAATACTTGATACTTCGCTAGGGTTACCAAGGGTATTTTTTTATTGTGACGCCATCACTAGAAGCGTGAACCGCGCCAGTTTCCCAACCTGGTATTTTTCCATCGTGATATTATATGGGTTTGACAGAGCAACTCTGCATGAGGATACTTTCAGGTGCAGTATTATCAAATATTCCAAATAACATCGCATTCAAAGCCCAAGTAAGATCTCATCGATATAGTTACACACTGGATTACACAGAAAATGGCGCACCTGCTCCAAGTGATATTGCCTAAAATAACAGCACTAAGCTAAATACTCCACCAGACTAGATGAATTCTCGCCCTGGAATCCAGTAAAACAAAAACTATAAGAAATATATACCACCAGCCTGGGTGCCTGGGTGCCCGGCGTTGCCCGGGTGTTTGGTGGTGTGTGTTGAGAAAGGAAACGTGGTAATAGGCAGGCAGGCTTGAACCCGTACCGCGAAAGAGGAAAAGAACGTGAAAAAAATCGTGAGTTCTTTGCTGTTGTATCCATCACCAAAGCGGAAGTGGCTAATGTTAAAATTAAGGCTAGTCAATCAAAAAGAGCGAATAACTTTCGAAAATATCGGCGAAAAAAGCGACCCCCTCCTTGTAGAAAAGTGGCCAGTTGAGTATAAAGGAATTGATGTTTTTAGCCAATTTTTCAATATTTGTTGCCCGAAGAGTCGAGCTTCAAAACGATACGAATTTCGTGAAAATCCGTCGCCTCAGTCGAAGGTTTTAGGCATACATACATACATACATACATACATACATACTTTTCCTCCTTCGCGGTTCGAGTTCGCACCTCTCTACTACCACTTTTTTCTTTTGCTCAATACACACCTCCAAACACTCGGGCAATGCTGGGCACCCAGGCTAGTTATTATTAATGGAACAAAGGAAAAAAAAATATTTCATAGTTATTACTAATGGAATAAAAGTTAATTAACTATTATTACGGAATAAAAGAAAGGTAGATAACTATTATTTTATAATAATCACTAATGGAATAAAAAATAAGTAATCAATATTATCATTAATAATAATTATTACTAGTGGAGAAAAATATATGTATATTTTTACTTTAATTTATTGTATAATTATTACGAATGGAATAAAGGAAAATAACTATTATTATTATTATTATTATTATTATTACTAATGAAATAAAGGTAAATAACTATTATTATATAACTATTATTAATGGGATAAATGATAGACTATTATTAATAATAATAACATTAATAATAATAATAATAATAATAATAATAATAATAATGGAATAAAGTTAAGGTAATTTGTTTCAGTAAGATAGTTTTAAATGAAAGTGCTTCAGTATGGTGTGAAGTTGCTAAGGAGGTGGGATTGGTAATGCTTGCAAACAACCGATAGTTCACTTCTAATATTTAGTAGTTTGTCTCTATCTTTGAAGTTCGTGATAAAAAGTTGTAACTTAGGGGGGTTGTTCGGGTGTTTGGGATTAGTAAAGGAGCATTTTATCTTAAACGAGGTTTCGGCAAGGCCGATATATTTTTTTATTATTTAGATTTTCTATTGGTGCAATAGTGGCTTTATAGACAACTTGAGATTGTAAGCGTTTTGTCCAAATGGGCATTCTTCCTTATTTATGCAGTTGCAGTTTTGTGTGTTCCTAATATTATTGTAACTATTATTGTTATTGTTTAGTAATCTATTGTTGTATTTTTTTTATTATTCTTTCTAAATTATTACAGCAACTGTAGTTGGGCTTTATATTATTTTTATTAAATAGTCTATGCAATATGTTGTTTGACGAGAGTGAGTGTTCACCAAATTATAGATTTTTTCCAAGTTTATTCTTGATCCTAATATTAAAAGCAGGGTTGAACTAAATGATTTTCCAGCTCTGTGTCTTTTATTATTATTATTATTATTATTATTATTATTATTATTATTATTATTATTATTATTATTATTATTATTATTATTATTAAGGGGGCTGATACAATGTAGTTGATGATGGTATTGGTGTATTTGTATATCCACTGTTTTATAGGCTGCTTGGTAGAAGGTTATTTGCTTATCAAAGAATTCCCGTGTTGAGGAGTTGGTACTGATTCTGTTTCCTATGGATTTGGGGATGTGGTTAATGATATGCTTTATATGGTTTGATAAGGGTGCACATATAATGGATTTGAACCCTTTTTAGCGTATGGTTCATAGGAATTTTTTTGCTACTTTACAATTTTTAAGTTATATTTAATTTCAATATTTAAATTAATTGACTTCATTCTGTAATTAGAGCTTTCTTCATTTTTTCACATTTGGAGCCGTCAGCATTCTCCACGATTAGAAGTCCGTCGTCCCTATAGAGTGCTATATTTTCATTATTGATTATCTAGTTAATTTATATAGAATAAATAGGCCAACAAGGTCAGTTCCTCTGCAGAATCCAAAGAAATAAGTGAAAGGTCAAAAGATCTGGCTTATAAGAACAGTTTTCCTAGGTCGATTTTTTTTTTAATTTCACACAAATGTACTTTGTCTGGGAGTCTTCTTAAATAGGTTTTGTGCAGCAATGCCTCCGATAATCATTGAAAATCGATAATCGAAAAAACAATAATTATAGAACAGTCCCATTGTGGCTAAAGTTACCATTATTACACAGTCTAACATCACATGTGCACTTGATAAGTTTTATTACCGCACAAACAAATATGCCCGGCGTATAAAATCAACAGTAGGTTCTTATATATGACAGGGGCGCGTTCAAAATGAATGTTTCTGTTTAGAGAACAATCTAACAATGATACTTAATTTTCCATTTTAAACTTTAATTCAAGCCATTATCACCACACAAGAAGAAAAGCCAGGAATATAAAATATACAGTGGATACTTTGATATTACAGGAGCGCGGTCAGAATGAATGTTTCTCTTAAGAGCGTAAGTGAAGCATAATACGTGACCTTTGCATTTTAAACTTCATTTCTAGTCATTATATAAAAAATAATTTTATAAACTAAGCAGTAGGTTCTCTACACCGCAATATAATATTGACTAAGGCAATGCGGGGGGGAATGTAAAGTTTCATCCCGGTGCACCGCGACAGGTCCACAAACAGAGATGCCAATGAAATATGAGATGGTGAAACATTCGTCTATCCTTACTAAATTCCAGGCAACGTCGAGTCTTCCTGCTAGTATATATATAGAGAGAGACGGTTAAAGTTACGTAAATGCTGATTTATACATATTTATTTTTCATAAAACAAGAGAATACAAGATAAAGGGAAATTATTTCTAGAAATTTCAGAAATTTGGATTTTTCTTCAAAGGAAAAGGTTAGCAAAGGAATTTTATATAACGTTGCTGGTTAGCTCACAAAATTAAAGCTTCAGTGTTCCAAAGAAAATAATGTCCAAAGGATTAAATAAAAATATATACAGATGCAAATGAAATGGTATTAAAAATAATGTCCAAGTGTGACGATGTATTTAATCAGACATGAACAGTTGTTTTACTGGCGAAACCAAAATTTAAACAAATCTTCAGCAAGAATTCCGTTTAATGTTTTTTTCTTTTTATAGAAATCGCTCCGGACAAGGCATGATGCCACTTGATGTAAGAAGCTAAAAATAACAGAGCATACCAATTCAAAATAAAAAAAGCAGCCAACAATAATTGTGAGATGGATAGATTCTAATCTAGACAACAGCAATTATTCTCTTATTAGTCAAAAACATCGCTCATTCTATGTGAGAACTGTATGTGAAAATAACGGATCGCTTTTCTTTTCACTTCAATAATTTCGATTCAATTTGCATTAAAGTAAAGTACGTTGCTGTCCTTTTCAAATCACCCAACAAACGTTGTAATTGCTTTCGAGCAGAATATTTTAGCCTTACTTGATATTGCATAAAAATTTCGCTTTTCGTTTCGACAAACCTAAGACGAAATGAGTGTTAAGCTGTGAAACATACACAGTACAGTAAAAGCTCGGGGTACGATGGCCCCGGTATACGATTACCCCAGGATACGGGTTTTCATGTTATGATGTGGAATACGATGTTTTTCCGGCTTCTGGTTACAGAATTGTCTCCGCCTTACGGTGTTATTTATAATTTTATTTGATTATATACATGTGTATTATATACTGTACTGTATTTTGTTACTAATTTTTACTATGAACTGTATAAAATTTTGCTTAGGCCCCGTCATACAACGATTTACCCTTCTGATCCCAACCCCGGAACGGATTAATGGCGTATCCCGGGATTCTACTGTATATAGAAAAGTATAAACTACGTCTAGAGATTATATGCAAGTTATAAATTGGTATGTAGAGTTTCGTTTTTAATTATGTTGTTAAATTGGTACATACAGTTTCGTTTTTAATTATGTTTAACTCAATATTATTAACTTAGCTTTATAGTGATAGGGAAAACTTTTTGTTTGGAAACAAAAATTACTATGTTTAGAAACCAGACTAATTTGACTGTCAGTAGTTTATTTGCAACTATTTATTTTGATACTTTAATATTATTAAAACTCGTAAAATAAATGTAAAAACATACCATGAAAAGATTTTAGAACGAGGTTGTCAATTTCTTTTAGGGAGAATATAAAAGAAACGTGTTATATTAAAATTAAAGATGTACATTTTTTAAGTATAAAAATCTCAAAACTTATTGCACGTGAGTTAATTTTTTAAAAAAGCATCTTTTAGCAGCTTATTATGAACATTAGATGTTAGATTTGCAATTTTATCGTCTGTCAAATTGTTTGCAGAAAATTTAATTCCCTCTACCTCCACAGGCTCTTGAGAATCTGGGATTCAAGTCACAGCTATTTGAAAGGCTGTCCATTAGAGAATCTTAAATAAATTCCTTTTCATTCAATCAGGATTAATAAATTTGTTGCATGACTCCGTGCGTTGTCTTACAAACACACACACACACACACAAACACACACACACACACACACACACACATATATATATATATATATATATATATATATAACTCAAATGACCTTGAAACAGGTGTTTTAAACATCCGGTTCATGACTTCCGGTTGCGCATGCGTACATAAGCATAAACCCTCAAGATAATACGGAAATGAGCGATGTAAAAAAAGGCAGAAAGTATTAACAATTGTTTATTTGGATAATTTAAACGCGAAAAAAATTGGGACGCTGAAAACGTACACAGTAAAATAATACGTTTATCAATTTGTAGCGCAAATTAAAAAAAAACATATTTACAAATAAATAATGAACGTGACAATAAAACATATTGTTTTACTGTGTACGTTTTCAGCGTCCAATTGTTTTGTGTTTTTTTTCGCGTTTAAATTATCCAAATAAACCATTGTTAATACTTGCTGCATTTTTTTACATCGTTAATTTCCGTATTACGTCTAAGCTATTTTAACAAAATTTTCTTACAAATAAATCTGCTTTAACCCGTTGACAACTACAAGACCATTTTACAACGACGATTTACCCACCGCCTTCCTTTTTTTAAAAATGTATTCTCCATTTTTCTTAAAAACATTCATACATTTTCTTTTACACTACCAACATAAATAAATAACCATGAAAATATGTTTTTTTAATTTGCGTTACAAATAAATAATCAACGCGACAAGAAAATGTTTTCAGCGTCCCAATTGTTTTTTTTTTGTTTGTTTTTTTGCGTTTAACTTAAAAGATATATCAAAATTTGAATATAGCTTTAAGTATTATGGTATCTGTTCAGTGCACATTTACCTATAAGTATGGCAAACCACTTATAATTCAATGACTGTAAGGTTTTTTTCAAAAATAAACAATTATAAACAGAACGACTCATAGAAATCTATCTATATTCTTTTTTTTCATTTTAATATACTTTCATAGAAATGTTTCTGTTATGTCACAAAAACTATTTTCTTTACGTCACAAGTATCACGCTCATACATTATTCCATAGCTAATATAACATACTGATCCAACGGGTCACGGGAAGTCTAGTATATATATATATATATATATATATATATATATATATATATATATATATGCATATATATATATATAAAAGAAAGAAAATTAAAACTGTAACTTAAACTTTACGATCAAAATTTATTGTTTGACTGAATGAATACTCCAAAAAACAATTTACAAAGTGCTTATTCCGCGTAGTTTCAATGAATGCTATTCTTATTATTCTTCTCATCAGAGGACATAAAGAAATCAGCAAATTATATTTGTAGCAATGCTAGAATTTGCTAGTTAAGACATTAAGTGAAACCGCAACTTATTGTAGTTATAAATTGCCAAATAAAAAAAAAATGAAAAAATGTTAGATATGTAAAAAACTAATATAAAAACAAACCGCGCATAATATTTTATCTTGAATGATCAAAAATGCAAAATAGTTCTTTAGATATAATGTATTCCAAAATAAATCCAGCGTGGCAATACATATAATCCGATTGGAATGTTTTCAAAAAAGCTGAAATAATGAAAATTGTTTTTTTTTCGGACAGTGCAGTAGTCCAAAGAGAAGTCTGTCCCTAGTCAAATGGGACCTTAGAGTTAAAAGAGAGAAATTCAATATGACAACCTTCATCATAGGAAATACCGTTATTTATATTAGTTTGAAGTTTACCATAGCGTATATCAGGTAAACACTACATCCCTTTGTTTTCATTAATAAATATATATATATATATATATATATATATATAAATATATATCGTATCTTTTTAAGATTATATTTTATTTAATTTATTGATTTGTATTTTAAAAAATGAATGTGGTTTTGCATGTATTTATAAAAGCTCTCCTACTCTCTATTTCAGTTTGTATTTCTCCTCACACCACAACTCATTTTTTGCAACCCTCTCCTTATATTTTATAGGTATGAATATTCTCTCTGTTTCAGTTTGTATTTCTCCTCACACCGCAACTCTTTTTTGCAACTCCCTCTTTGTCATACATGTCAGAATAATGAGAAAATCTGAATTTTTTTTTAACGAGAACTTTAAAATAACTTTTTTAGATTAAATTTTTTAAACGTCTTTACAATTTAATAAGGAACATATTTCATATAGGTTTCATTAAAAATATTCAGTAGATAACGAGAAAAATAGAGATGAAAATGTCAAAAGGACTGTATGACTGGTTACGGTCAATAGCAGTCTTCGCCAGCGAAAGTCTTTGGTATTGTTATTTTATTATTAGTATAATTTAAAACATTTTGTGTCCTACTCTTTCGCGCGAGGACTAATATATATATAATTTCATTATTTCATTCATATATATATATATATATATATATATAATTTCATTATTACATTCATATATATTTATATATATATATAATTTCATTATTACATTCATATAAATTTATATATATATATATATATAATTTTATTATTACATTCATATATATTTATATATATATAATTTCATTATTACATTCATATATATATATATATATATATATATATATATATAAAATATATATTTTAGTCATCGACGTACAGTCCTGTTTCGTTGTTTCACAACTCATCAGTGCCGCTAGACTAACACCTATTCCAAGCCGAGGATCGAACCTAGAACATACACACACACACACACACACACACGCACACACACACACATATATATATATATATATATATATATATATATATATATATACAGTAAAATTCCTTTAATTTGAATTTCCTCTAAAGTTGGCTTCCTCTCATTTGGACTTCTTTTAGACTTGGACTTTCTCTAAACTTGAACTGTCTCGTCATTGAAATTGTATTAGCATATTTGATGCGGAGTTGCAGTAAATCTTTTTACATGGTTTAGTCAGATATTGCGCAGAAATGGTAATATTGGTACTATGTAATTAAGGTAGATTAGCTATTGATAACTAATTTACACTAACTGTAATTTTTTTTTCGGATTGCTATATTCAAAATAGTGTAAAAACAACCCATTACTATGGTTTGCAACTCTAAAAGAAAACAAATGACACTGACTTCACTCGAAAAACGTTAAATTATAGAAAAATTAGATTCTGGAGTTGAAAATAGCGTTATATTGAGAGATTATAAGATTGGAAGAAGTACACTGTTTTACATCAAAAAGAAAAGGGGGGAATATAGAAGGCTGCTTCTTTCTCTCCAAATAAAAGACATTTCAAAAGAAGGACTTTTCGCAGATCAAAGTAAGTTGAATTCGATCGAATATTGCATGAGTGGTTTGTAGCAAAACGGAATGAAGGTGTAGCAATATCTGGGCCCATGTTAATTGCTAAAGCAAAATATCTTAAGGAAGAGTTGAATATCGCAGAAGATATGAAATTCACTGAAGGCTGGCTTAGGAGCTTTAAGAATAGACATGGTATAAGACAATTAACAATGTCAGGGGAACCACGGTCTGCTGATACACACGCAGCATAAAATTATTGTGACAAATTCAAGGCGATAATTGCCGATTATGGTTTAACACCAGAGGATGTTTACAACGCTGATGAAAGTAGCGTAAATTGGAAGTGCTTACCTATAAAAACATTATCCGGATCAGAGGAACAGAAAATAAAATGATTCAAATTAAATAAAGAAAGACTAACAGTAATGGTATGCACTAATGCTTCTGGAACTCATAAACTTAAGTTTCTTGTCATCGGCAAATCAAAGTGTCCCCGAGCATTGAAAGGCGTTTCGCCTTTGCCAGTATCCTAGTATTCCTCACGAAATGGATGGATGAATCAACAGTTGTTTAAAAAATGTTTTTTGCAAGAATTTGTGCCAGTTGTCCAGAGGCGTTTTCTTGAATTAGGTAAACCTGATTCAAAGTGCTTGCTTCTGTTGGACAATTGTAGAGCACATCCTCCCGCGTCAGAACTAGTGTCATCTTGCGGGAATATTTTTGTGTGCTACTTACCACCTAATGTCACTTCTTTCATCTAACTTATGGATCAAGGGATTATTTGGAACTTAAAATGTTTTTACAGAAATGATTTCATGATGAATATGATAAATAGTACCGTGAGTATAAGCGATTTTCAGCGCCATTGTACTATCAAAGATGCCATATTTTCTCTCGCAAGTGCATGGAATCAAGTTCGAGCAAGCACATTAAAAAGCATGGAGTAAATCATGCCAAGCCCCAAAGGCTTCTGAACTGAAAGAATCAGAGAATACATTTGGTCTAGAAAAAATTATTGAAACCAAACGGTTACCGACCAACCACGCTGTTCTTAAATCACTTAATGCAAATGATGTTGACATGTGGGTGCAACAAGTTAAGAAAACTACTGATCAATATCCTGAAGGCAGTAATGGTGATGAAAATAGTGACAGCTCCCATTCTCTTGACCTTAATGTAAATAACCAAGAACACTCTGATGAAGCATATCATGGGATAATACAGAAAAGTCTATGGAGACGGTTATAAAATTTCTAGATAAAAGTCCTTACTTCAGTAACAATTTTTTCTTTCAAGCAATATCACTCCGAAGAGATATAATTATAAAGAAGCTACAGAACCAAGAAATTGTAGATTTTCGTGATCGCTTACGGAATACAATGGCAGTGCCCGAGGACTAAATCTATGAAAATAGAAATTTCAATGAGACTCATTCAATGAATAAATTAAAAAAACTGTATTTTACATAAATGTAAGATTTCTGTAGATGATAACTTAGGTAATAAATACCTAACAAGTAAGAGTAGATTTAATTTATTTTCAATGTATTTGTTCCTGCTAATAATATTTAACAATTCGTACTTGCAATATATCGTAAACTCAACTAAATATATACTTGAAGATTCATATAGCAATGAATTTCATTTACTATTTCTTCATTCTTAGAAAATTAAAGTTAACTGCAGCACATTTTTTTATAACGAAACTTGAACAGCATCCTCTAATTTGAACGAAGCGGATGTTCAAATTATAGGACTTATACTATATATATATATATATATATATATATATATATATATATATATATATATATATATATATATATATGAAGTTAGGTGTATTTTATATGCTTGTATATTTGTTTTGTGTATAATCGACTGCGTAATCAATTCATGATGATTATGATTTTTGTAAGACATGTGCTAGGCGCATGGGTTAATGATATGTGCTATATTTAGTTTAATTTCGTTTTATGCAGAGACGGCAAAAACGAGATGGAAGCCATTGTTGAGAGTTCAGATAGTTTCGATTAGGTGAGATTTTTACAATAGGTGTTAGACATTAGTAAGTATCCATGGTATTTGAGTTCTTTTACCGCATTCCAAAAGGTTTGCAGGGGCATATTATTTGCACACCCTCCGATTTGAAAATTCAAATATATCGGAGTTGCTTTAACTTTGTCCGCTGGTTATTAAACATTAATTTAGAAGAAGATTTCTAAAGTTTCAATTTTATCTTAAGTTGTTTATACGTAGACATTTTCTAGAATAGGAATGGTATCACGGATTTTGATATAATTTGAATGAGGTTTCGTATTATTATACCATGTTTTTAATCTTTGTAATGCGATATAACGTATTGAGCGCTTCTTCTGTTGGTACGTGGATCCTTCTAGTATATATATATATATATATATATATATATATATATATATATATATGTGTGTGTGTGTGTGTGTGTGTGTGTGTGTGTGTGTGTGTTAATTTATAACTCTTTTCTGGCTTTTATCTTTATCTTCTTTCTTTTCTTCTACGTTTATCCAGGCTTATGTCTTTTCTATCTATATATCTATCCATCTATTATTATTATTATTATTATTATTATTATTATTATTATTATTATTATTATTATTATTATTATTATTATAAATGGCCCCTTTACTCGGTTGGAACAAGTATTATCTGTCAATCAATTTCCTTCACACGTTTTAGCAGCGAACCGCCCACAATCATTATTCACTCGGAAAGAGAGAGAGAGGGGGGAGGAAGGGAGGGATAGAGAGAGAGAGATATACCGATATACTAAATAAGGTAAAATAAAAAAAAAATTAAAAGGTTCACGTCAGCCACGGCATGCCTTCCCCTTCAAACAGATTCATTGGTTCGCTTCTAATGCTGTTTAACCAACGGCATTCCGTAAATTTTGATTGTCAGGTGACAATTCATGAATACACCGAAAAGTCTTTTGGAAATATTGTACTTCTTCATCCTTTCTTTCAAAGCCAATCTATTTCTTTAGCTATTATTCATACTCTGCTTCTCTTTGTCGATCAACACAGACTTATATTCTCCCTCTCTCTCTCTCTCTCTCTCTCTCTCTCTCTCTCTCTCTCTCTCTCTCTCTCTCTCTTTGTTCCTTTCTTGTCATCCGTCATTTTTATATTGTCCTTATTAACCCTCTCCCTACGGGATTTAAATGTGATACAGCAACTTTGTAAAAGAAATCCAAGATTACTCTAAAGTAGGACAAAAATAAAGACTGCTCAGTCTAGAAGATTTATCCTACCCTGACAGAGGTTAGAAGGAATATAACAATTTGATCTTAATGTTAATGCCAGGTAGAAATACCTTGTAATCTATACCAACACACGCGCGTGCGCACGGACACACACACACACACACACACACACACACACACACACACACACACACACACACACTCCTGCACCGATTATTCCGAAACAGATGAAACATTAGTTTCTGTAGGTATTAAACTAATAATAGTTATAAATGTATCAGCCCCTTTAACAACTCGATGAGCATTCTAAAGTTCAATGTAATAAGTCGGTCACTTAAGTTCACACGCGTAGGTCATTAGGTTATCATCTTAACATGACTCTTGCCGTCTCGACACTTTATATAAATGTTACTTTCAACTATTTCTCGTGGTTAAGTTTGGCCGTGTGGTTTGTTCCTTGATAATTGAGTCAGAGATGGCTTCGTTGCCAGGTTCGAATCTCCCAACTGGCGTTAATTGTAACTTCCTGCAAAGAAGATGAAACACTAGTTTTTGTAAATATTAAAAAATTTGTGTAATAATTGTTATCATATAATATAATTACAGTAATAATTGTTATCACACACACACACACACACACACACATATATATATATATATATATATATATATATATATATATATATATATATACCGTACCCATGTGGCGGTACAAAATTGGTTAAAGGGAAAATTATTCCCAGCTCGCATTTAGGTAAAAATGCGCTTTCGTAAATAATTGAATTAATTCAAAACATATCGCTAAAACCAAAACAAACAACATATATATATATATATATATATATATATATATATATATATATATATATATATATATATTTACACAGTGATCACAACTTATCAAGGCCCGGAAGCCACTCAGGGATAAGGGTTATTGCAAGTACATTACGTTAGTGTGGAGATTTGATTAAGTGTTTACTTAAGGGCGCGGTTCATTAGGAATTTGTAAACGTTGGACTTGAACACATCCAAGTTGTAGTCCGGTGGGAAGCAGGCAGACGGAACAGAGTTCTACAGGCGTGTAGTTCTAAGAAAGAAGCTTTGTTCATGGAATCCGCGTTTTGATTTAGGCACAGATATAGAGTGGGGGAAATTTTTCACAGTGGATCCAGCTAGACGGGTGTTTTTCGTGAAAGATTGGCGAGGGGGGGACCAGAGATTGGAGTTCAGGCGAGCACCTGCCACGGAAATAAAGATAAAACAAGGATAGGCTCGCAACGTTTCTTCTGTTGGAGAGAGGTTGCAGGGTAGAGAAAAGGGCATCCCCCACTAAGCCACGAAGTCTATTTTGTACTCTGTCAAGGCAGGATAGGCTGTTTTTAGCAGCTCCTGCTCAGATATGGCAACAGTATTCCATCCTTGGACGTACTTTGCTTTTATATAGATAGAGAATTGCATCAGTAGTGAGATATATTCTGGAGCCGTAGAAGGATCCCACCATCTTTCCAGCGACCTTGGCAACAGACTTGATGTACGTGTTCCATTTCAGATCAGGAGTAAAGGTCAAACCCAGAAGCTTGTCAAAACACGGGGCCTCACCCAGACGAGAACCATCCATCACAATTGATGCCAGCTGGGGATCAGAGCGTTGATGATGTAAGGATAGGAGTTTAGTTTTGGATGCATTAAAGGTAACCAGCCACATCTTCCCCCACTGAACCACACGCTCGAGATCAGAGGAGAGAGAATCAGAGAGAACTTTGTCATTTACAGCCTTTGATGTGTTGCCGTAGATGGTCGTGTCATCAGCGTAGATGTCAACGAATGATTTAAGTATGTGTTTAGGGAGGTCATTGATGTAGATTAGGAAGAGAGTTGGACCCAGGATTGACCCCTGAGGGACTCCAGCATTTATATTGCAGGCCTCCGATTTTTGTCCATCTACCACTACTCTTATGAGCCTATCGGAGAGGAATGATTTAATGATTGAGAAAACATTTCCAGTTATACCGTAGGTGGAAATCTTGTGAAGTAGACCCTTATGCCATACCTTGTCGAAGGCCTTTGATATGTGAAAAGCAATTGCCCTAGAAAGGAAGCCTTTGTCAAGAGATTCACTAATCCTGTGGGATATAACCGTCAGCACATCTGCGGTAGATCTTGCAGAGCGGAAACCATATTGTGTGTCACTGAGAAGGTTATTCCTGCTGAGGTGGTTGACTATTTCTCTATTTAATATGGATTCCAGCAACTTACTCATAACACACAGGAGACATTGGTCTGTACTGAGAGGGAGATGACTTTTCACCTGAATTCTTAAATACAGGGCAAACTGATGAGGTCTTCCAGGGAGTCCGAAAGCACTTCTCCTTAAGGCAGCGCTTAAATAGTTTCGTAAGTATGGGAGCAAGTTCTGGTTGAAGCTATTTTAACACTATAAGGGCCAGTTGCTTTACTGGAATCTAGGTTCTTGATTAGCTTGGCGACCTCATGCACGGATATTTGTATGTTACCTAGCTTGTTCTGTGTTATAGGAGGAAATATGGGGAGTTGATGACCTTCGTCGCATGGGGTAGAATTAGCTGCAAAGTTCTTTGCAAATAGTTTGGCCTTGTCTGACGCTGACGAGATGACCTCTGCTCCATTGATAATGGTTGGGATAGAACGCACACTTCTGTTCAAGATCCTATTTGTTATTTGCCAAAACTGGTGGGAATATAGCTCTCTTGCATTTTTTATTACTCTTTTACAGTGGTTACTGGCAGTCCTGAAAGCAGCTTTAGTCTCAGTGCATCTATTACGCTGGTCGCTATGGAAAAAGTGATAGATATATATATATATATATATATATATATATATATATATATATATATATATATATATAGCAAGAGGTAATTTTGATGTAAAAACCTGCGGTTTGCTGTATACTCTACCCTGGAGTAGTCATCTGCACCGACGAAGGTTAGCAGTAATACCCAAATGTGTGGTTGGTTCTACACAAAGCCTTCACCATTATAAACAAATAATCTGTGTGGATTTCCGAGCAACTTAATTGTTGTGGCGAAAGCTCATAAATCGAAATCGACGGGAGGGTCCATCATATACATATATATATACATATATATATATATATATATATATATATATATATATACAGAGAAGAGAGAAGGAGAGAGCGAAAATAAGAGAGATAGATAAAGAGGCACACTGATTAACTGTGTTTTCTGTTTATTTTCATATATAAAATTACCTTATTGAATTTTTGGAGTTTGTCACTGAAAGTAATTAATTATATGAATCAATATTTGGTTCTGTTTAGCCAATCTTTCTTTTATACATCGGTCCTTAATTTCTTCAAAAATGTTTTTCGCTGCAGTGAATTTCGAATAACAGTTCGAGATTTATTTTCAAGATAGATTTATTTTTCCCCTTTATATATTTGGCTGCTTATGTTTTAAAAAATCTATGTTTTTGTCTATGAGAACTATAAAATAAAAAAATAGATTATTTTACAGGTCATATATAACAGTTTATTTGTCCACCTTATTTTAAAAGCACTGTATTACGCGGATCTTTCTTCTTTAATTTACCTTGCTTTTTTGTTGTTTACATGCAATTATGTAAACCTATTCATAAACTTATTATTCGTAATTATTGTAAGTTCACTTAAATATTATTTCATAAATACTTAAAACGTGTCAATCATTAAACGCATGCGTAGAGTATTACTGTTTTTAAACTAAAGCCACCCTTTTTTTTTACAAACGATATGGAAGTTGACTCAAAAAAGCTTATATTAATATTACGTTTCAGATAAAATCTCTAAACAAACTAGAGTAAAAGAAAGAGAAGAAGATAAATGGGGAGACTACGAAGCATGAAGAAAACGACACGCGATGCGTAATTGTTTTGTGTGCGTATTTTGTCAAGGGTGCAACATTTTTACGTAATTGTGGTTTCCCAGCCATTTTTAATGAATTACTTCGTGAAAAAGAAACTATTTTAAAAATAAATGATTAATTTATAAAATACTGAAATTAGTAAAGTAATTCCAATAGAATGAAAATTAGTGTCTTAAAATAATCAGCCTTTTACAATAGATTACTCTGTAAAATAAAATTCTGATTCACAGCCGAATTATTTCTTTTCAGAAACTTACTAATCTTGTTGTCATCAAATTTAGATGCTGATTTTTGCATCATCTATATATTCGCTTGTGGACATTTTGTGCAAAAGGTTTAATGTTACAGTTGTTCTAGCACAAGTTTGAATAGTTTTTTTTTATAAGAGGTCACTAATTATGAAGGATTAAAGGCAACTCGAGGATAAGGGTTAATGGTTGTACAGTAGTTTTCAGGACAACAGTGTTGTAATTGTTAGTAGTAAAAATTTGGTAAAATTTGATTATTTAAGGGAATGGTTCAGCAAGATGTGTTTATATTGGACTTGACGACCATATTGTAGTCAGCTGGAAAGAACACCAGCGGAGCAGAGTTCCGCGGACGGACAGTTCTAGGAAATAAGCTTAGTTCACGGAATTCACGTTTAAATGTAGGCACTGATAGAGAGTGAGGGAAATTATTAATAGTAGTTTTTGCAAGACAAGTGTTTTTGGTGAAAATTTGGTAAGAAAAGATCATACGTTAGAGTTCAGACGAGCAGTCGCCGTGTAAATATCGATAGAGCAGAGACAGGGTAGCAACGTCTCTTTTGTGAGGAAAGGGTTATAGAGAAGAGAAAAGGGCACCATTCATTATCAAGACAGGATAGGGTGCTCCGAGCAGCTCCTGCCCAGATGTGGCAACAATACTCCATTCTAGGACGTACTTGACTCTTATACAAGTAGAGGATTGCATCGGAAGTGAGGTGCATCTACTGGAACGGTACAATGATCCAACCATTTTTCCAGCTACCTTGGCAACAGATTTGATGTATGTATGCCGTTTCAAATCAGGATATAGATCAGTCCAAGAAGCTTGTCAAAGTATGCTGCTTCCCTGAGTCGAGAGCCGTTCATTTTAATTGAGGCCAGATGGGGGTCAGAGCTTTGATGGTGGAAAGAAAGAAGTTTGGTTTTAGGTGCATTAAAATATTAACGAGCCATCTCTTTCCCCATTGCATCACGTGCTCAAGGTTATTAGGAGGAAAATTCGAGAGACCTTAGTCATTACCGGCCTTTGAGGTGTAATATCGTCTGTGTAGATCATTACCAGCAATTCTGTAGCTGGAGATCTTGTGGAGGAAACTTTTGTGCTATACCCTATCAAAAACCTTTAATATGTCTAACGCAATTGCTCTAGAAACGAATCGACCATCGAGAGATTCACTAATCCTGTGTGATATTACATCAACTGTACATCTAGCAAAACGGAAACCGTGTTGCTTGTCGCTGAGTAGGTTATTTTTTGCTGAGGTGGTTGACCACTTTTGTATTCAACAGGGATTCCAGCAACTTATGGCGCACAGGAGATTGGTTGGTCTATACTGAGAGGGAGATGATAGATCTCCTGAATTTTTATATACGGGGAGGACGTTTGAGGTTTTCCATGGTATTGGGAAGCATTTCTCCTTAATATAGTAGTTAAAAAGCCTTATACGTACGTGGGCTCGTTCTGGTTGAAGCTTTTTGAGAACTGTGTGATGCGATAGTGGAATGTCGTCAGAGCTAGTTTATTTACAGGAGTTAATGGTTTTAATAAGATTGGCAATATCACGCACATATATTTGTGTGTCGCATAGTTTATTTTCGAGCACAGGACGGAATACGGGTGTTACGCTTTTGGTACTTATGCACATTTTGAACACGACGCATCCATGCGTTTGAACGGCTTTGCCCGGAACATGGCGTCACCCGCCGGATTATGCTGATCATCGCCGATCATCAAATCTTAATAACGATACAAAACAGAAAAATAGTAAAATAAATGGAAATCGTAGAAATAAAAAAAGAAGATGTCATATTCCTGGCAAAGCCGAGCGGACTCTTAGATACGTCTAGTTCAAAATTTGCACAACTACCGAATAATTAAATAGTAACAATTAATATTCTTTGTTTTTTCGTCCCCCCCCCTTTCAAAGTTTCATGAAAGTGTGTTGTTTGTGCACATTGGAGAGAAACATAAATAATGTATTTTCAACGTCGTTACTCAATAGTTGATCAAGCGTAAAGTGTACATTCCGAATGGATTTTGTGTGACATGATATTGTAAAGTGTATTTCGTTTTTAAAAAGTTATTTTAAAAATAGAAACAGAAAGGATGTTAAAAAAATTACAACATCTTGTGTATGCTTTTACTTTATTATTAAATAAAATAATTACCCTAAAATATAAATAAAGATTTTATAACGGCAACGTCTTGTTGAAACCGCTATATGGAAGTGAAACTTGGCATCTCAAAATCAGACAAGAAATTAGATGCATTTCATTTCAAGTGCTTAGAAGATGCTACTAAAAGAATTAAACAACCAAGAAGTCAGGGATCGCGCTAACAATCAGATTGTATCGTCAATCGTATATATATATATATATATATATATATATATATATATATATATATATATATATATATATATATATATATATACTAACATGAGTGCCCGGCGTTGCACAGGTATTTGGAGGTATATGTTGAGTAAAAAAAAGGTCACTTTTTTTAACTTTGACCCCTATTATGACCCCTTAAATTTTATTGTTTTGGGCTCAAATCAAGTTATTAAGTTAGATCCATGTCCAAGGAACCTATATTTAAAATTTCAAGTGTTTAGCCCCAAAACTGTCGGAGAAGTTAGGTAGAGTTCTCAAAGGTCAAATCGTTGAACTTTGACTCCTTAATCGCCAAATTTCTGGCCAAAAACCAATCACATCGATTTTCCCAAATCTCAGTACCTTGTATATCAAATTTCGAGTCTGTAGACTGAAAATTAACAAAGTTATTACGTAGGGAAATATATACACACACACACACACACACACACACACACACACACAGATATACAGACAGACACACAGACTCACAGACACGTTCACTTTTATATATATATATATATATATATATATATATATATATATATATATATATATATATATATATACTAGCATGGGTGCCCGGCGTTGCCCGGGTGTTTGGGGGGTGTATGCTAAGTAAAATAAAACGGTCAATTTTTTTAACTTTGACCCCTATTATGCCCCTTTAAAATGTATTGTTTTCTGCTCAAATCAAGTTATTAATTTAGATCCATGTCTAAGGAACATATATTTAAAATTTCAAGTGTTTAGACCCAAAATTGTCAGTGGAGATTGTTAGAGTTCTCAAAGATCAAATCGTTGCACTTTGGCCCCTTAACAGGCAAATTTCTGGCCGAAAACCGATCACATAGATGAACCCAAATCTCAGTACTCTGTATATCAAATTTCGAGTCTGTAAACTATTATTAGTTATTGCATAGGGAAATGTACACAGACAGACACACAGACATGTTCACTTTTATAAATACTAGCATTTCAGCGCGGCCTTTCCCTGGTGTGTGGATGTGTATGTTGAGCAAAAAAAAAATAAAGTGGTAGTGCGAAGGCAGGCTCGAACCCGTACCGCAAAGGAGGAAAAGAACGGGGTAAAACCTAACGTTTATGCTGCTACGACCACCGCCAAACTGGAAGCGTCATTCTTTAAAATTAAGGTTAGACAATCTAAAGGAAAGGATAACTTTCCAAAATATCAGCGAAAAAAGTGACCCCACCCCCCCACTGTAGAAAAGTGCCTAGATATTAGGGGAAGATATTAATGTTTTTAGCCAATTTTTCGATATTTTGTCGTCTGAAAGGTCGAACTTTAAAACAATACTGATCTTGGTAAAATCCGTCGCCTCTATTGAAAGTTTAAGGACGACATACAAACATACATACATACATACATTTATATATTGGTAACTAAATATTTTCGATCCAAACTGATGAAAAAGCTTGCCCTATCTTGGAATACCCTTTAATATAAATTTCAAATATTTCGACCCGAAATTGTCTGATTAATTTGAAAGAGACCGCAGAGGTCAATTTTTTTTAACTTTGACCCTTATTATGACCCCTTAAAATTTATTGTTTTGGGCTCAAATCAAGTTATTAAGTTAGATCCATGTCCAAGGAACTTATATCTAAAAGTGCGTAGACCCAAAAATGTCGGAGGAGTTTGGTAGAGTTCTCAAAGGTCAAATCGTTGAACTTTGACCCATTAACCGCCAAATTTCTGGCCCAAAACCGATTACATCGATTTTTCCAAATCCCAGTATCCTGTATATCAAATTTCGAGTCTGTAGACTAATAATTGACAGAGTTATTGCGTAGGGAAGCGTACACATACACACACAAACACGTTCACTTATATATATATATATATATATACATATATATATATATATATATATATATATATATATATATATATATATACACATATATATATATATAGATTAAACAAAAATATATGCATACACATAAATATATATGGAAACAATTTTGTGTTTACTGTAAACTTTTTACACAAATATTATGCAAGTATAAATCAAGTAGAATATCTATATGGATATTATTACACGTAATAGTTAACGAAACTAAACCGAAAAAAAACTAATAGGGAATTAATTAAAATGTATGTTTAAAAGAATATGCAAATTAGCTAGATCTTTGACTAGTGAATGCAGTCCCACAACCCATATATAAGAAAATTGTATTTTCTTTTTAAATAAATAGAAAAGAGGGTTTTAATATGAATATCATCAATACACACAAAAGAAAAACGAATTTATAGGAGTATAGAAGATAGATATATATATATACGTATATATGTATACATATATATATATACATACATATATATAAACAAAACCGAAACTCTCTCTCTCTTTGTTAGTTTTTAATTTTCTGTATACTTGATATGTGTGTGGACAGTTGAACATGACACCTTAAGTGTTTGTGTTAAATCCCTGTGTTATTATACGCAGCTATAATGTAATTATCTATTTGAAAAGTGCTTTATTTACATTTGGTCGACTTGTACGAGCCTTCGCTGTTTCCTTAAACATTGCAGATTTTTTTCTGACTGTCTTTGTAGCAGTTTTACCTTTTTCAAAGTTACTCCCAAGCATTGTCTCTACTCTTGCCGTTGGAGTAAGTTTATTGCTGAGGCACTCCGACTATGGAATACCGACAGAGCTGTCCAGACAATTATTTTAAGACGTAATGATCCTCGTTGTGGGGCGCTAGCTATACCATTACCATCCTCCGACCATCTGTTGCATCTAAATGCTGCAATCAAATAGACGTTCCTAGTCTTTCTCTACTCGCTCTTTATTTTCATGGCAGGTGCTCGACTGAAATAAAATATTTGTTTTTTTTTCTGTAAAACACTCACAACAAGAACTTTTATTCCTCTAGGTACCATCAATCCAAGGTTCCTCCTTTATAGTTTTTTTTTTTTTTACTCTTCCAATCTGTGGATGACAAACCGCAAGACTACTTCCCTACTGACTACAAATATAGTCGTCTTCAAATCAAAAAAGAAGTAATCAGACCCTACCTCCCCATCAATCGTTTCTAATCCTCTCCGAATGTTGGGCATCAATAAAATTGGCAATCTCATTAATCTTTATCCGCGCGTGACCTTTAGGCCTTAGTAATAATTGATTGATTAGTATATAAACTCGGTGGTAAGATAAAGACAAGCAATCAAAGTGAAAATAATTTGTTTCATAACCAAAAAAATGAATATCTCTGATTAAATATTTCTGATTGAATAAAAATCCACGATAAATTAGAGAAGTGTTTGAGCTGAATAAAATATTAAATATTTATTAATTAATAAAATTATGTTATAATAAACTTATTTTGTTAATAACTAATACATATCTGCTTTATGTTCTACTTCATTGCTTTATCCTTGTTTCTTAAAACACACACACACACGCATATATATATGTGTGTGTGTGTGTGTGTGTGTGTGTGTGCCCATAGTTGAAATTGGCTATTTTCACAAAGGGATGGCGCCATTAAGGGGCAAATAAAAATATTTTTAAAAGCTTGTGTTTGGTTTAGGAGATATTGAAAGATTTCGGATGATCTGATGCCGAATCCGATCATTTCGGTAAAAGTTGTTATGCTTCAAGTTCTTTATATCTTCAAATATTTATTCATTGTGGAGTCATGGTGGTTTATTGTTATTCATGGTGGATTTTTTTTATCGTTTTGTATAGAAAAAATAATTGTTCTTGTTTATGATTTTGCAGAACATGATTGAGTTTTGCAGTTTTGCAAAGGGAAAGGAAAACAAAACTAATTGCACTAATGTTTGGTACATTTTAAGCCACAGAAGAAGAGTACATAGAGTAATTGTATAATTAGTTGGTTAGTGCCATCGAAAACCACCGTCCGTTAACAGTGATAGCCGCACAGGCTACAATTGTAATTAAATAGATGGGAACACGTGCTGAAAATTCAGATTCTTTTTTGTCACTGAGACCCCAGCGAAAGCCACCAAATTTTAATAGCGATAAATCAGCAGTAAATACCGGTATGAGCCCTCATCCCCTCCGTGATCAAGAAATAATAAAAGTCTTAGAGCGTCTCGGAAGAATCTAACAAGATGAATTGAACACCTTAGGAGAACAATATAACGGTTCCGATGTCAGTTCTCTACGCGGAAGAATCCTGCAATATCGAAGGATCTGCTTTTTTAAAAATAACAAAAAGAAATATCACTTCTCGGAGTTTGCTCTCGGAATCGACGAAGCAAACGCTGAATAAATTTTCCCGCCTTAAATCCAAAATTTTTAATTGGCTTTCTCGACAAACGCTGAATTGGCTTGTTTTAATTAAAATACGTGATTCAAAAAGGCATTAATCATGATAAGCATTGAAGGGTGAGGAAGTCCGTTTTAGTCGAACTAATGTGTCGAGCGAGCTCAAAGTCAAAGGGCTCCCAATCCTGAACTATGTATACGCATTTATCAAATTCAAATGACCGCGCGTGCGTGTGTGTGTGTATCCGCGTCCTTCCGATACATGCACAATTTTAATAGAAACTCCATCTTTTGTGACAGATGTTAATGAACCGGAAAATTTATTCCGACCTCACAAACATCTTATCCATAAACATAATCTCAAAACATCGTAAAACTTATCTATGTATATAGCGTTAAGTATGTGTATCTATATAATTATACAACTATGTGGAGCCGCCGACCGCCCTTGCCTGCATCCCGTCTATCAACAACACTGTTGTCATGGAAAGCAGCTTGTATGTAATAAAATGTACACTCCTTTCTACAGTCTAACCACATTGAGTACAAATAAACTTCAGTCTTTATTTAACTTGTACACATAGTTTCAAGCATGACACTATGTTTTGTTATGTTTAAGTTTCGATTCTTCCTGATAGCACTAAAATCATATATATATATATATATATATATATATATATATATATATATATATATATATATATATATATATAACCCCTGGATACGGCATTAAAAATAGTAAGAAAATACAGTACAGTATATAATACACATGTATATAACCAAATAACATTGTAAACAACATCTACACAGAGAGAGAGAGAGAGAGAGAGAAAGAGAGAGAGAAATAAAAAGGAACAAAGCCTATTATGTGTTCATCAACGTTTCGTCTTTATTTCGAGACTTCCCAACTAATTAGGAAGTCTCGAAATAAAGACGAAACATTGATGAACACATAATACGGTTTGTTCCTTTTTATTTCTCTATTTTGTCGGAATACTATTTCCATTATTTTCATCATATATATATATATATATATATATATATATATATTACTTCTGTAATTATGACTGTATATTGGGTAAATTATAATATGAAATATGTTTAATAAAATTTACATTTTTCCACAGTTCAACCATACTGAGTACAAATAAACTGCAGTTTTTGTTTAACCTGTACACACAGTTTCAATCATGAAATTATATTTTGTTACGTTTTTGTTTTGGTTTCGATTCTAGCTTATGGCACTCAAATCATATATATATATATATATATATATATATATATATATATATATATATATATATATATACACTTGTGCCCGATATTATTCATACCCCTCGGATCTTTGAGATTTCTATAAGATTATTGCTCAAACCAGAAGGTAGACAATATTAAAGGGATTTCAAACAATAAATCAAGCATAAGCATTTAATTTAAACTCAACAAATAAATAAATTATGCAAGTTTGAAACATTATACAAAGAAAAACAATAATGGCACTCGTTCAAAATTATTCATACCCCTCTTACTAATAGTCAATAGCATGCCCTTTATTCTTAATAACTGCCTGTAACCGTTTTGGATATTTATCAACAAGGTTTTTACAAGCATCAACACTGATTTTTTACCATTCTTCAATGCAGTAGTTCTCCAAATCCCTCAAATTTCTAGGTTTCCGCTTTTTAACCTCAGTTTTCAATATGTGCCAGAGGTTTTCGATAGGGTTCAGGTCGGGACTCTGGCTAGGCCATTCCAAAACATTAATTTGATTATCCTCAAACCATTTCTTGACTATTTTGGCAGTATGTTTTGGATCATTATCCTGTTGAAGGACCCAGTTTGGTCCTAAATGGAGCTTCTCCGCATCCTGTCTAATGTTTTTCTGGAGTATCTCCAAATATTGCTCCTTCTTCATGGTTCCATCTATCTTGACCAAACTACCTGGACCACTAGCCGAAAAGGAGCCCCAAAACATTAGGCTACCACCACCATGTTTCACCGTGGGTATGGTGTTCTTTGGGTTGTAAGCTTCTCCTTTCTTCCTCCAAACGTAAGAAGCATCCATATGGCCAAAGAATTCAATTTTTGTTTCGTGAGTCCACAAAATACTTGAGAAAACGGACTCTGGAGAATTCACATGGTTCCTAGTAAACTTTAGACGTGCTGCAAGGTGTTTTCCGGTGTGCAATGGAGTCCTTCTTGGTCTTCTTCCTTTCAGACCATTTTCATGCAGAGTCCTTTGCAATGTTTGCCTTGATATTTTTATGCCAGAAGACTCCAGATTTTCTAAAATGTCCTTAGTAGTGGTGGTTGGATTTGCATTAACACTTCTTACAATATTCCTGGTGGCTCTAGCAGACAGTTTCCTTTTCCTTCCTCTACCAATCAAGTTGTTTGTTGTGTGGTGGCTCTGGAATTTTTTGATGATGCTCTGTACTGTTGCTGTAGGGACCTCAAATTTCTTGGAAATTGACTTTTAACCTAAACCATCCTTATGTGAATTCGCAATTTTAGCCCTAAGATCATTACTAAGCTCTTTTTTCTTCCCCATTCTAATAATTTTTATTCTTTTATTGGTTTTCAGTTGATATCATTTTAATTTCTGAAAAATGCAAAATACGAAATGAAATTAATCAAAGGTTGTATAAAAGCATTCAAAATAAGAATCAAACAGGAAACAAAGTCAGAAACTCGATTAATACTGAAAAAATAAGGGGGTATGATTATTTTTGAACATTGCAGATTTTATAAATAGCTGTATATTTCTTTTATTACAAGTATCCCGAGATTTTAAAATGACGAAAATGATCAGAAGAGGTTTATTAAGAATATGTATCAATATGGACGTAAACAATAAATTCTAACAAAGTTACACCTAATAAACTCAATTTTCAAGGGGGGGTATGAATAATATCGGGCACAACTATATATATATATTATAATTTTGGAATGATGACTATATATTGGGTACAATATAATATGAAATAATTTACTGTTGGTTGTTTGATTGTTTTTGTTTTACGGCGTATCAACCCTTTTCGGGTTATTTAATGCCGAATCCAAAGATTTTGAAGAAAAAAATTTTAATAGAATATATTTGTTGTTTTCAAGTCGGTTTCTATTTAACCCATATTTGGAACCCTAACAGGTACTACCACTCCGGGTCAGAGTGGACCTGGGAGCAATGATTATTAAAGAGCGGCTCCACACTCCCCAAAGCCCGTAAGCTGGGGCCTCACCACTGGATATAGTTTAAGGTCATATCCATGACCCCCATTGAGGGACTTTTACCCTCTGCAGGGGGGCAGTCGGTGTATTCTAATGCTCCACCAACAGGGCCAAATAATTTACTGTATAATAATAAATACGAAATCTATGAAAATTAAAATATTCTTACGCATATTTTACGATCGGGCAACGTTGTGCTAGTATGTTTATATATTTCTATGCATATAATTCACTCCTATTAATCGATTATCATAAATTTTGGAACATAAATACTAGGCGAGAGTAAAAGGAGTAAAAGCTATTTTTTTTTTTTTACATATAAAGAACAAGTGAGTTGAAGTTATTTCTTAATCTTTGTCTTGGTCTTCTTTGCGACTGAAACTGCACACAATGTGTGTTGGTTTCCGGACAATGTTACAAATATAGCTATTTAAACCGATTAAAATCTTTACTTGCAAGACCTGTGAAAAGTCCACAGGGAACTCATTTATATGTAATATATTAATGTTGACATTCTGTAGATGTTCAGTGTAAATGGAGATGCTCTGATATTATTGCAGCTCTTTTATTAAAAGTGCAAACGTATTTAACTAAGCAAGCATGAACGCCCAGCAAAGCCCGGTCGTAAAGTACGCTTAAATATGATATTTTAATTCTTGCAAATTTCATATATATTATTATAGAGTTATAGAGTTAATGTTCTATCGAGTTTTATATATTATAAAGTTGCTATTTCAAAAATTTTAAAAATATATCCATATGACTTGGGTGCATTAACATGAATCAAAACCGAGATTAAAACTTACGAAAAAAAAAATATATATATATATATAACTTGCGTTCCTTCAGCCATAATCGAAACTGAAACCAAAACTTGATAAAATTATTTATATAAAAAAAGATTACTGGAGCGCCATCAGCTATAATCGAAACCGAAACCAAAACTTATGAAGAATTCTTGATAAAATTATTTAAAAAAAAAAATAGATGACTTAAGTGCCATCAGCTATAATCGAAACCGAAAACAAAAAATATGGAGAATACTTGATAAAATTATTTATGAAAAAAAATGTAAGTACATAACAATTAAACGACCCGGATAGAAGTGTGACCCAGAAAATAACACATATGCTATCGTATTAATATATAGATTATGTATAAATTTCATTAACCACTAGTTGCTTTGTACTGGGAGATAATTTTGAACTATCTTCACTGATGCAATTTCGTTTCGGTTAAGTTAGGGTTTTGTAAAACCTACTCTAATGGAGTTATATCATTGTCTTTATCTTAAAATATAAGATCGTAATGATTTTTTGGTACATTTGCAAAGTCACTCTTTCCTTTATTCCCTACCGTCCAAAAATAAGATTACACTTTTATCATGCGATTATCTGAAAACTTCCTACAAAATCTGACTATATAAAAAAAAAAATATTTTAGAACTTATAGATCAGTATCGTATATGTTTGACGAAAAAATAATACTTCCATTTTCGGGTTATTCTAGAGTAGTAAACAATTTTGTGCATCACTAACCCTAAGTCAGAATGGTTGTCTGTTAGGGTTGGGCTAGGATTAGATTAGGAGATCGTTACGGATATTTTGCAAAATAAATTATCGGTAAAAGAATGTTTTGAAAAATAATTTATCATCAAGAAATCATTTAAAGAAATTAAAACAAATATTGGTGGGAAAGAACGTTTTTATAAAAACATATAGTGAGGGTGTTGAGATGCACTCATATCGCTGCAAAAATGTCGGAAACTTTTCTTAACGAAAACCTTTACTTTAATACTTTCATTCCTCGAGCTGCTTGCCTTTGTAACTTCCTCCCTGATTTTACTAACCTCCAGAAACTTAAGTATAACGTAAACAGAGACCTGGCTCACAACACCCTGTTTAGTATCGCTCGAAACACAGTAGCCCGTTATGTTTCAGTGACAATAGGCATTTCCCGAGGAAAATTAAAGTGCCAAAAATGTACAAAACGGTTCTTGTTTAAATGGCTTCGTCGTCATAAAAAAGTTTAAAATCTCGGATAAAAAATAACGTGTTAGGCCTAAAAAAAAAAAAATGAAAACAAACTAAAAAAAAAAAAAAGACAGGACATTGCTCCAGTTAATAAAATTCAATATTACAAGCTAGGGAAAGTTGTTGATTTATAAACTTCTCAACGGCATTAATAATTAAATCATCACAATACAATGACTGATATATCTACTTCCGTTTCCATGAATAATTTACACTTGTGCCCGATATTATTCATACCCCTCGGATCTTTGAGATTTCTATAAGATTATTGCTCAAACCAGAAGGTAGACAATATTAAAGGGATTTCAAACAATAAATCAAGCATAAGCATTTAATTTAAACTCAACAAATAAATAAATTATGCAAGTTGTAAACAGTATACAAAGAAAAACAATAATGGCACTAGTTCAAAATTATTCATACCTCTCTTACTAATAGTCAATAGCATGCCCTTTATTCTTAATAACTGCCTGTAACCGTTTTGGATATTTATCAACAAGGTTTTTACAAGCATCAACACTGATTTTTTACCATTCTTCAATGCAGTAGTTCTCCAAATCCCTCAAATTTCTAGGTTTCCGCTTTTTAACCTCAGTTTTCAATATGTGCCAGAGGTTTTCGATAGGGTTCAGGTCGGGACTCTGGCTAGGCCATTCCAAAATATTAATTTGATTATCCTCAAACCATTTCTTGACTATTTTGGCAGTATGTTTTGGATCATTATCCTGTTGAAGGACCCAGTTTGGTCCTAAATGGAGCTTCTCCGCATCCTGTCTAATGTTTTTCTGGAGTATCTCCAAATATTGCTCCTTCTTCATGGTTCCATCTATCTTGACCAAACTACCTGGACCACTAGCCGAAAAGGAGCCCCAAAACATTAGGCTACCACCACCATGTTTCACCGTGGATATGGTGTTCTTTGGGTTGTAAGCTTCTCCTTTCTTCCTCCAAACGTAAGAAGCATCCATATGGCCAAAGAATTCAATTTTTGTTTCGTCAGTCCACAAAATACTTGAGAAAACGGACTCTGAAGAATTCACATGGGTCCTAGCAAACTTTAGACGTGCTGCAAGGTGTTTTCCGGTGTGCAATGGAGTCCTTCTTGGTCTTCTTCCTTTCAGACCATTTACATGCAGAGTCCTTTGCAATGTTTGCCTTGATATTTTTATGCCAGAAGACTCCAGATTTTCTAAAATGTCCTTAGTAGTTGTGGTTGGATTTGCATTAACACTGCTTACAATATTCCTGGTGGCTCTAGCAGACAGTTTCCTTTTCCTTCCTCTACCAATCAAGTTGTTTGTTGTGTGGTGGCTCTGGAATTTTTTGATGATGCTCTGTACTGTTGCTGTAGGGACCTCAAATTTCTTGGAAATTGACTTTTAACCTAAACCATCCTTATGTGAATTCACAATTTTAGTCCTAAGATCATTACTAAGCTCTTTTTTCTTCCCCATTCTAATAATTTTTATTCTTTTATTGGTTTTCAGTTGATATCATTTTAATTTCCGAAAAATGCAAAAAACGAAATGAAATTAATCAAAGGTTGTATAAAAGCATTCAAAATAAGAATCAAACAGGAAACAAACAGTCAGAAACTCGATTAATACTGAAAAAATAAGGGGGTATGATTATTTTTGAACATTGCAGATTTTATAAATAGCTGTATATTTCTTTTATTACAAGTATCCCGAGATTTTAAAATGACGAAAATGATCAGAAGAGGTTTATTAAGAATATGTATCAATATGGACGTAAACAATAAATTCTTACAAAGTTACACCTAATAAACTCAATTTTCAAGGAGAGGTATGAATAATATCGGGCACAAGTGTATGTTCAAACCGTTATAATCATAGTAACCCGACTAAATACTACTTGATCAATTATTTGACATATATATACATATATATATATATATACATACATACATACATAATATATACATACACATATGCAAGCATATATATATATATATATATATATATATATATATATATATATATATATATATATATATATACGATGTGTTTTCCATAAGTTACCAGACT
This sequence comes from Euprymna scolopes, assembly GCF_053919585.1. Classification (NCBI taxonomy): domain Eukaryota; kingdom Metazoa; phylum Mollusca; class Cephalopoda; order Sepiida; family Sepiolidae; genus Euprymna; species Euprymna scolopes. Next base: position 94,886,535 of record NC_136490.1, on the reverse strand, counting down.
TTTTTGTACAGACATTTAAAATTACCGTAAACTCTTGAAAATTCAGTATATTATTGCTATACATGACTAAGATGACTACTTTCTATGATTTAAGGTTCAAATGAAAAGCTACAGCAGGAATTGAAATGCTGCCTACTAAAGTCTGATTGTCACAGTTGGTGAATTTCAAAAATGCAATCTGGACGTAAGGACACTTTAGAATTAGATGCAGTAAAAGTTTTAAATTTGTAAAAAATGCTACAAAAACGTATGAAATGCATCAGGCTGCTTTTGGATCATCTTGCATGAATCGAGCATCAGTTTTTGAGTAGCATAAGAGATTAAAGGAAGGTAGGGAGTCTCTGAAGGATGATGACACGCGTAGGAGGAATAAGGAAGCTAAAACACCAGGGTTGATTGGCCAAATAAATAATTTCATGAATAAAAATCGTCGTGTGTCGATAGAGATAATAAGTGCACAGTTTGATGTCAGTGTGGGAACTGTAAGCACAATTATTCGCGAAGGATTAAAAATGCGAAAGATTTCCGTGAAATTTATCTCAAGGGTGTTCAAAGAAGATTTGAAAGAAAATCGTTGTCATGATAGCAGGGAGATAGTCAAGCTGATTAATTCTGATTCCACAGTTAAAGCTTAGGTGACCTGCGATTAAAGCTGGATCTACTGCTATAGCTAAAAGACCAAGAGATATAGTTCCCAGTTGAAGCATGCTGGATCTCCCAGACCCAAGAGGGGCAGACAAACAAATCCACACAGAAACTGATGATGATCCCTTTTTTTGAGAGAGAGCATGGGCATGATCTACATGCACTGAGCTGCTACTACTCGGAAGAGGCCAGCACTCTTCAAACCGGTTCAGGGACATTCTCACCAGAACAATGCACCAATTCGCAACTCCATCCTTGTCACAGACTATTTAGTCAAGATGGACATCAAAACAGTTTTTCACCCTCCCAATAGTCCATACCTTGCTCTCTGTGACTTTTGGTTATTCCCTAAGCTCAAGAAAAATCTAAGAGGCTGTCGTTATGAAACAAGTGAGGAGATGTAAGAGGCTGTAACAAGGTCATTGATACGCTAACACGAAGACTTGCATTGAGCTTTCCAAAAGAAGTTGGGACGGTATAACAATTGCATTGAAACTGGAAGTGATTACTTCGAAGGGGACTAGAGTCTAATGTGTGTACTATCAATACATGTGACTTTAAAAAAAGTATAGAAACTTATTTAAGGCATCTCGTGTGTGCATATATATATATATATATATATATACGTCTATGTATATATTACATGTTAAATATTTAGCCGCTTAAAAACGGGAAAAAATTTTAGCGTTGACTTAGCATGAATTCTTTATTCCAAATTTTTAAAGTAAATGTGGTATTATCGTGAAAAATCCCTATTAATCCTTAGTAACCTAAATCATTTTATCGAACGGATACTATTATAGTTAGTTTGGTGCACCTTATCAAATATCTATACAAAATTTTAGCCACATCGTTTCAGTAGTTCTCGCGAAAACTTCTAAATTAGTTCGCTGCATCTTATAAAAATTAACACAAACTTGTAACCAGATCGGCATACAGGTTTCTGAGATAAGTAGAAGAGACAACCAGACTAAGAGAAACAAGATATAAATGCCATAATACGAGGGGCGTGCAATAAGTAATGCCCCTGACCCACTTCCAGGAGTCTGCTCTATCTGAAATTTTGCATGTGTAATGATTTATATCTCTACTAGTTATGTGGCAAATTACAGCTCTGAACTAAGTGTGGTTTCTGTTTTACAGGTATTTGAACTGAGTCAGGTGTGAAATGGAGCCTGTTGAATGTCGAGCAGGATCCGGTTTTTGTATTTGAAAGGACGCACACTACAGGAGACTTTTGGTGAAATGAGAGAACCTTATGGTGATAATGCCCCATCATATGACCTTTTAATACGCTGGCATCGTGAATTCAAACATGGCCGGAAGTCTTTGGAAACAGCTTCCAGACCCCCACCCCTTCTGTCATTGATGAAGCGTCTTTCCGTCAAGTTGATGCTGCCATTTTGGAAGATCGGCGCATTACTATTCGGCAAATAGTCCAAGATGTCAAGATTAGAACAGGGTCTTTGGAAGTTATCATTCATGACCATTTGCATATGCATAAGGTGTCTGCCAGATGGATTCCCAGGTTGCTCACACCATTCCAGAAGCGAGAACGCGTCGAGTGCTCGAGGATGAATTTGGAGATGTGCCAAGAAGATGAGTCAAAGTTTTTCAAAAGACTGATTTCACAGGATGAAACCTGGGTCCACACTATGATCCAGAGACCAAATCACAGTCAATGCAGTGGTTGGACTCACCATCTTCAAAGAAGGCAAGAAATGTCCTCCACGAATACACTGAATGCCATGAAATGGTTGACACGAGGGGGGACAAGTGAAACACATCTTAATAGCCATTTACAAGAATTCCTCTGGCGACGGCGAAGCAAAGACAATTATTTTGGGAATATCATGTATTGGATACGGTTTTTTATGATGTTTGATTAAAATACATTGACAATGAAAAAATAACTTTTTCTTTAAAGAAGTTAAAAAATTTTACGTTATAAAAGATCAATAAAGTTTATTTCTTATGTATGCAAAAGTTCATAAACATATTTGGGGGGAAACAGTCCATACATATATTAAAAACAAACAGTCTGATTAGTTCAAATAAAGACTGTTTGAATAAAACTTTTATTTTATATTTGCATCTAAAAAACGTACATTCTATATAGTTGTGGTCATTCGTAACTAAAAATTTGTAGGACGTCAAAATGGCTTTGTAAACACAGGGATGCGGAAGGTCAACTTAACCAAATTTTTTCTACATATCTAAATACCTTATATACCAAATTTTAAGTCTGTAAATCAAAACTTCGCTAGGTCGAGAAGTGTCCTCACATACATTCTCACTTTTATAGATATAGAGATAGATAACGAAAACAACAGCAACAAAAAATATTTAACGCCTAAACAGATTTTCTTCCTCGTTTTTTCAATGGTCATGATATATACACATTACGGTTTTCGTTTGATTTGTTTACGTACACTAACCCTTTGTTAATTATTATTTTAAACACAGCAAACAGAAGAGTGTGGTTTGTATATTGTAGAACACTATCTACTATTTCATCGTCAACAAAGGCGTTGATAGAATTTAAGAAATAAATAAACATCCCGCCGATAATGAATAATGTTTTCAGTGGGGTGGTTTTGTATGATGGAATCAAACAGAAACTTAAATATCATATTGCAAGAATAACAGTGCTGGTCACTATATGATGCGGTGGTTGGCAATTCTATTTAACTAGTCACCTCCTCTATGTCCACCTATTCTCACACCTCGTATAAACAAGAACAACGATATCAAAAAAGAGGGACCAAATAAACAAATTTTAATCAACAAGTCTTATTTCTCCGTGGCTTCTCTTTGCAAAGTAGAAAAATCTGATGCCACCGGAAAAAATGCAAACAATAAAGATAAAGAAAACCAAGTAAAAAGTATTGGCGGCCTCGGACTTTGAATTAGACCCCGAACGGGTCACAGTGCATCGACCTTCATTAATCTTACCTGAACAGGTGTTTGATGTTGGCAGAAAACCAAGTGCAGGCGTCACGAAAAAAATGAAAAGCGGGAAAATAAAAGGGTAAATAAAAACAACAGCACATGATTTGTCGATTGTTAGAACATTTAAAAAAACAGACGAGAAATGAGGGGCCCCAGGTTTAGAAATGACATTTTTGAAAGGATGAAAAATAAATAAAATTTAATATCCCGGACTTTAAAAGCAGGGAATTATTTGCTTCCTTCGAAATATGATTCATGCACTCATGATATAAAGAGGATGTTAGTATGTGTGTGTTTTTGTGTGTGTGTGTGTGTGTGTGTGTGTGTGTTTGTGTGTGTTTGCGTGTGCGTTTTTGGTGTGTGTGTGTGTGTGTGAGTGCGTGCGTTTGTATATGTTTGTGTGTGTATGTGTGTGTATGTTTCCACCAGTCACAGTTTTTGTAAACGTAACAAATACGGTGTGGAATTTGCCTAACTTTAATATCGAAATAGAAGATGGAAAATGCTGCATTGATGCCAAATAATTAATTCTCAGCAGATCAAGTGGATTCCATGATCTGATTTGACCTGAAAAAAGATTTCATGCGATTTCTTTTATTTTATTATATACCTTTTGGTGCAAGGGAATTAGAACATTTATGGCGGCTTGCTGTTTCGAATTCTGGATAGCGGCGTCTAAGTAATTCATTATTACCTATAAATAAATCAGAGGGAAAGACATAACCCCATCTTGAAATGTGATCAATTATCGAAAACAGTGAGTAGTACATGATGGATAAATTTCAGTGATTGAATAATCGATATTATTGTACCCGTACACCATGTACTAGTGTATCCGAAAAGAAAACCGAGATTTTATATGTTTTAGTGATTACATGCAAAAAAGTGGCAGTAATAAAACAAATTAAACCAAAAAATATTGTTTTACAACTTAGAAAAGGGAGAAGAGTATTAACTAAATATGATTTAAACTTATCATCATATTTAAGACACGTAACAAATTCCCTTGAAAATCAACTTTGGGCCAGTGTGTTGAGGGTATTTTATGTGTTTTTGTAGGTTTTGGCACGTTTCGGCGTGGCTGAATCGTCGTCGCTGTTTCGGTTAGAGCGTCCCGGTATTGCGGATTCGGCGAGGGACAATTCGGCGTCAAATTAGCGCTTCGTCATTATAGTCAAAGTTGTTTTTATATTCTTAAAACTGATTCAGTAAACGAAAATACGTTTTTTCTTTGAATAACATGGAAATAAAAGTTATTAAAAGGGAAAATGTATTTGATTTTAAAAAGCTTAAAAATAACCGTGTTTACTTAAAATACAACACAAAAACAAACAACACACAGTCGTCAACAACAGGATTATATTTCCATATTTTTTTACTTCGTATAAAAAAAGATGGTGAAATATTTCTAAGTTTTTAATCTTTAAAAATTTTAATTATAAAATAATTAACCAAAAAGAGTTTGGCAAAAACATGATTCTTCCTTATAAAAGCAATTAAATTGATATGAACATTAAAACCTTCGAACCGTGTTCATTTAAAACACAATACAAAGTCAGACAACAACATTCAGTCGTCAACAACGAGATCATATTTTCATATTGTTTTTCTTAATAAAAGAAAGAACTTAAAAATAACTGTGTTTATATAAAAAATAATACAAAAACAGACAACACTTAATCGTCAACAATCAGACTATATTTACATATTGTTTTCCTAATTAAAAAAAAGAACTAAGAATATTTTAAAGTTTTTAATCCTTCAAAAATGTATTAGAAAAACGTAAACAAAAGGGTTTAAAAAAAAAAAACATGATTTTTCTTAAAATCAGTTAAAGTGATATATTTTCATATTGTTTTTCTTTTTTTTTAAGTTATAAAATCTTTATAAAAATGTAACTGGGGTGGTCGATGCTGAATTGTCCCTTCGCTGAAGCGGCTGAGCTGGCTCGGCCAAGCCGAAACGGCAACGCTGAATGGACGCGTTTTTGTGCCTTGCTATCCGAATTTCGATTTAATGCTAGGATCAAAGTAGAGCACGCCAAAAAAATTATTATTTTTTTTTTTTAAGAATTGGCTTCATTTATGCACATGCTTTAACTATTTGCATGCTGCTTGCTCTTTCATTGTAATTAAGCATTCATGTAGCGGAAGCGATTTCATTGTAATAAAACATTCATGTAGCGGAAGCGATTTCATTGTAATTAAACATTCATGTAGCGGAAGCGATTTCATTGTAATTAAACATTCATGTAGCGGAAGCGATTTCATTGTAATTAGACATTCATGTAGCGGAAGTGATTTCATTGTAATTAAACATTCATGTAGCGGAAGCGATTTCATTGTAATTAAACATTCATGTAGCGGAAGCGATTTTATTGTAATTAAACATTCATGTAGCGGAAGCGATTTCATTGTAATTAAACATTCATGTAGCGGAAACAATTTCATTATAATTAAACATTCATGTAGCGGGAGCGATTTCATTGTAATTAGACATTCATGTAGCGGAAGCGATTTCATTGTAATTAGACATTCATGTAGCGGAAGCAATTTCATTGTAATTAAACATTCATGTAGCGGAAGCGATTTCATTGTAATTAAACATTCATGTAGCGGAAGCGATTTTATTGTAATTAAACATTCATGTAGCGGAAGCGATTTCATTGTAATTAAACATTCATGTGGCGGAAACAATTTCATTATAATTAAACATTCATGTAGCGGAAGCGATTTCATTGTAATTAGACATTCATGTAGCGGAAACGATTTCATTGTAATTAAACATTCATGTAGCGGAAGCGATTTCATTGTAATTAAACATTCATGTAGCGGAAGCGAGTTCATTGTAATTAAACATTCGTGTAGCGGAAGCGATTTCATTGTAAGTAAACATTCATGTAGCGGAAGCGAATTCATTGTAATTGAACATTCGTGTAGCGGAAGCGATTTCATTGTAATTAAACATTCATGTAGCGGAAGCAACTAAATTTGCAACTGGTTGGTTAGAGAGGGAGGAGTTGATATTTCGTTAAGGTATTGTCTATATGTTGTTTAATAATAGGATAACATGTTAAAGTATTGTTAAATTGACATTAGGAATTAAAATTTTAAAAAAATGTCATGTTCGAACTCTGGATATTTAAGACGATAGGAGGAATAATAAAATGTTTTTATTCAATATAGATTAAAATAGTGATATACCTATGGTTTGAAAATTTACTGCTAGTCTCTCGCTCCTGGACAGGGTTCAAAAGAGCATCGTCAACCTGATAGATCCTATACTGTCATCTAAGCTTCAACCTCTGTCTCATCGACGAAATGTTGCATCCCCCTGTCTATTCTGCAAGTATTTTAATGGTGAATGATACGATGAACAACAAGCCCTTATACCCCTTCGACGTAAATACTCCTGACAAACCCGAAAAGCAGCAAAATCCCACCCCTACACAGTAGAAATCCCTAGATGTAAGAAAGCCTTCTACTCTAATAGTTTCTTCCCACCCAGAACTGCTAGACTTTGGAACTCTCATTCGGGTTCTTGCTTTCCCAACTGTACTGACATGCAGCAGTTCATGTGTAATGTGAACAGACATCTAGCTGCTCAACTCTCTACATAGTATTCCTGTATATATGTCCTAATAGTAGCCCGCTACATCAAAGTGGCACTGGGCCTTGTTTGGGGTGAAAATTGAATTAATAAAATAAAATTGCTCTCTCACACAAAACGTATCTCTTTGTAAAAATAAAATTGTTAATGTGCCTTAAAACGCAATCCGGTTAGGAAATCGGTCATCATGACAACCCGATGGCCCAACAATAGTTGATCACTGTATGTCAAATTTATATGCTCAATCCCCCACTCTAATTTATAACTTCTTCTAGTTTATTTTCATTGACAGTCTTTTCGGATGTTTACATGTAATCGCGCAAAAAAGTAAAATCGAATTTTGGTTTTGAGATTAAATTATAAATTCAAAGTAGGTGCTCAGCATTAAATGACAAATAAGCGTCGATGCGTCGTTAAACAGAGATCACCTAAAGAGATCACTTTAGAGCAATGTCACACATTTTAGAAACCATTTTTTTATGAATTGAAATGAGAAAACAACAACAAAAAAAGTAAATAAAATGATTTTTCATTTAACAATATTTTCAGGTTTTCAAATTTTCTCATAAACAAAAAAAAACATGTTTCTAAAATGTGTTATTTTCCATTGCTTAAATTTCACGCTTAAACCAAGCGATTACACATACGGATTTTAAACAGCACCGATACAAGACGTATTTTTCTCTTCGGGAGGCTTTCATCTCTTATAACAACATTATGAAAGAAATTTTTTTTTAATTAATTGGACTGACATCTTGATAAAGCCAGATTATTGACGAAAATTCGAACTTCAACAACAACAAGAAAAAGTAAATGAAATACTTTTATCATTTCACAACATTTTCAGGTTTTTAAATTTTCTCATTTAAATCACTTTATGTTGCGCCAAACATTTATGAATATGAAAGCATTATTTATACTGAAAGATAAGGGACTACTATGATTAGTAGCTAGAAATATGATCGGGTATTACGTTTCTGAATTTTTGAGATGAGGATTGGTTAATCGTATTATTTGGATTCTTCGGACTACTGTTCTCACTTTGAGTGTGATTTTCACAACGTTTCGGTCGGTGTAACTCCCGACCTTCTTCAGGTGTATCTTGTCGAACTCAGGAATGTTTCTGTCGAACTCGGGAATTTAAACGGAATTTCGAACGAAACCCTTTATTTACTTCAAAAATTGAACTTTCGGGAGAATATCACTTTCACAATTTATTTTCCAAATACTGTAGCCACTGCGCCACGGATCCTTAAGTCAGTGTGGGTTAGGGTTAGGGTTAGGTCAGTGTGGGTGAGCGAAAAACATTACTTAGGACCTCTATCCAGTCATGGTTGACGAAATAAGAGCATGCTACCCCGGTAAAGTAAATAAAGGTTTCCGTTCGAAATTCCGTCCATATTCCCGAGTTTGACAAGTTACAACTGAAGAAGGTTGGAGGTTACATCGACCGAAACGTTGTGAAAATGTCACTCAAAATGACAACAGTAGTCCGATGAATCCAAACTACTTATAAAAAGGCAGACGTCTTAAGTCATTTTTTATTGCGTCGGTTTGTGTCAATTCTAAATAATAAATTCACAAAAAAAAATGAGTGACATGATCGGAAATGGAAAACACATTTTCAGTTTGATGTTCTACGAACTGATCTTTTTAGATTTTTTTATGGATAGATCTTAAAGCATTACCTTGAAATAATTATGATTTTGACGTGACATAATTAGATTATTTACGTTATGCTTTACAAAATGAAATCAAACATAAGCGATTATCAAATTAAATAAATAAATGATTAAACATTTTAAAAAGCATTGACAATTCTGTTAATTGTCCAAAACAATTTATTTTGTTTTAATTGCATATTAGCATAATAATTATATAATATATACTATATACTAGAATTTGGTATATCACACATACACACATACATACATACATACATACACACAGAAAGATATATATATACTTATATATATAACAATAAAAGAAAGATATATATATACTTATATATATAACAATAAAATAGAATAACAATAACAAAGACTTTCGCTGGCGAGGACTACTATTGAGCGTAATCAGTTATACAGTCCTTTTTAAATTTTCATCTCTATTTTTCTCGTTATCTACTGAATATTTTTAATGAAACCTATATGAAATATGTTCCTTATTAAAATTTAAAGATTTTCTATTCTGAAAGAAGTTTAAAAAACTTAATCTAAAAAAGTTATTTTAAAGTTTTTGTCAAAAACAATCTCATTATTAAGACATGCTATGACAAAGATGGGAGTTGCAAAAAAAGAGTTGTGGTGTGAGGAGAAATACAAACTGAAATAGAGAGTAGGAGTGCTTTTTATAAATACATACAAAACCACATTTATTTTTTAAGAATCCAAATTAATAAATTAAATAAAATACAATCTAAAAAAGATACGATACAAGTTAGAAAACATTTCATCCAAGGCATGAAAATTGTTAAACAAAATGTTTTTATTATAGGCTTTAAAAATAAAGGTAAAAGATTAAATTTGAAATGTATTTATCTTCAAAGTGCACTTTTATACATTTTACAAAGTAAGGTATTAAATTTTTATACCTTACTTTGTAAAATTTATAAAAGTGCACTTTGGAGATAAATAAATTTCAAATTTAATCTTGTACCTTTATTTTTAAAGCCTATAATAAAAACATTTTGTTTAACAATTTTCATGCCTTGGATAAAACGCTTTTCTAACTTGTATATATATATATATATATATATATATATATATATATATATATATATATATATATATATATATATATATATGATTACTTCATTTAATCACATTAATTAATATACGAAGATATAATTCATGCGTAAATTTTTCGGTATTTGCTTCAACAGTGCTCAATACATAGGTAGAGCGAGGTAGTAAGTTATGAAAATATATATGGCAATAAGCTACACAGAATATTCCGCGTTTCATTACCGTGAGAATTCGTCAGGCTTATACAAAAGTTTTGGTTATAGCGCGTTTATATACACACACATTCTATTGACTTTTGTGTTAGCCAATCAGTTTTCTAGTTGCCACCGCACCCATCCTAATAAGCCAATGCACAGGCACTTAAAGGACAAAGGCACAGTTGACCTCCGGTTCACCCATTCTCTTGTTGGCCTACTTTCAGCCTAGGTGTAGTTGGATATGGTTTTGTTTCATATTTCGGATATTATGTTAGTTTTAATTATACATATATATATATATATATATATATATATATATATATATATATATATATATACATATATATATGTGGGGGGAGAGACTTGTTTATTAATATATATGTTTATTTTATTTTTATTTTATTTATTTATTTTCTGTTGTTATTGTCAATTTCAAAATTAGAGTAAAGTTTATCCTATGCACACAGTTCTGTGCTATTTCTCTCCTACAGTTTAATAAATGTTGGACTTCTTTAAAGAATAGGATAGAAAATTTTTCATTTAAGCATAATCTACATGGATCGTCTAGGTCCCTACATGTACTTGCGTGTCTTATCGGTGAACGCCTACTTTCTTTGAGTTCCCAGTATTGGTTTGCCAGTGCTGTTTTCATTATGTGTGTGTTTTTTTGTTGTTGTTTTTTAACGTACTTTTATGGTCATAATACCTTGTTTTGAAATCTAAGGAGGTCATACCTACGTAATATTTCTTGTTATTTGGGCTTTCTTTTGCAAATATTGTGGCCTGGTAAACTATGCATTTGGTTAGACATTTATTTTGTATTGGGAAGATGAGCGGGATCTACAGTTGAGTTTATCCTATTCATTATTAGTATTTTTATTTTTATTTATATTTGAGTTGTTGTTGTTGTTTGGGTTTGGTTTATTATTATTATTATTATTATTATTATTATCATCATCATCATTATTATTATTATTATTATTTACATCTTTGTCTATTGTGTTAGTTTTATTTTTGTTATGTTGTTCAGTTTTTATTATTTATTTTGATATTATTGTTTTCATTGTTCTTATTTAATATTTTGCTATTATATGCTTTAATTATCATCTCTAAATGTTCGCAGCAACTGTATGATAACTTTAGGTTATTTTTTATTGAACATTTTGTGTAAGGGATTGGTTACAGGGAAGGCTTTTCAATGAGGTCTAGAAATTTCCCGCCAATTTTTTTTTTTTAACATTTGATTGTATGGCGCTATATACCAGCTTATATTTCTTTTTCTTCTATTTTTAATTTTGCTATAGTTATCGGTGTTTTGTTGCTTATATTTAATATCAATATTTTTGTATCCACAAGTTTTTAAGGCTGTATCATAGATGTTGATATACTTGTAAAGTACGCTTTCATCACGTGAGTTTTTGCTGAGTCTACTAACGATCGAGTTAGGAATCTGTTTTATAATTGATGGGGGTGGCTGGACTTAGGGTTTACATATATTGGATTAGCGTTAATTTTAAGTAGAGTTCATATGTATTTTTATCTAAATTTAACGTGACGTCCAGGAAATTTGTTATTTTTATGTTAGCTAGTACGTCTACTTTGAGCCTAACTTTTTCATTTCTTTGTGTATGATTTACTTAAAGTTTTCCACTTGGCTTTGTTTATAGCTAATCAATCTTCTCTATATAGGCCGATATCTATAGTATCAAATATGCTTGTGAGAGTATATAAAATAAATAACCCCAGAAAATCTCATGCAAATGCAGAGTCTAAGGCACACTTTGCCAAGTCAAAAGAATTTGTCATTTTTGTTTTTATCCATTGGTTATTGTTATTTACTAGAATTGATTTTCTACATTTTCTACATGTGGATTTCTTCCGATGTTATATCGGTATATACATCGGCAAACTTCAGGGCAATGTTGAAAAGTTCTTCGGATATCGATGGATAGAAATCCACAATGTCGAACTGTAGAAACGTACATTTACTCAAAGACCACAAATATGACTTTAATAAGAACCCTAGCACTCGCTTGATAAACCCAACTAAACAAAAAAAAAAAAAATAGGTAGAATTAGTAAAGCAATACTTTATAGAGTAAACAAAGAAATCAAACAAGATCTAGAATCAAACCAGTGGGCAAATACTGCCGAAGCAATCACTCGTTTTGAAAATATAGAAAACAAAAATAAATGTACGTTTCTACAGTTCGACATCGTGGATTTCTACTCCTCGATATCCGAAGAACTTTTCAACATTTCCCTGGAGTTTGATATTTTATCGAGGTCACCCTGTATTTAAATGATTTAAGAAAAGAAAATACTTTTGATTTTCCTCCCCCCCATTCTTCTATTTCTGTATTTAATTCACTTCTTCATTTTTCATTCATACATCATTTAACTATTTGTATTAAAATGCCTTCTAATTTGATTTTTTCATGTATATTATATATTTTTTTAAAATCTTTTACTTTATTTTCTTTCGTCCTCCAATTTCGAGTCTGATATGTTTCTTCATCTCTGCGTAAACACTACAAAAGCAAAAATTAAACTTTTTTCCATGTAAATAAAGATGCAGTTTTTAAAAAGACAAATGAATGCAACTATAATGAAATAACTAAACAAATTTGATAAATATCGATGAAATTAATCTTCCCAATAAAAATGCATGCATTAGTTTTATTAATTTATCGATTTAATGTGTGTGTGTTTTTGTGCATTTTTATCTCTGGCAAATTCTAATGTGGACGCTACGCACAATTAAATTGACCATGATGTGAAACAGTGCCATCAGACAGACAACTGGGAAATTTCGAGTTAACACAATTTTCTATTTATGAACACTTCAAACCAGTCGTCCGCCATCCCTTTTTTCTTGCGTTAGAAAAATAGGTTTAAAAACAAATGAAAACTTTAATTCATTTCTTCTTTAGATTGCACGAAAAAAGATTGAATACATTTTTAATTAAAATCATTGAATCGGGAAGTTGACCAAAAGGAGCGGAATTTTTTTGTGTGTTGTATTTTTTTTTTTTCGGTTTTACTAATACTAGTATTCCTTCTTTCTTGCTCCTAATCATGTCTTCTCCTCTTCGTTGTTCTTTCTCGTCCTCTGACCCCTTTCATATTGCTCCTTATTCCCTCGCTTTCCACTTTCCTTTTTCTAACCTAGTGTACTACTACTACTATTATTATTACTACTTTTTTTCTTGCTGCTTAAATCCCTCTTTTTTGTTCCTTTATTTTTGCTCAGGATTTTCTTTTTCACTTTCTTCATCGTTCTTTTTATCTTTCTTTTTCTTTTTCTTTTTCTTTGTGTTTGTTTTTCGTTTTCATTATTATTATTTTTGTTGTTGTTGTTGTTGTTGTTGTTATTGTTTCCGTTGTTGTTATTGTTGCCGTTGTTGTTCATGAGTCGTATTTCTTCTTTTTTCCCTATTTCTCTTCTTATCATGCTCCTCTTTTTGTACCATATTCCCTCTTTAATGTTATTCTTTTTTATTCGTCTTATCAATGTCTTATCGCGCCTTATTCTCTCCTCCTGCTCCTCCTCCTCCTCCGTTTTCTTTTTAATTGCACATTTCTGTTCACTCCTTACTCCCTCCTTACTCTAATTATTCTTATTTTATTTCTCTCTTCTTCCTCCTTATCGCTTTCTTCATCTTCGTTCTCGTTTCTTCCTTTCATCAAAATAATGACGACGACACCCGGTACATTCACGTTGCATGCTGTCTACAATGCACTAAAGTCAGCCGCAGTTTCGATTCATTGTTTTCTTCTTTTAATCAATTTTGTTTTGAATTTATGTTATATTTTTACTTGACAGTTTCCGTTTTTTCTCCCTTAAGAATGCTTGGTCATTAAAATTGACACGCAACACTCAACCAAGCGAATACGCAATAAATCATTTGATGTAATTTCGTTAGTGGACCCTGAAAAAAATGGATGGGCAGCGTACCGACAACTGTTGATGGGATTTTGTCTGCTAGCTTTGAATTTAAACATGTCGCCCTTCATTAGCGCCAAACAAACGGACTGACAGCGACAGTCAAAACGCTTTCAACAACCTTTTTATCCTTTCTTATTTCCCATTTTATCAGTGGCATCAGAATTATCGCCACAATCATATCAACAGCATTAGCAATCATAATTGATAATTGTCTTAACATTATTGTCAGTAGAAATTCGCATTGTGGCTGTTTACAACACTACGCAAGTAATTTCACGGTAAATCCGATCATTAGAAATGCATTTCTATTTAACATATTTTTTTTTTCATTTTATATCAATAAGTTCTCAGAAGAGTAAAAAGTGAATCATGTGTTTACTTTCTGCGGCCTCGTATCCCTCATTTCCCTTATTTTATTCTTTATAGTTCTCGCATTCCATGAGCGACGTTTCTTAGAATGGGGAAGAATTGCTGTTTTCTTTGTCGTAATTTATTCATTTAACACTTATCCTTGGCCTTCAAGTAGAACTATTTTTTTTCTTTTTGGCGCCTTAAATCAAGTGGCTTCATACCCTGTCTCGAGTGATTTCAATAAAAAATCAATGGACCTATTTTTGTAACGAACACTTGATACTTTTATAGGGTACGTATTTCAAATTCGCCTTACCTCTCGAAGTTTAGTTTAGTAAAGAAATACAGAATATTACTTTCCATACCCTAAATTGTGCATATAATTACGTTATAGATTACATTTATTTTGCTCCTTTTTTTTTTGTTTTGGCCTTTTGATCGGATTCCAAAGCATGATTACATCTAATCTGGTGGAGTATTCAGCTTAAGATTGGTAGTTGATGTAGCATCACTATAAGGTACCCCATTTCTCGTATAAATCAGCGTGTAACTATGTCGAAAGGGTTCTTATTAGCAAACAGGGCAGAAATTAATTTCAACGTTAAAACCTTTTAAAGTTTCTTTTTAATGCCTATTTGGCATCCATTGCACCAAATAAATTATCTTCATTTGCTGATTATTAAATTTGGGATTAAATTTGCAATATCAGGTTTCGTTTATTTTGGTGGTATTCGTTTATTTTGGTGGTATTGTTATTGCTTTTCGGGTTATTTCATGCCGAACCCAGTATTTTGTTTTTATTTTTTCATTTTTTTAGTTTTATGCTTAAAATATATGTTCATGCTGTTTGAAATGCCTGGATAATGAGTTATCTAGTAATTAATCTTATCTAAATACTACGTGTTCCAGTTTCAAATATGACAATCCACTAATAAAGAGTTAGATTTATCATTTTTTTTTTAATTTCTGATTTAATCTGCTATTTAGTTTGAACAAAAAATCATTTGTATAAAAAGGTTATAATCGCTAACGTTATGAATGTATGGCAAATTAATTTATTCTCATGTTCATTTACATTTATATTTGAAATAAAAAATAAAATAAAATGTTCTTAAAGCTGTAGTTATATCTCTATAATGTATTCTCTATATCACGATGATGCCTTATGTAAGTCGAAATATTGGACGTCAAAAATTAACGAAATAAATTTTTAGACTTTTTTCTTTATCTAAAGAATTACAAAAAATAGTTACATCCCTGGAAAATGGTTTTCAAAACGAAGTTGTTTATGAGTTGTCTGTTCCGTTTGCATAAATATACAAACAATAGTCAGTCCTCCAATCGGATTAGACGAAATCGTAACACATTTTAGATGCACCATTATGATTATTGTAGAAGATCTACGCCAATAATGAAAAAGAAAATGAGCTGATGATTATTGTAGAAGAGAGTCGCCAATCTTATAGGCCTTGAACTGGCATCTAAGCTTCAGCCTCTGTCCTATCGACGAAATGTTGCACCCTTCTGCCTGTTCTACAAGTATTTTAATGGTGAATGCTCTGACGAACTGCAGACACTTGTGCCCCCACGGCATAGACACCCTCGACAAACCCGACAAGCAGCTAAATCCCACCCCCACACAGTAGAGATCCCTAGATATAAAAGATCTTTCTACTCCAGTAGTTTCTTCCCCAGGACCGCTAGACTCTGGAATTCCATTACAGGTTCCTGCTTCTGACAACTGAACTGACATGCAGAAGTTCAAATGTAACGTGACCCGACATCTTGCTGGCCAAATCCATACTTAGCACCCCAGTAGTTGTTGCCCCTGATAATAGCCCCCTACACCAAAGTGGCAATTTGCCTTGTTTGGGGTGAAAATGTAATTAAAAAGAAGAAGGTCTACGCCAATAATGAAAAAAAAATGAGCTTTGCAAAAAATAGCGCCGCCAGTCATATGCAATGGTAAAACATGCCCTTAATCTATTTTGTATGCTATATCGAGAAGTAGGGCCACAATTAGATTAGGTTTGAGTTGGGCTGTGCAAAATGCAGATTAAACACCATTGTTGATCGCAGTTTCTGAGTTTATGTGTAAGGCAGATGAATAAGAGAACTATCTCTTATAATGCTCAATAACATTTTTTTACATGGGATTCACCATTCATCAAGGCCCGAAGGCCGCTCAGGGATAAGGTTTATTGCGTGTACAGTAATCAATGAGATAGTATTGTAGTAATTATTAGTATTGGGTGGTTAGATAGAGTGTCTTACTTAAGGGGGCGGTTTGTCAGGAGTTTGTTTATGTTGGACTTGAAGACGTCCAAGTTGTAGTCAGGTGGGAAACAGGCAAGCGGCAGAGAGTTCCACTGGCGTGCAGTTCTAAGAAAGAAGCTTTGCTCATGGAATCTATGTTTGGATTTAGGGACAGATAAAGAGTGGGGAAAATTATTGACAGTAGTTTCAGCCAGACGGGTGTTTCTCGTGAAAGATTGGCGAGGGGGGGACGAGGGATTGGAGCTCAGACGAGCACCTGTCATGGAAATAACGATAAAACAAAGACAGGCTCGCAACGTCTCTTCTGTGAGAGAGAGGTTGCAGGGAAGAGAAAAGGGCATCCCCCACTAAGCCATGAAGTCTATTTTATACTCTGTCAAGGCAGGATAGGCTGTTTTTAGCAGCTCCTGCCCAGATGTGGCAGCAGTACTCCATCCTTGGACGTACTTGGCTTATTTCGTCTTCTTAAATACATAATTAATTTTTCAGTCTGTGATATTCGCGAAAATATTTTATGGAACTCTTCTATAACAAAATTCGCCCTTGTCTTTTGAGTGATTTTTATTTTCTTTGTCGATCTATCTTTTACGCTCATTTTGATTTCAATACATCTCCATACTTTAATAGTTCATAATGTGTCCATGAATTTTTGTTAGATTAACCCAAGTGTTTAAAATAGTTTTGTGTGTTTGCTTGTTTGTTTTCATGTGTGATGTCTATTGGTATGTCAAGCATTTGTTAGAAATGGTGGTTTTGGGGGAGGGGGTAAGGGTTATGGACGTTTTCGATTTAGTATTTTTCGTCGTCCATTGATTAAAAATATCCAATTTTGTTTTACCGCCGTTGACTTAAACATGTGACTTCATGTGTCCGTCCGTTTACTTGTTCTGTCGGTCAATGCTAACCAATAAAGTCAATCAGAATCAATAAAGAAAAAATAAAATAAATAAAAAAATAAATCGGTAAATCAATATAAGAGGAAAGCAAGACTTAACGTCCGTCCGGTCACTCGAAATCTATCAACCCCCCATAACACCTTGTCCACATTTCCTTTTTTTTTTTAAATCTAATTACATTTGTCCTAAGATTAATCCGGAAGGACGAATTTCTCTTTCATAGTACTTACCTTGACCGTCGTGTGTAAACACGCACTTCCGAAAATATACAACCCGCTGTGGATTCTAAATCGTCAAACGGCGATAGTAAAATTGTCTGCAATCGAAGTTCGAAGATGGATTCATTTGATGTCATTAAACTGCAATTAGGTGACAGTTTTTAGGAATTAAAGTATTTCTTAATTTGCTTATTTTTTATCAACATCTCAGTGGTTTAAGCAAACAGGATGAAATAAAAACAAGTTGGAGTCCTACAAATTGAAGATGAGTTCCATTGTCGTTAAATTAAATATTTTTATTTTACTCTCTACCTACGTATCTACCTATCTATCTATATAACGAAAATAATTATTTAATTATTTCCGAGAATCATCAATATGGAGGCTAACACTTCTGTCGGTTCGAACCCGCCACCTTTCTCAATCGATGCAGCAAACCTAATAGCCATAGTGAATAAGAGAATTAAGTCTATTCAGGTCTCTACAAGCGGACATAACTAGTAGGCTGTTATAACAGTGTTTAACAATATAATTAGACGGAACATAATATTAAGGTATTAATTTGGCATATGTGTGCGTGCATATATATATATATATATATATATATATATACGCATACACACGTATATATGCATATATACGTACACACACACACACACACACACATATATATATATGTGTGTGTGTGTGTATGTGTAAGAGAAAAGAAAGTAAAACTGTAAGTTGAAATCTAAAATCAAATTTATTGTTTGACTCAGTACCCCAAAAACAATTATTGGAATATTTAGTCGAACAATGAATTTGATTGTAAATTTCAACTTACAGTTTCGATTTCATTTCTCTTATAATAAGCTCTACTCTCTATTGTGTGTGTATTGAGCTTTTTTATTTGGTTGGGATTAAATTATCTCTATATAATACCTGGTATTTATATTAGATTGGAGTTTACTTTTGCTTATATCAGGTAAACACTGCATCTTTTTTATTTCATTGTTTATATATATATATATATATTATTTTCATTGTTTATATATATATGTGTGTGTGTGTGTATGTGTGTGGTGCGTACATATATATATATATATATATATAACCCGTGCCAGAATTATATGGAAATCGATATTTTTGTTCTAACTCCGATAGTTTTCAATGAAAATTTGTGAAACTTCGCACGTTATACGGCAACACTAACGCATGCATAGATATAAAATTTTAAGCTGATCTGCGCAATAGCGAGCAAAAGGCAGCTATTTTGGTGAATTGCATTTTTTTCAGCGTGCCAATTTTATATGCAAGATGGGACGTAAAGGTGCTTTAAATCAAGCTGAGAAGTCTAAAATTGTTCAAAGGTTCCATAAGATTTCCACCTTAGAAATTGCCAAAGAATTACACAGTGATCATTGTACAATCAAAAAATATTGTACTAACCCTCACCTTTGCAACGGACAGTCTGACAAAGGAAAAATTCGTAAGAATCATATCTGTCACGTCGAACAATGAGCAAGATCAAAAGAGAAGTTCACCGTAACCCACTTGAAACTAGCAAACAAGTTTTTGAAAAATCTGGTGTTTCTGATGTGTTCAAATCAACTCTTTGCGGTATCCTGAGGACGATTGCAAAATTTGGAAAGCCAGAGGTCCGCCCCCAATTGAAGGATGTCCACAAGAAAAAGAGGATGGAGTAGGCAAGAGATCACATGAAGGTGAATTTTCAAACTGTTTTGTTCACCGATGAATGTCGAGCGACCCTTGATGCACCCGATGGTTGGAGGGAGGTACCATAATGAGGGTATACGTCCCCAAAGGATCAGGCGTCAACAAGGAGGTGGTGGTGTGATGTTCTGAGCTGCAATCATTGGCAATGAGCTGGTAGGATCATTCAGAGTCGCAGATGGAGTGAAAATTACTGCCAAACTCTACATTGACTTCATTAAAGAACACTTCGAACCCTGGCACAATAAGAAGTATTTGGCATTCTGGAAAAAGATGGTATTCATGCATAATAATGCACCGTCTCATTCTGCAAGAATAGCCACTGAATATTTGGAGAGAGTTTTTGCCAGACATGGGAAAATAATGCGATAGCCAGCCTGTTCTCCAGATTTAAATTCCATCGAAAATCTGTGGAGGACCTTGAAACAAAATATTTACTCCGGAGGAAGGCAGTACAACTCCAAGGATGACCGCTGGAATGCTATTCTGACATAAGATAAAATCGAAAGTTTGACATCTTCAATGGACCAACGGCTTTTTGCTCTTGTCAATAAAAATGGCAATTATATAAGATATTGATTGTACTATGAAACCATATTGAAGTTGTTTGTCCTTTATTATTGTTGTTCTCAATTTACAAATTCATCGAATAATCAATGTTTCGGTGCTCTTTTAGCACTTCACCATAGTTTAGCATTGGTTTGCATATAAAGTTAGCATGCTGAAAAAAAATGCAAATCACCAAAATGCCTGCTAATTGTTTATTATTGTGCAGATTATCTTGAAATTTTAGAACTGCACTTGTGTTAGTGTTGCCATATAATGTGATAAATTTCACAAATTTTCATTGAAAACTATCAGAGTTAGAACAAAAATATCGATTTGCATATAATCCTGGCACGGGGGTGTATATATTTATATATAGTTTATATATTTTTTCTTCATATTATAACTATTATATATGTTATTTCTTTGTTATATATATATTATATATATTATATATTTATCGTTATATATATATTATTTATTTATTGTTAGATATGCATTATTTCTTTATTGTTATATGTATTATATATATTATTTCTTTATGATTATATATATATTATATGTCTTTTTTTTTTGTTTCATGATAACAAACACAGTGTCAAAACAAAAGCAGTTTCATAATACAATGCACCGTACATGTTTATTGCACTTGGCACATGAAACAAGAAACAAAAAATTAAGGAGATATTTATTCTTTTCATTTCTATAAGTGGACGCTTTTGGAAATGATATATTAAATATATTAATACAAGAAGTTTTGAAACTGAGATAGTTTTCTAAAATGTGGTGTTTTTGTATGGTGTCGTGCTTCGTTTTATGTTTGGTGGCTTTCCTTCCGTATTCGCATCAACTGTATCTATTTCAGCTATTTTGGGGGGTAGGGGGGCGCAATTGTGAGACTTTGCCAAATATTGTATACCCAAAACTATTGTGAAATTACATAAGAAACATGTACATTCTCTTTTTTGTTTTATTATTCGTTTAACCACACTAAACCACAGCAACGCATAGTTTGGCACAGCTAGTAGACATATAGATGTATGTTGACACTGGCAATCGTAAGGTTATTGAAAACACCTGTTTTAAATAAATTCGTTTTCATCCCATATTATAAATGAATATATATTAGATCCCGCCAAAATGTATCTTTTTGATGAGCATGAAAAGACACTCAATGATGTTCACTCTACACTTAACGCGTTTAATTGCTCGTTTGTTTGTTATTTGTTATTTTATTTTATTTGCCATTTAATCCCCACATGTCAAATAACTACCCAACCGGAAGGAAAAGCTCCTTAACGGTCAGTGGTCGTTGCCAGCTTAACCTGAAGATGTGAGTTCTATCCTGTCCGTTCGTTTTTCTAGTTTTTTTTTGTTTTTTTTTGTGTTCCCCCCCCCATTTTACGGAGTGCATGCTTTAATGGTTGGATTAAATCCAATGGGATTTAAAGCAGATTGTATTGAATTTCAAAGTAAAAACGGAAATCAATTGAAAGGTGAACACGTGTTTTCAAGAAATAACGAAAGAAATATATTTCCATTTAGAATAGATATTATCAATGTTTTCGATTTGTGAGAAAATTATTATTTCAAATACTAGGATTATGGTCCCTGCAGTCATATTCTTGTGTGAATTAGCAAGTGGCCCGGTGTTGTCTGTTCGTAAACTACGCTTAAACATGATATTTTAATTTATGCAGATTACGTATTTATTATTGTTACAAAGACAATTCTACAGTGACTCATATATTATACCCATTATCTAGTAGTCATTTTCAAATGAAAAATATAACTTAGGTGCTATCAGTTCGAATAGAACCTAAATTATTTACCGTTCTGTCGTTATTCTTTATTATCATAGGTAACAACAGATGGATATCAAATCTTTAACAATTAACCGACTTTGACGTATAAATGTATGTTTGCGTTTCCGTAGAAGATATACGTTTAGTCCATGTTCGCCTGTCAAGTTGCATTTTTGTATAATTTCAGACCCTAAACAAATATTTAGTGTGTTAAAAATCAAACCAAATATCTTATATAGGACGGAATCCCCTATATATCAAATTTGAAGTCTGTAGACCAAACTTTGACAGAGTAATTTGGTAAAGAACATTCCGCCTGCAGACACAATATATATATGTACATTCATATTTATATATATATATATATATTTATATGCATATATGTTAATATGTATATATTCAAATATACATATATTAATATATATATATATATTCATATATATATTCATATATATATATATTCATATATATATATATATTCATATATATATATATTCATATATATATATTCATATTCATATATATTTTTATATATTCATATATATGTGTGTGTGTGTGTTTGTGTGTGTGTGTGTAATGGTTTTATATATTTGGTTTACTAAAAGTAAATCCAATAAAACCCGTGCGATTATTTTAGAGTGCTCAACGTTTATTATATAAATATTGTTGGTCACATATGTGCATACATGTTTCAGAAGCATCGTAATTCAATATAACAATATATCAGACCAAAAAAAAATATGAGAAATATTGAGAAGAGAGTCAAAATTGCATTCATTTTTTATAAGATACTCGGGTGTGGTTCCCGATTTTTGTCTCCTTTTTTTTTTGAGGGGGGTGATGAGGGGATCTCCTTGGATTAGGATTCCATTGAACTAGGATCTGTTACATGAGCAGGGGGCAGACCTCAGTAATTAAATAGATACGTTTGAAAATTATATTTGGAAAAGGTTAGAATCGAAGCCAGTACAAAAAAAAGTTAAAAAAAAGAATATATATTGAAATCCTAGGGAATGTAGAACGATTGTCATTGTTCCTAGAAATAACTAAATATTATTTATGTCAGAAGTGGATGTGAACAATGCAGTTCGGAAATAATGATGAAATAAATAGGTTATAAATGAAACAATTCAATTTAGGAAGTTCTTTGTTTGCGAAAGGCGTTTGGAATTATGTAAAATCCATGTGAATAAATTTCACGGTGCGAGGCACGCTATGACGTAATAAAAGAAGGAAATTTCCAATATATTGAGACACCGTTCGAGGTTAGAGACAGAGTATTCATATATTATGGCGATTGCCGGGAGCTGGTGTCTTGTTGAAGTAGGAAGTGGGAAATACAGAAATAAAGATTGCTGAACTCACACAAGAATTGGAGAAAATTATGTATATTAAATTGAAAATATTACAAAGAAAAGGTTCTTGCAAAACTAATTGTGTTTGCGGCTTTAAAAGTCCAATAAAAAGTTCTTTATCGTCCAAAAGTCTTGGACGGCTCCCTGAAAAAGTTCAATCAAAATTCGGCGGCAAATTTAGGAGAGATTTTCCATAGTTGTCTATAGGCCGACGATTGATTCAAAAAGAGGGCGAATCTGTTTTTCCAGAATTCTGCTTATATTAAATGTTTGTTGATTGGACAAGGAGCTTCATCCTAGCCAATCAAAATAGGGCTTTCAGAAAGGAGAAGTGGTCGATATAATTAGTTTGAACAAAGAGAGGTAACTACTTTTTTTATACTCTCCCAACAACAACAAATAATGCGACGATTGAAATCGTTGCATGCTATATAAAGGCAATCAGTTACAATATTTGTGATTGCTACGTAAAGTGTTTAAATTAAATTGTACAGAATATTCTGTTTAATAGAAATATTTAACAGGTAGAATATACCTTAATGTGTTAGGCATTATTATGACCCATTTACAATGCAAATTTTCTTTCTTATTTTTAATAATAAATGTAATGTATAAATTAAATTGTACAGAATATTCTGTTTAATAGAAATATTTAACAGGTAGAATATACCTTAATGTGTTGGGCATTATTATGGCCCATTTACAATGCAAATTTTCTTCTTCTTTTTTTTTATAATAAATGTAATGTATAAATTAAATTGTACAGAATATTCTGTTTAATAGAAATATTTAACAGGTAGAGTATACCTTAATGTGTTGGGCATTATTATGGCCCATTTACAATGGAAAATCTTTTTTTTTTTTAATAATAAATGTATTCAGGATTAGATGTGGATTTCTTGATCCTTTTAGGCCTGTAATTGGCCATTTCTTCTGAAGGTTCCGATGGGTCCCTACATTCTTCTATAGGGTGGGATGCAAATTCATCAGATTCCTCATCTGCTGGGGTGTCAGGAAAGTGGTTATGAGTGAGTGATAACTCCAACAGATATAAATGTTTGAGGCTATGTGTTTCCACTGCACCATCACCTCTTTTTATTCGAGCAGAACGAACCTTGCCATCGTTGCCACTAAATAGCTCAATAACTCTGCCCAGCTTCCAGAAGGGCCTGGACTTGGCCGGATTCTTGACGAGTATTACGTCGTTGATATTTATTTTATTGTGAAATTCGATTTCGTGTAAATCCTTGCAAAATATGGCGATTGCCGGGAGCTGGTGTCTTGTTGAAGTAGGAAGTGGGAAATACAGAAATAAAGATTGCTGAACTCACACAAGAATTGGAGAAAATTATGTATATTAAATTGAAAATATTACAAAGAAAAGGTTCTTGCAAAACTAATTGTGTTTGCGGCTTTAAAAGTCCAATAAAAAGTTCTTTATCGTCCAAAAGTCTTGGACGGCTCCCTGAAAAAGTTCAATCAAAATTCGGCGGCAAATTTAGGAGAGATTTTCCATAGTTGTCTATAGGCCGACGATTGATTCAAAAAGAGGGCGAATCTGTTTTTCCAGAATTCTGCTTATATTAAATGTTTGTTGATTGGCCAAGGAGCTTCATCCTAGCCAATCAAAATAGGGCTTTCAGAAAGGAGAAGTGGTCGATATAATTAGTTTGAACAAAGAGAGGTAACTACTTTTTTTATAATATATATATATATATATATATATATATATATATAAAGTAGTAGTGTCCGTGTGTTTGTCTGTGTGTACAACTCCCTATGATGAAAGAAATATAAAGTGTATATAATGTGTGTACACTTCTCCTGGTCAAAGCATTTATTTTTATGCATAACTTCTATATATAGCATTCTTCACGTCACATATACATCTGAGTTATGGTTATTAGCATATCACATTAAATTAAATCATTTTAAATAATTAGCTCGATTATATTACTTATTCGACATAAGAGCCTTGTTAATACTGTACTATTTTAAAATATAATTTAATTATTTAGTTTATTTTCATTTCAATTTATATTTGATTTAACTTAAATTTACTTATTATTATCGTAAATTTGAAACCTTTTAATTTTCAAGCCAGAAAACCAAGCTGAATAACTGTGAAGGTTTAATTCTTTAATCACGTTATTAAATATTTTCTGTAATAGATTTGTTTTCATTTCGAAATATTCTTCTAAGCTGAATTATTATTTTAATTTTTATTCGGAGGTAATGTTTTTCGCTTATTCTTAATTTTTAAGTAACCTTTTTTATTTGTTATTGTTGAGTTATCCGTTTCTTTCACTGTATTTAGTAGTTTTACGGCGATAGAATTCATCGTTCTGTTTATAATTGTTTATTTTTGATAAAAAAATTACAGCCATTGAATTATAAGTGGTTTGCCATACTTATAGTTAAATGTGCACTGAACAGATAGCATAATACTTAAAATTAAATTCAAATTTTAATATATCTTTTAATTTAAACGCGAAAAAAAAAACAATTGGGACGTTGAAAACGTGCACAGTAAAACAATACGTTGCAAAATGCTCTCATGGTTGTCAACGGGTTAATGTAGATTTATTTGTAAGAAAATTGCGTTAAAATAACTTAAACGTAATATAGAAATGAACGATGTAAAGAAAATGCAGAAAGTATTAATAATTGTTTATTTGGATAATTTAAACGCGAAAAAAAAACAATTGGGACGCTGAAAACGTACACAGTAGAACAATACGTTGTCAACGGGTTAAAGTTGATTTATTTGTAAGAAAATTACGACAGTATAGTTGTAATACAGAACAGTTGCAAAACATCCCCACCCTTCCAATGTTAAATAATCATTTCTAAATAATAGCGTTAATGTTTTAGTGCGCAAGTCAAATTCTGCAAAAGTAGCGATTTATGTTTATCTGTTTACGCTGTTATGGGTTTATGTTTATGTACGCATAAGCAACCGGAAGTCGTAAACCGGATGTTGGGTTACAATACCCGTTACAAGGTCATTTGAGTTTTATAATTATATAGATTTAATATAAAATATATATTTTTTTTTACCATATATGATATCATATACCTCGCTATTGTATAATTATTACCATAAATCGGTATTTTTTTTTTAGTTCACCGACCCCTCGGTATTCACCTTTGAATTGTCGACGTTTATACGTTTTGGGGGACGCTGAGAACGAATATTGCATTTATTTCTTGCGCAAACGTTATTTATTGCGCAACCGTAGTTATTCATATTTGAACACATTCAGTATTCAATGTAATCACTACAGTTTGGCAAGCCCGTGCATTTACTAAAAAACTACAGTAATCACTACAGTTTGGCCGCCCGTGCATTTACTAAAAAACACAAAAAGGACTAAACTAGCCAAAAAATGACCCCAGACCTCCTTTCACTTTCTCATGATTAAACAAATAATTATTTTTATGAAACAAAAAAACACATCTATTTTCGTTTTTTAGCACAAACCGATTTTTTTTCTGACACCAAATCTGATAATCAAACCCGTCGCAAATTTACCGTTTGTATGGTATTAACTCCTGGACCCTGGGACTTTTTGAAGAAATTTTAGTTTCAATAAAGTAGGGGGGTACTTTTCTATGATAATTTAACCTAAAATGATCACCCCCACGTTTACCCCCCCCCAAAAAAAAACATTGTGTTTATATTGGGGCGGGAAGATGTCGGCGGAGGCCGGGTGGATGTCAGGGCGTTGTTGTAATTGTACTATTTAGAAATGTTTCCTGTGAATGTGTGTTTTGCAATGACCAAACATAAAAGTCAAGGTCAGACATTTAAAACCATTGGCGTAGACCTGACATCAGACTGCTTCATTCACGGTATGTTCTACGTCTCGACCAGCACAACAGGAAGTTCAGAAAAACTCTACATTCTGGCTCCAAATCAAAGATCCAGAAATGTAGTTTACCACGAGGCTCTTCAATAAAGCGTTCTACAAAAGGATACGATGAAAAACTGTTCTGATCTGATTCTGCTATTTTTTCAGTATTCAATGCGTTAGATAAGATTTAAGCATCGAGTTGAAATTTACTTCCCTCTTACAACATCCACTAACTGGAAAGGTGCCCACAAATTGCTTATCTGAGTGTGCAGCAAAGTTCCGTGCGATGCGCGGGTGTATTTGCTAGTATATATATATATATATATATATATATATATATATATATATTCACATACGCCCACACATATTCATATAAATATATTCATTTATATATAAATATTTATATATATAAATATTTATATATATATAAATATTTATATATATATATGCATGTATATTTAGATATATTTATATTCATATATATATATATATATATATATATATATATATATATATATATATTCACATATACTCATATATATATTCCAAAATATATATATTCATATATATACATATATATAACCTCACATATATCTCTCTCTATATATTTATATATATACTTGTATATTCATATATATATTCGTATGTAATTACATATATTCATGTATATATATATGTATATATTATTTGCTTTATATATATATGTTCATTCATTACTATATATAGTCATATATATATTCATATTAATATATATTCATATAAATATATACATCTATACACATATATTCATATAATTATGTATACATATATTCATATATATATATATATTCATATATATTGTCATTGTCATATATATATATATTCATATGTAAATATATTCATATATATTGTTTATGTTTATATTCATATATATGCATATATATGTGTATATTCGTATATATATATTCATATATTCTGACACTGCATTAACCGTATTAATAAGATAAATACTTTTACAGTTTTATCAAAATGGCTACATTTATTTTGCGGAATCTCTATTTACGTTGAATGTCCACAGAATGCTCTGCAGCAGTATATTACATATGA
This sequence comes from Euprymna scolopes, assembly GCF_053919585.1. NCBI lineage: Eukaryota > Metazoa > Mollusca > Cephalopoda > Sepiida > Sepiolidae > Euprymna > Euprymna scolopes. The sequence continues at coordinate 94,858,332 of NC_136490.1, read as the reverse complement.
AAGATGTCGCTGTGATATTTCCTCATGTTCCGCTTTTTTTTATTACTTGAATTTGTTGAATTTTTAGACTAATGTTCTTATCTTGTTATTCGCACAACGTTTCTGTTAATGTAAGCCAAAATCAAGAATAGGTTTAAGGCTTCCAATATCCATACTAGAATTGCCAGCAATGACGCGTGGCGGAACGGATAAGGTACTAAGTTAAAGAACGAAATTATGTGAGATGTCTTCGTTCAGTTACTTAAGGTAGCTGAGCATGGAATTGTGTTGGTATATCTCTTACTATATCTCTCCTGAATCGGCATTGCTGAATTATAAAATGGCGGCAGTCCAGGATGATGTCGAGATAAGCGGAGAGCACATACAGCATCTGGAACTCCCAAATTGGTCACCCATTTTAATGATAACAATGCTCAACGTTGCTTAACTTCGGTAATCAAACAGAAACTGGTGGGTCAACGTTAATATGCCGTATACGTATTATAGAGTAGTTTCAAAAATCCTTCCTCCCAATGTTAAAAACGCCTTTCTAAATAAAACATTATTATTCCAGCACAATCTGTAGTACCAACAGTTTATGCTTGAATTAATAAATCAAATTTCTCAGCATAAAATGCATTTAAAAGTAAATGAAAGAAAGATTTTTTTTTAATATTTATAAATAAAAAAAATAAAGATAACTTTAAAGAAAGTGGGAATGAATGATTACAAATAAATAGGTGAAGGATGGAAATGAGAATAAATAGGTAAACTATTAAAGAGAAAAAAGGAAAAAAAAAGAAAAATGAGAGAGAAATAGTTATGAAACAACTGCAATTGAAAAGAGAAGGAAATAAAGAAATAAAACATGAAATAAAAGAAGAATTAAAGAGAAACTTAATGAGTTTGAAATCATATGAATATATGAAAGAAAAGTAATAAAAAGGTAATGAGAATGAAAGAAAGAAAAGAAGTAAAAATAGATGTTACGAAGGAATAAAAAATATAACAAATGATGAGGGGAAAATAAAAAAGGAATGATTTAAAACAAAAATAAATATTGAAATATGAACAAAATACTGTTAAAAGTGGAATAATTGGAGATATAAATGAGCCATGAATGTTAATTGAAACTTGTGAAAGATAAAAGGAAATAAAGCAAACAGAAAATAAAAACGACATTCTGCATCAAATATAAGAAGAAAATAGAGAACATGCGGATGATAAAATCGTGCTAGTTATGTTTGAACAATAAAAAAGCAAGAAATAAAAGTGCAGAAACCAGAAAAGAAAATGTAGAAAGAAACGGGGAATAAATAGACAAAGGTAAGGAAAGAAAAAGAAACGTTGAAAGATGGAACAAGTAGAAAACACTAAAAATAATCAGAAATTAACGTAACTATTAAAATCAGCACAGGAATAAAAGAGAGAGAGGGGGAGGAGAAAGAAAATAGAACAAATCAAGTAAAAAAAAAAGACAAAAAGGAATGCAAAGAAATAAAAAAGAAAAAAAATGCGCAAGCATTAGGAGGAATGAAAAGGAAAATGGCAACATAAAAATGAAGGTTATTAACAAGAAAAACTATATCGAAAAAGATCAAACGGAATGAGATTATTTAAGAATAAAAATAAATGGATGAATAAAAAAAAATCGAAAGAAAAATCTAATAAGTCACAAAACCAGTTATGAATCAATAAACATTTTTCGCTTCGATCATTCAAAAAAAACTTCCTTTTTTTTTTTTTACAAAAACGCCGCAAATATTTCTGTCAAACGATAAATAAAATCATTAGTGATTGTTTGAAAGGAATTATTAGTGCAATTCGGATTTTTATTTCTTTAGTTTGCGGATATCTTTCTCTTCCATTGAACAGAGACAAGATGACAGCTGCCTTGTTGATAACCGGGTTCTAATATATAGCAACGGTTCTGATGGGTGAAGCAAGATCACGTGGGTATTTTCTGTCAGTTTAGTGTAAACATGATTTTTAGCACGATGCCATATAAAAATATATCAAGGAGGAATTTGTTGCAGTGGATGCATGTGGACGTTTCATGCACGAAACGCCCAACATCAAACAACTATTCCTATTTAGATTTAGCAAGAAAATTAGAAAACAGGGAACATATTGTCTGTCCAAAAATTCTGACAAAACATTTTAAATCAGTTGAAGTATCTTTTCTGGGAGCCAACTGACATTGAAAATGTGAGATACTTGTACTGACATATTCTATGAATACTATAGAAAATCTACTATGAACATATCATAGCTTTCTCCATTCAAATTTATAACAAACAGAAAGAGACTATTATTGGATTATATATATATATATATATATATATATATATATATATATATATATATATATATATATATAACTACTTCATTTACTCACATAAAATAATATACGAAAGTATAAATTTATGCGTAAACTTTAAGTATTTACTTCCACAGTGTTCAATACGTAGGTAGAGCTAGTTAGTAAGTTATAAAATATATATGGCGATTAAGCTACACTGAATATTCCGCGTTTAATCCACTCTTGGATTCTTTAGGCTTATCTTAAGCCTGAATAATCCTAAAGTGGATGAAACTCGAAATATTCAGTGTAGCTTAATCGTCATATATATTTTATAACTTACTATACACACACACACACACACACACACACACACACATATATATATATATATATATATATATATATATATATATATATATATATATATATATAACTACAATGGAAAAATAAGACAAGACATTCCAGTAAAAAATATAATAAATTTATAACTTAAATATTGCAGCATTAAGAAATGATTATATAATGTTATAAACTGAATTTAAAAATAAAATTCTTAATGCTGCAATATTATAAGTTACAAATTTATTAATTTTTTTACTAGAATATGATGCCCATTTCTTTTCCAGTTTTAACAACTAGTCCTTTACTTTTCCATGTTTAAGCTTAACCTGATTACTTTTAATGCTCGCATTTTTCTATTGTCCATGATTTTTCCAGGCTTCCAGTAAATTCACTTGTTCTTTTATTTCAGTCTCATTTTTTTGAGAGAGGTTAATTGGTAGCAACAGTAGTCGTTGAAGCGACGTAGTTGCTATGGAAACCAGTCATAAAAAACGTCCCTCGCCTCCTTACGTTTATTTACGATTTTGAACACCAGTAAATTCATCATAACTTTTGTTTTATTGAACAAAATTTCGAAAAAAAAATTCACACTATAGCTGAGAATGTGACCTATAAACTGTAATAATGGTTTGAAATTTGGTCAAATACATATATATATGCATATATATATATATATATATATATATATATATAAGTAAAAGTATCTGCTATGTGTCTGTCTGTGTACATTTCCCTACACAATAACTCTGTCAATTTTCAGTCTACAGACTCGAAATTTGACATACAGATTATTGAGATTTGGAAAAAATTTTGTAATCCGTTTTCGGCCAGAAATTTGGCTGTTAAAGGGTCAACGTTTAACGATTTGACCTTTGAGAACTCTACCAAATCCCTCCGACAATTTTGGGTATAAACAATTGAAATTTTAGATATCGGTTCCTTGGACATGGATCTAACTTAATAACTTGATTTGAGCTCAAAACACTAAATGTTAATGGGGCCATAATAGGGGTCAAATAAAAAAATTGACCTCTGCGGTCTCTATCAAATCACTCAGACAATTTCTGGTCTAAACATTTGAAATTTTACATAAAGAGTATTCAGAGATAGGGCAAGCTTTTTAATCGGTTTCGGTTGAAAATATGAGCTACCAATATATAAATGTATGTATGTTTGCATGTCTGCCTAAAACTTTGGACAGAGGCGACGGATTTTTACAAGATCAGTATCGTTTTTAAGCTCGACCCTTCAGGCGATAAATACCGAAAAATTGGCTAAAACATTAATTTCTTCACCCTCAACTGGGCACTTTTCTACAGGGAGGAGTCTCTTTTTTCACCGATATTTTCGAAAGTCATATACCATTTTTCGATTGTCTAGCCTTACTTTAAACCTACTCCACTTCCAGTTTGACGGTGGTCGTAACAGCAAAGACGTCACTTTTTTTTTCCTAATATGTTCCTCCTTCGCGTACGGGTCCGAGCCTGCCTTCCTCCTATCACTTTTTTTTTGCTCAATCCACACCCCCAAAAACCTAGGAAACGCCGGGCACCCATGCTAGTATATATATATATATATATATATATATATATATATATATATATATATATATATATATATATATATATTCAGAATGTGAGAGGTGATATAATTATTTTCACAGTCAAGCAAGGGTCATGACATCCACCAAACCGGAAGTCCAAGATACGAATTTCGCGCTCATTTTGAGCTCATTAGTTGAACACATCCGAACTTGTTATTCGAAACCCGAGTCTCTTGTATGCAAGGCGAGTACCCTGCCACCCGAGAAACCGCGCCATACACAAGAAATTCTATTAAGTAACACAGATTGAGTAAATCGCGGCGAGGTCCAATTATAGAATGAACCTACTTTGTCTCAAAGAAGGGGGTGTTGTCATCCAACAAACGAGAACCCAAGCCAATGTCCTACAAGTAGGAATTTTACACTGTGTTTCTTAGGAGTGGCGCGGTTTTTCTTCTAACGAGCTAAGAGATAGGCACAAATTTCGTTTTTAAATATGGAGAAAATCCAGCTTACTAAATGTATTATATTGTGCCGTGTTCATCGTGTATAATGATTAATTCAACTTCTTGGCTCATTTCACCGCCGCCAAGCTTTTTAAATTTGAAATTTCTAGCTTTTTTTTTTTTTTTTTTTTGATTGGTGTACGAATTGTACAATTGACTCATAGAGATGCTGTTTTGTTTCCAGAAACTTCATTCTTTCAACGACGACTAACCTTTTCTTTGGTATGATATTCCTTTTTTTTATTTCCTTGCCAAGTGTTTTAAGCTCAGCTCTTTCAAATTAAGCAGATATAGTATTTTTATAACTTTCTAGATTGCTTCGTATCGGGATGTTTCGAAAGACATGTTTAGTAATTTTATTTTGCTCCCTTTCGCTTTCGTTTAGCATTTTAGTTTATTTACTATGACCGGCGTATCGAAACATTTAATCGATTTTTCTATGTAGTCTAGATTGTCCAGTGAGTTCATGCATCCATCAGCGACACCATTGTTGTACTGATGTAATCACGATACTTAAAACGATATTAATATGGCACAGCAATTTATTCACTAATTATTATTTGTTTAACCCAAATTAATCACACACTATTCTTGTGCTAAATAAAATATATTAAATATTTGAATAAATTAGAAACATGGGGTATGAAACCTTTTACCAAAAATAACTGGATTTGGACTTAACGCAACCGATAAATAGTTGATATGACGTTAGAAATATCAAGCAAGTAAATCCGTCATTTCTGAATGAATCTAGTTTATTATTAAAATTATTCACACTAGGTCTAGTTTCATGGATAGGTTAGTGCATACAAACACTGCTACTTATATATATATATATGAAAAATAGATTGGGGGTGGAAGGACATGAACGCTCAATGTTTCACCCGATTTATGCGGAGGTTTTCAAGAGGGATGGTCATTTTCCATAACGGAAACCCAGATAATTCCCTAAATCAAGGCCGCAATATATTCCATACCCTGCTGTGATTGTGGAAAAATATACGTAGGAGAAACTCAACGAAATTTAAATAAAAGAATATATGAACACAAACGAGATGTGAAAAACCACAATGAACTCAACGCTATATTTTGTCACATCATGAAGAACGACCACCATTTTAATTTTAACAAAGCGACTTTCCTTAAACACATAAATAACAGATGCACCCGACGTTTAATTGAGTTTGCTATAATCTCTCATTCCAACAATATAATTAAACAAAGAAAGGGTTTTTTCCACATTGCTCCCTATCTGTTGAAAATAATTATTAAAGACAACAATTTAGACACAGGTTAAACTTGAAACACACACACACACACACACACACACACACACACACACACACATATATATATATATATATATATATATATATAAAATAAAGGATCCATTCGTAATTTCATTGCATTTTATTATTTTTATTTTTCTTATTTACTGTATTTTATTTTATCACCGTCTATTTTTAGACGCCATTTTATCACTTTCTATTCTTATTTTCAGACGCTAACCCTCATTTATTTTATTACTTTTTTTTTAGACGCAATCTTTCAAATCACTATGCTAGTTTACTCCAATTTATTATTATTATTTTCTCTAATCAGAAAATGTGTATAGCAATCTAATTTACAATAGAAAACATGCTGCTCTCCTTCTATGACTATATATATATATATATATATATATATATATATATATATATATATATATATATATATAATGGACTCTCCCATCGATTTCAACGTATGAGCTTCCGCCACAACTGAGTTGTTCGGAAATCCACACAGATCATTTGTTTATTGTAGTGAAGGCTTTGTGTAGAACCAATCACACTTTTTACCATTACTGCTAATCCTTGGTGGTGAAGATGACTGCCACGACAAAGCATACGGTACAATACAGGGTTTTACATCAGAGTTACCTTCTCCTAGATGCATGTCTTAACTAAAATCAGAGGTACAACTCTCCCAGCAAAATTAATGCACATCCAGATACTAGCATGAACACTTCTACGACTCGGCGCGGTACATACGCATGTATTGGTTTGGATTGTTCGAATGACGGCTCTCAATTTTAATGTTATTCTCATAGACTGTTGGTCGATGGAGGTCTGACCTTTTGCAAGAGCATTTTATCGTTTCCAAAGATCTTTACAGAATTCAAACAAAACTTTTTATTTAATGCACGGGACTAGATTGATTTCGTTTTATCAGCCATGGACATGTGGACGTCTTAGGAAATTCGTAATGGTGTTCTCAACTCAATATATTCCATCCTCTGTACCTGCGAGGTTAATGTTATAATAAATAGATACTTACGACTTTCCTCGGCTGGAATAAGAACAATTTACCCCTGTGGATTAATTAAAGTTTTTATTCGAAATCTCCATATTACGGAGTTCAACGCAATACAAAATTCTTGAGTTCGACAAGATCAATCAGAAAAAGTTCGAATGTTACATTGGCCGAAACGTTGTGATGATGGTATATAGGATGAGAAGAGTAACCCGAATACTCCAAATCATATAAATTATCAAATATCATCTAAATAAATTCAGAAATATAATATATTGTTTTGTCATTAATTATTTGAAAACTGAGTGATATGCCGCACTACATACCAAATTAAGTAGTCGTCTTCCTTCTTGTGAACAATAGAATCGAAGACCCCATCTCATGTTTACAAATACGGGCGGCGAACTAAAAAGACAAGAATATATTAACATGCAACCAGAAAGAGCATGGCCCCAAAAGTTCAAAGTGGAACTTCAAAGGATCATTGTCGTTATAACAATTTGAGAGTGCATAGAAAAACCGTTGAAATATATCATCGATGTGTCAAGATGAAATCTTTCTTATATAAAATAAGTAATATTTCTTTATTTAATTTAAACAAAACGTGGCATTGTGTCTCTGGGTGTTGTCCGCTATAAAGTATAGAGTCGTTTAATTTTTACACCTTTTTATTAGATTGGAAGTGTCGAGTTTCAACCATGTATTAAATACGATTGTCGCTACTTACGTAACAACCCACGTACCGCTGAAAACTGGTACTAACTAATAAAAATGCTTCACTAGTAAATGATGTTAATCATGTTATTCATTTGCTCGTTTCGGGATTCGAACCAGCGACCTAGACACTAGAAATGAGATTGATTACAATTAGTATTTAAACCACCAATGATATATGTGTGTGTATGTATGTCTGTGTGTGTGCGTGTGTGTGTGACAATAATAGAAAATAGTATTCCGACGAAATAGAGAAATAAAAAAGGAGCAAACATATATGTGTTCATCAACGTTTCGTCCTTATTTCAAAACTTCCTCTGGATAGAATGAGGAAGTTTCGAAATGAAGACAAAACGTTGATGAACACCTAACTCGGTTTGTTACTTTCATATATATATATATATATATATATATATATATATATATATATATATTTGTGTGTGTGTCTTCAAGGTTTTTAAACTATAAAATTGTATTGAAAATACATTTTGCCCTCCGTAAGAAAACTTTTTTGTCAGTAACTCAATTAATTTCCTACAATCGCTGAATCAATTTGCTTTCACGAATTTGCAATAAATGCTTTTTTCATGAATCTTCAGTTCTTTACCATGAAAAACTTTTTCGGGGATTTAAAAACAAAACAGCATATTAAATAAAGGTTGGTCAGCAGTGTAGATCAAACCCCAACTTCATAAAACAGAAGAACACAAATGTTTCCTATATAAGATTAAGGTTTTGCTCCAGATTAATTAGGCTAACCTATCCATGTTATCAAAAATGACTTCATTACCTGTGTCATCAACCCTTGTCACTTAAAAATGAAAATATGTGTTATTTACAAAGTTGCTATATTTATGCTATTCGGATGAATCAATTTGACTAATTATCACCCCCCCCCTTTGTTAATAATATTATTTTATCTATTCATTTACATCTTTATTTACTCATAATATCTACATACAAATTTATGTTTGTAATATATAAGAATTAAAAATAACATAAAATATACACAGTTTTTTTTATGTTACATGCATTGTTTAGATAAATTATACAACACTAATGTAGTTTTGAATTTTTTCTAGTAATCTACTTGAATTAGTTTTATATAGTTTAAAAGCATCAGACTGCCGAGCAAATGCTTTTTTACTGTCTAAATATTTTATATTTATCGCGCTTTTGATTAATAATTTTACTGGCTAAGCTAGATACTGGAGGTATAAAATCTATAAGTTTTCAGGTAACGCGAGATATACTTAAAAACATATATATATATATATATATATATATATATATATATATATATATATATAGAGAGAGAGAGAGAGAGAGAGAGAGAGATGTGTCTATGGTCCTGTAATCAATGCCCTTCAATACAATACACTCTACCAAATTACTCAGTTAATTTCTGGTCTAAACATTTGAACTTTTACATGAAGTGTATTCAGAGATGTGGCAAGTTTTTTAATCGATTTGGGTCGAAAATTTGAGCTGCCAAGAGGTCAAAGTTCAAAAGATTTGACATTTGCTGTGTTTAGCAAACTTCTCAGCCACTTTTGGGTCTAAACATTTTAAATTCATATATAACGGGTATTCAGACATGTGGCAAGCATTTGAATCAATTTAGGGGCTAAAATGTGGCTGCCAAAAGGTCAAAGTTGAAAGAGTTGACATTTGCAGATTCTACTTGAAATTGTAGTTGTAAGTAACTTAGACATGGGTAAAACATTTTATTTTAATATAAGACTAACATAATAAATGTTAAGGTGTCAAAATTGGGATCAAAGTAAAAAAAAATTACCCCTGCGGTTTCTACAAAATTACTCAGACAATTTTGGTATAACTATAACAAAATTACTCAGACAATTTTGGTATAACTATTAAACATAAAGTGTATTCACACGTAGAGCAAGTTATCAACAGTACATATGGTCCAAGTAAGGCCGAGATGAACTGTTAGTATATCTATGAAAGTGAAATGGTGTGTGTGTGTCTGTCTGTCTGTCTGTCTGTGTGTCTGTCTGTGTGCCTGTCTGTGTGCCTGTCTGTGTGTCTGTCTCTGTGTGTACATTTCTCTACAAAACTTCTCTGTCAATTTTCAATCTACAGACTCGACATTTCACTTAAGGGGTATTGAGATTGGGAAAATCTTTTTAATCGGTTTTCGCCAAGAAATTTGGCTGTCAAGGGGTCAAAGTTCAAGGATTTAACCTTTGAAAACTCTACCAAACTCTTCCGCCAATATTGGGTGTAAACACTTGAAATTTTAGATGTAGGTTACTTGGACATGGATCAAACTTCTTTATTTGATGTTAGACAAAACAATAAATGTTAAGGGGTCAAAATTTGGGTCAAAGTTTTTAAAAAATTGTACCTCTGAAATCTCTAACAATTTACTTAGCCAGTCTTTAGTCTAAACATTTGAAATTTTACATAAAGTGTATTCAGAAATAGGGTAAACTTTTTAATGGTTTTTTTTTCCAAAACTTTGGTTTCTAAGTTCCAAAGATTTTACCTTTGCGGTCTCTAGCAAACTATTTTGCCAATTTTGGGTCTAAAGATTTAAAATTTTATATAAAGGTATTCAGACATGCAGCAAGCTTTTTAATCAGGTTTTGGGCGAAAATTTGGTTGCCAAGAGGTCTAAGTTGAAAGAGTTGACCTTTGCAGACGCTAGCAAATACCTCCGCCAATTATGGGTCTAAACACTTGAACTTTTAAATGTAGGTTACCTGGACATGAGCCAAACATTTTAATATATATAGACACATAAAGTTATGAACAGTGCATACGGCCTGAGCAAAGTCGGGCTGAAATGCTAGTATTCTATAAAATATCATCACGGTTAGGTTTAAGCTTAATGACTCTTATAAAGATGTAAAATTCCGAGAATCTTGACTAATTTGTATCTAATGACTATGGCCATGTTCAATAGAGGTCCAAACTATTTCAATTTTCAAATGAGGCATTATGTACATATTCTCCTCTCTAAAATATCGATGGAAACCTTCGAAGGAAGTTATGATCGTAGGGATGATTTTATCGATCTAATAAATACTTTTTAAATTTTATTAAAATAGGAAGCATTCGAATTTCATATGAAGGGATTCCACTCCTTTTCCCCCCTCTGCATGAAACTAAATTAAAATAAATATAGCCCACATTACGACTCTTTACGGCTGCAAGCTGTGTTTTAAATTTATAATAATTAATTAGTTGAGGAGTGAATACTGTGCGCGCAAATACCTATTTCACTCTATTTTTTCATTTTTCTTATCATTTTGTTTAAGCCAGGGATGGGGCATCCTACCAGATGCCAAACATACACCTGCTATTTTAGACACTCCAACCGAGAGATCTTTTTAAGATTCTAACCGTCCCTTTAAGTGCAATTGTTTGAATCTCCTTTGCACTTGGTTTACCTGGTATATTTGTAAGATAGTTTGTAAAATTCTTTTTCATTAGTCCGGTTGCTCCTATAATTACTGGAATGATAGAGATCTTCTTAAGGTTCCAGTTTCTTTTCATGTCATACATAAGACCCTGGTATTTGGTAATCTTTTCCCTCTCAGCTCTGTTTAACCCAGCATCATTCGGGACACTAACTTCCACAAAGGTTGCTTCCTTCTCCTTATTGTCCCATATTACAATGTCGGGTTTTATAGCTCCGTTTTCTAGGTACGTGGCTGTAGGGATTGCATAGTCATAGTGGATGGTATATGACTTGTTTCCGACTGTTTATATGTGTCCGTATGTTTGTTCATACATCCGCTGTATGTTATTGATTTGTGATAGATTTTGAATTCACAAAGTCTTGCAAATATATTAGTTGAGTCATAAATTATTAAAAAGATAGTTATTTCTACTATACGTCAATGAAAGTATCGTATGCGTTTAGATTGAGAGAATAAAATAAAATAAAATATTTCTGTAATTTTGACAATTTTAAAATAGTATATTTATATATGCTCTTATCTTTAATATATAAGTACCACTTATCATTTCGAGGCAACGACTGATGTCTCTGTTAGTATCTAAATAATTATGCATAGAGTAAAATCTTGTCCCAGGCCTGATTGTAAATTAATTCGGAATTCCACCACCTCGGAATTCATTGTTCCCAACAGTTTTTTGGTTGGTTGGTTGTTTTTGTTTTACGGCATATCAACCCTTTCCGGGTTATTTAATGCCGAATCCAAAGATTTTGAAGAAATATTTTTTAAAATATTTGTTGTTTTCACGTTGGTTTCTATTCAACCCATAGTTGGGACCCTAACAGGTACTACCACTCCGGGTGAGAGTGGACCTGGGAGCAATGGTAATTAAAGGGTGGCTCCACACTTCCCAAAGCCCACAAGCTGGGGCCTCACCACTGGATATATTTTAAGGTCATATCCAGGACCCCCATTGAGGGACTTTTACCCTCTGCAGGGGGAAGTCGGCGTATTCTAATGCCCCACCGACAGGGCCCCAACAGTTTTTTTACTTTTCTCCATCTGCCTAAAAATTTCCTCCGAACTCTATATACAGTTTTTGCCTTCTTTATCTCTAATTATATTTAGTATATCACAAAATGGCGTAGTTTCATGCTATGTCCACTCATAATCTTTGTGCTGTATATATATTTATATCAACATTAGCGCTTAAATTTTTTTTTACACGTTTCGATTGATGCGTTTTTGTTTTTGTTTTTATTTTGTTGGTTTTTTTTGCCGTTTATTTCAATTATATGATTCATTCATGTTGGTATATAATTTTCCAACGTTAATGTTGATTATTTTATGAACACCAGATCGAAGCATGCAAATTTCCTCTGTGAAACACGTCACGGCTGGACAACTTACGATAATGAATAGTTGCCATAAGTTTGGAAATTTTCTTAGAAAGTCATAACGATATATCTATCTACACTCGTATAAATTCTTTTTTCTTTTGCGTGTATTGATATTCATATTAAAAACCCTCTTTTCTATTTATTGTATGTATTTATTTGCTTGCCCACGAAAGCAAATTAGACACAAGATCGTTTATAATGTGGGGTTAAACCAGCTCTCATAAAACAAGGGTAAAAAGGGGGAACTCTGGCAGTATCCAAAAAAATAGTAATTGTCTCAGCATGAATGGTTTCCCCTACATTGATCAAGGACCAATTAACTTATGTGCAGCATCTGCAGAACAGATACTACACTTTGATCCCGGCCAAGAACAACAGGGTATTTATTTGCTTCCCCACTGAGAAAATTAGGCACAAAGCCGTTTTTTAATGTGGAGAGTGAAGGGGGACTGGGGGCCAGCTCCTCTGGGAGTAGGGGAGCTGAATAGTGACATTTAGTATGAAGAGTTTCCCTTACATTGACCAAGGTCTTATATGTGGGGTTGGTATTTATTTGCTCTGCCACCGAGCAAATTAGGCACTAGACTGATTTTTAATGTGAGGATTGAAGGGGGAATGGGGACTAGCTCCCCGGGGAGTAGGGGAGCTGGATAGTGACAACTGGTATGAAGGGTTTTCCCTACATTGACCAAGGTCTTATATGTGGGGTTGCCCCCACATATGGTCTTTGCTTGCAGTATCTGCCGGAATAGATACTACACATTTATCCTGGCCTAAAGGCCAAGAACAACAGAAAAAAGGTAAGCCTCTTTTCTATTTGTTTAAAAAGAAAATACAATTTTCTTATATATGGGTTGTGGAATTGCATTCAATAGCAAAAGATCTAGCCAATTTGCATATGCATTTAAACATTCATTTTAATGAATTCCTTATTAGTTTTTTCGGTTTTGTTGTGGGATTATCATCTTTAGTTAACAATTACGTGTAATTATATTTGGGCAGATATTCTACATGATTTATACTTGCATAATATTTGCGTAAAAAGTTTCCAGTAAACACAAAATTGTTTCTATATATATTCATGTATACGCATATATCTTTGTTTAATCTCTTATATATATATATATATATATATATATATATATATATATATAAGTGAACGTGTATGTGTGTGTGTCTCTGCCAATTTAAGGTCTACAGACTCGAAATTTGATATATAGGATACTGTGATTTGGAAAAATCTGTGTAATCCGTTTTCGGCCAGAATTTGGCTGTTAAGGGGTCAAAGTTCCAATACTTGACATTTGAGAACTCTACCAAACTCCTCCGACAATTTTGGGTATAAACACTTGAAATTTTAAATATAGTTTTCTTGGACATGGATCTAAATTAATAACTTGATTTGAGCCCAAACAATAAATGTTAAGGGGTCATAATAGGGATCAAATTTTAAAAAGAATTGACCTCTGCGGTCTCTACCAAATTACTTAGACAATTTCTGGTCTAAACATTTGAAATTTTACATAAAGAGTATTCAGAGATAGGGCAAGCTTTTTAATCTGTTTGGGTCGAAAATTTTTAGTTACCAATATATAAATGTATGTATGTATGCATGTCTGCCTAAAACTTTTGACAGACGCGACGGGTTTTTACAAGATCAGTGTCATTTTGAAGTTCGACCTTTCAGACGACAAACATCGAAAAATTGGCTACAATCACTCATATCTTCATCTTCAACTGGGCACTTTTCCTCAGGGGTGTCGCTTTTTTCGCCGATATTTTCGGAAATCATCCTCTCCTTTCGATTGTCTAGCCTTAATTTAAACCTACGTCACTTCCGGTTTGGCGGTGATCGTAACAGCAAAGACGTCAGGTTCTTCTCCGTTCTTTGCCTCCTTTGCGGTAGAGGTTCGAGCCTTCCTTCCTACTACCACTTTTGTTGTTTTTTTTTTTCTCAACATACACCTCCAAACACCTGGGCAACGCCCGGCTGAAATGCCAGTATACATATATTATTTTGTAAATAGATATTTAAAGATATAGTAACCAACAACAACAACAATAACAACCACCACCATCATCGCCACCGCCACCGCCACCATGGCTACCACCGCTACATTCACCGCAAACACCCCCACCACAACCGCCACCACAACCGCCGTCTTATATAATAGGTTATTCCGATACATTCGTGAATTCCATCCAGTTTAGATTTGGGTATGGCCTGCTATAGTAGAAATAATTTTATTATGTTGAATGTTGTCTATTCGGGAAGATATCTTTAATTGAATATGCAATTCTGTAAGTATTGAATCTGATCTCAAACGATCATTTTAATTAAATGGACAATATACCTTATTATTATCATCTATCGGTACCTTCGGTTTCAAAGGAAAACTTAAAAGTCAACTTCAATGTGATCGATATATATATATCTATGTGTGTGTGTGCTTACAATAAGATTTTGCATAAACGATAAAGGCTACTTAACGTTTCTAGAATCCATATGTGGATATCTCTGTTAAGACAGGTTTTTTTCCAAATATTTGAATCGTTAACTTTGTTTGATAAAATACATTTTCCGTGAACTTACGAGCCCCTCCTTATACGCATGTATGTACTGTCTATGGCTGTTCTTAATCTTTACCGTAACAAGTGCTCTTAGCATCGTACAACGGCTCAAAAGCTAAAGTTGTTGACGTTAAGGCGCGCCTGTCAATACTTGAGTAGTATTGTTGGGTGTGGTTACAGATTTACTGGTCAGCAATAGTTCACATAATTACTCGATGGGGTCCTAATCTGGCTAGTGCTGAGGAGATAATAGAATTCCTGGAAATCAGCCGAGCATTCGAGAAACCAGTTTTCGTGACGCATAGGGAGTACCAATCAGGCGAAGGAGGTAATAAACGTGTTTCAATACGAAGTGCGTATGTCAAACTTGCTATGGTCGACTCCAGGCCTTTCTATATTTCTTCAAAAAATATAGAAACGAATACACGCATAATGATAGTTTTTCTTCGGGATGTGGCCACCATTAGCGGGTCCTGGATATGACCTTAAACTATATCCGATGGTAAGTTTCCAGCTTGCGGGATTGGGGGAGAGTGGAGATACCCCTTAATTGCCATTGCTCCCAGGTCCACTCTGCCCCGGAGTGGTAGTACCTGTTGGGGTCCCAACTATGGGTTAAATAGAAACCAACCTGAAAAACAAAAACAAAAAACAAATATATTCTATTAAAGAAATTTTCTTCAAAATCACTGGACTCAGCATTAAATAATCTGAAAAGGGTTGATATGCCGTAAAACAACCAACCAACAATCAACATTAGCGCTTAAGGTTTTTTTACGCGTTTCGATTGATGCGGTTTTTTTGTTTTTGTTTTTTGTTTTGCCTTTTATTTCAATTATATGATCCATTTATGTAGGTATATGGTTTTTCTACGTTAATGTTGACCATTTGATGAACATCAGATCGAAGCATGCAAGTTTCCATCTGTGGAACACGTCACGACCGGACTACTTACTATAATGAATAATTGCCGTAACTTTTTTAATTTTCTTAGAAAATTATAACGATATATATATATATATATATATATATATATATATATATATATATATATATATATTGTAAACAGATATTTAAAGATATTAAGCAAGCTTTCAAGAGACTTTTTTGTTCATTTTTGTTCTTGGAGTTATAAATGTCTCTCTTGATGATAGTCCGTCCAAAGATTAACTGGGCAGTTTTTAAAGTCTTCAAGTACGCGGCTCACGTAACAATGTTAGAGGAAATATCGTTAAGTGAATATTTAAATGTATTTTAGAAAGCCAAAATGATATTTTTTCTTTAAATATCAATTAAAAGAAAAAATATATTTCGTTTTGTTTTTGTGAAAAATAAATGAAATATTCATGTAACGATATTTCAAAAAGTGCCACTATATTTCTTATCATTTGTCATAATACCTTAAGAACCTAACATATTAATTTAATATTACATAGAAAAATGCGAGCATGAAAAGTAATATGGTAAAAATTTCTCTTAGAAAAATAAAAGAACTAGTTGTTAAAACTGGAAAAGAAAAACATATTCTTGTAAAAAATATAATAAATTTATAACTTAAAATATTTCAGTGTTAAGATTTTGTTAAATTCAATTTAGCATTATACATAAATTCTTAATGCTGCAATATTTTAAGTTATAGATTTATATTTTTTACTAGAATATCTTGTCTTTTTCTTTTCCAGTTTTATCAAATAGTTCTTTTACTTTTCTAAGCTTAATCTTAACCATATTACTTTTCATGCTCGCATTTTGTCTATGCAATCCATGATTTTTTTAGGCGTTGCTTTGAAATAATATTTTCTTTTTGTGTTCAATATCATATGCATTGTCAACAATACATATAAAAATATTACAGACTTCTTTAATAAATTAAATAAAAAAAATCAAATAAAAGACTTAATTAAGTCAATAAACAGAAAGAAGGGACAAAAAAGAGAGAAACGAAATTAACAGGCAACGTCGTAAGCGAAATATTATCAGCCCTAGCAGGGTAAAGAGCATCATTTTTATTAACTCTCTCTATATATAACCGCAAATAACGAGCGACGTTCCTGTTATGATTTATGAAGGTGTCAACAACGAAAAAGTTGCTATAGTAAGCAACAGCTAATCAGAGAAAACCGTCTCTCACGTTCCTTACTAGTTCTGAGATCTTTTGAACCCCAGCAATTTTATTGTAACTTTTATTTCAATGAATGAAAATTGAAAATTTTTATTTTAAAATATAGCTGAGAAAGTTTGCTATAGACTGTAAAAATTGTTTTAAATTTGGTCGCAAAATGAGTGAGCGGTGATGCTTTAAAGCATTTCTAAATGAATAAAACTAACGCTTAACCATATATTCAAAGACGGTAGTGTTTGAATGATAAAAATGTTTTGGTTTTTTTTTCAGGATGGTCAAATTTTAGCAATTGTTAATTTTCATATCATTTTAAACTATTTATCTAATTTGTAAAATATAACCAACTTGTATAATTTGGATTATTCTAACTACTGTGCTCATCTTGAATGTTATATTTATAACGCTTTGGCTGATGTAATTTCCGATCTTGTTCGGGATATCTTATCAAATTCGAGAATCTGTTCGAAATTTCGAACGGAACGTTTTATTTAATCCACGGGTGTAGCATGCTCTCATTTTGTCAGATGTTTTATGTAATTAGTAATTGAATTCTTAGTAGTTTGAAAGTTCAACTTCCAGAAGAGTCTCATTTAGAACTGGTATATGTTACGCTGTGTGTCCTTGTGGACTATTCTAGCATAGATCTGGGGAGTTTTAAACCTATTCTTGGTTTTAGATGTTCAGACTGAAATTCTTTGACTATAAATAACTGTTTATATATTACTATACGTATGTATATATAGCTAAGTAATATACAGAGTGGCGCATAAGTCATTGTATAATTTGAAAATGAAATAACTTTTTTCTTAAATGACTGTATTTAATTAATTCTTTTTTTATTACAAAGTTTAGAGTGTGGAATTTTTCTAACTTAATTACGAAAGATAGTATCTCTTAGGTAGCATCCATTCTCAGATTCACAAAGTCGAGCTCTTTCTAATGGCAGTTCTTAACATTGGAGGTTGTAGGGAAAGAATTTTCTGTCGTATGTTTGCTTTAAGTTCTTGGATAGTTCGAGGCCTATTAACATACACTTAGTATTCAAGATATCCCCAAAGCCAAAAGTCTGGTACTGTCAAAATTGGAATTTCGAGTAATTTTTCGATCCTGACACATCATTTAAAAGCAACATTGTGACTGTGGTTGTGCGTGCAGTTGCTCCATCTTGTGCCACCAATAACTGTCATGTTTGCTAACTGACGTTGAACATAATTCACTAGCATATCTCTATATTTCTTAGCAGTTACAGTCTTAGCATTTTACTTCTTATCTTCAAAGAAGAAGGGTCCAATAACCATTTCTGAGGTAACTCCACGCCGACTAACTTCAACCGGATGCATTAAACTCGCATGGTTTTCGGTGCCCCAGAATGTGGTATTCTGTTTATTGTCATACTCATTCAAATGGAAAAGAGCCTTATCTCCCATAAGCAACTTGTGCATAAATTCATTGTCATTTTTTGCAGTTTCCTGAAACCTTACAGTTCTTTAGAATGCCTTTGAATGGATGTGGTTAAGTTCTTCTTAATGCTACGTCTCACATCTTCAGTATTTGCAGGTACTGAGCGATCTCATCCGTATCTAGACCCATCATTTACAGAGTTCTGTTTTTGAAAGCGCGTCACTTTTATTATTACAGGCCTACTAGGAAGATGTCGTATATATAAGCTCATTGTGTTGCAACAATTAACCGTCCATTTTCAAAATAAAAGTCAACTATCTTCCCGCATTGTTCAGTTGTAAACTTATTGATACCAAAAATTTCCAAAGATTCTATTTTTTTAATTCTGTAAAGAGAAATTAAAATATATGAATACAAAAAAAAGTTATTTAATTTTTAAAATGTAATGTAACTTATGAGTCACCCTGTATATGTAAGCAGCTGATGATCCCCATTGTCTATTTAACAATTTAAGTTAATTTTTTTTCATGCCGTTATATAATTGAATTCTTTTGTATAATTGTAGATATCTTAACAGAAAGTCGGCTTATGCAAGTGCTAAGTTTGTGATATGTTCAGTTTACTTATTTTTTTCAGGAATTGAACTGCATTTTTTTTATTCTTATTTCTTCATTTTATTTTAGCATCCTTTTGTAAAATACGCAAAACCTATTTAGACTATGTCTATATAATGATTGTATGTGAATATATAAATAATCAAAATAATAAAAATTATTTAAGATTCTAATAATATAAACACTTGGCCTCTCACCACCTGCATAAATCCCACGAGACAAAATAACGCATAAACAGTTTCAAATTCAGAGGGGTGTCATTTAATCTGAAAATAAACACACCTCCTATGTTCTTATATTTTTAATTTCCTATTTATTTAGTTTTATCTTGGGACAATGGACATCAGTCTATGCTATCCCACGTGTACATCCGATATAGAAAAAAAATTTAAAGAAAATCAAGAACTTCGCGATTCAGTGGAGAATGACTTCTTACTTCCTTACAACCAGAGAAGAGATGTAACTAGTCTTTTTTACTCTGTCGTAAGAACTTGATAAGTATTCACCTTTTAGTGATTCATACACACACTTATATCTTATATACATATACAGTAGAACCCCGGGATACGTTATTAAAGATTAGTAACAAAATACAGTACAAAATGTAATACGCGTTATATAATCAAATAACATTATAAATGATATCGTAAAACGGGGCAAATACCGAAACTAGGAGCCGGAAAAAACATCGTAACCTGAAAAAAAAAACATTCTAGGGCCACCATATCCGGGGTTCTACTGTATATGTATATAACAAACGCACACACGCACACACACACACACACACACACACACACATAGTTTTTAACATATAATTATCTAAACAAAAACAAAAAAAATAATATCTATCTATTCATCTATCTATCCATATATATATATATATATATATATATATATATATATGTTTACAGAAAAAATAGAAAAAACCCGAATGAAATTATTAAAAAATCAACGTTTCGTCCTTGTTTCAGAGGACATCTTCAGGATAATTGAAATAAAAATGTGAGAAAAGAAAAAGTTATAGATCGTGCGAAAAAAGACTTTTTCTTTACTCACATTTTTATTTCAATTATCCTGAAGATGCCCTCTGAAACAAGGACGAAACGTTGATTTTTTAATAATTTCATTCGGTTTTTTCTATTTTTTCTTTAAACATAACGTCAACCACCGCTGGTATATTTTTTCATTCCTTATACATATATATATATATATATATATATATATATATATATATATATATATATATATATATATATATATATATATAAAAGATATTGGTATAGTTGAATGGGTTCTATGAATGTGTATGTTTGCCAGTGTGTGCGCATAGGGGTTTTGATTATGGCGTGAGGGTTTATGGTTTCAAATTTCAAGGGATAACAAATATGGCATGTATATGAAAACCCAGTAAAGTAAAAACAAACAATAACCGAACGGTGACAACCTCTTGACTTTGAAGATACCTTTGACCAGCTAAGAAATGCCAACGTTCGACGCTGGCTAGTATTTTCTCCCTTTTTTTATTTCTTTTCCATCCCTCAAACGTCGCTGACCGACGGTCTAACAATAGCGGTAGACAATAAGGCAAGTTATGACAAGTTAAAACCTTCTTTCCGTTTTTAGTTGTTTGTTTTTGTTTACTTTGTTTTTTGTTTGTTTTTTTTTTCGCTAACTAAACACCTGGCAGCCAATGACCACTTTCTGGTGTCAGGAAATTTTTGGCAGGGCTTGGGAGATAGAAAAAAAGCACTTTACACACACACACACACACACACACACACACACACACACACATATATATATATATATATATATATATATATATATATATATAGCGAGAGAAAGAGAAACAGAGCAATCAGGATGAAGATTTGAATGAATATGTCTCCCGGCTTATTTATTTAAATTTCAATTTTAAGTGAGTTAAATACAAAGGGGGCCTTTTGTCTTTGTCATTTGAGAGTAATATATATATATATATATATATATATATATATATATATATATATATATATATATATATGTATATATATATATATATATATATATATATATATGCTGTATGTGTGTAGAGAGAGAAATAGAGAGAGTCAGATAGAGTGAGAGAGCAGGAGGAAAGAAGGAAGAAAGAGAAAAGGAGAGAAAGATCAATAGATAGCATAGTGACATGGACAATGGGAGAAACGAAGAGATAGAGAAATGTAGAGAACAAATACAAAATGGAGGTTAGGATAATGATGATGGAGGAGGAGGAGGAGGCGAAATAAGCTTCTGACAGGTATTAAAACATGCTCTTGAACCACAGGTTAAATCAATTATTAGTTTCGCTTTAATTGTATCATTCGGTTCATGCGCCTTGTGTTTTCAGAAAATAAAAATTAGTGTTTCCTGTATTCTCTTTATTTTTTTCTGTTTTGTTTTTTATTTCTTTACAAATGGATCATCATTTATTAAAGCTAGGAGGCCACTCGAGGATAAGGGTTAATAAGTATACAGTAGACAATTGGAAAATGTCATCTAATTTCTCAAAAATATGTAATTTTTCCTGGAATTTGGTCGACAGTAAAACTCACAAGATTTTTTCTTTTTGTTACCATTGATATAGTTATTTATGATAAATGATGATAACGGTCGGCGAATATCTTTCGGATTTTTAGCGTTAATAAGCCAAGGATTCGAGTCCTCTCTGTACACTTTCAGTCAAGGTCTTGATGGCACTTTTTTTCTTCCTCGGATTACCTCTTTTCTCAAATCGAACAGGACTACTTTAGAACACAACTGCTCTTGAGGGTTGAGTAAATAATTTTGATTGGACGATTCCAACATTTTTCTGATTCCGATACAATTAGCGATTCTGTACTAAATTCTCGATTCGAATGCAATTACCGATTCTGATTCTTTATAAATCTCTTAATATTTAATTGAGTTGTTACTTTTGTTCGACTACCATAAAACACGTGTTAAATATGCAATTATTTGCTCGGGCATCAAAAATAAACACTTATGGGTTATGATCTACAGATTTTAGTATTACAGGTAGCTTAAAATCAATAAATATTTATTATTTTATCATTACTACCAGCATTAGAAGAGTTTTTAAAAACAAAATCAAATACAAAAGGCAATTAAAAGAATCGTTTGGGGCATCGATAAAATATCCACAGTTTTCCGATTCTAATAACGATTCCGATACTCCAAAAAGTTCCGATTTCGATCCAGATTAATGGTCCCCACACAAGTAAATAACTATGACACTAATTGTTCCTATTTACAATGCCTCCCCACGGGGCAGAGTTAGACACCAGGGTCGTTTTTTAACGTGGAGAAAAGGAACAAAAATAAAAATTGTCTCAGTCGTGAAAGATTTCTCCTCCACTGACAGAGAACAAGAAATTGAAATGCAGCATCTGAAGAACAGATACTACACTATGATACTAATTGTTATCAAGTGTGCTAGACTAAGGTTTTAAATTTAGTGAAGAATGCGATGAAGGAGTTCGAAGACATTATTCTAATGCTTGAAAAATAAACAACAGTATTTGTGCGTTAACATAATTAAGATGAACACACAAACAAGCAATGACATAGCTCATAGTTAAAGCATCAGCAATGGACCGAACCGATTTTAAGCGGCGAATTATTTAAAGACTTTGTTTTTTTAATTTAATATTTTAAAAAGAAAACACATTTTGATTTTCAAAAAGTATTCTTCTAATTCTCTATGATTATTTGCTATGTCATATTCCCACCATAAGAATTTGTCCAATCGTGTTGTTACGAAAACTATCTTCCCTAATGTCAGTACACAGAATTCAATTTCTGGTATGTCATGCGCCAATATAGAGGCAAAAAGAAGCGTCTTGTTGATATTGTGTTGGTTTATTTATTTTTTTTAAATTATTTATGTTTGTTTTCTGTTCTTTTAAATTTCTGACTTCGTTTCGTTTCGATCACTTATTCCTAAAAGAATGTAAAATATCGTTTTGCATATTATTAGCTAGAACCATATTTCTTTTTAGCGTTCTCAAACGTTGCGTAAGCTTTTTGCCGCGCCAGATCTTAAAATAAGATTTACGTTTTCAAATCAAACGTTTACATGGCAAACTTTTAACAAAAATAATATTTTAATATAATTTGCATAATCTAAGTAAGCATTTATCAAAATCATCCGTTGATAATTATGTATAGAACATTCGTGTGCAACCTTTGTTCAAGTGTAAGCCAGAATAAGCTTTCGCAGCATGAACATGGGGGACAGTCTTAATTATAGACTATACGCTGTACGCTGTACTTACATCTTTTTTTAATGCCGTATATGCCATAAGTAAAATATATTCTATTTCGGATAATCTCTTTGGAAATTTTAAAATACATTCCTAAAGAGATCATTCTCATCAATGATCTCCGACGGCCAAAATGAGAAGAATTAGCGGGATATATTTGACCTACGCACGTATGGTGTAGACTATGAAATGCTGTTCTCTATCCAGTCATGGCTGACGGAACAAGAGCACGCTACCTCCGGGAAGTAAATAAAGGGTTCCGTTCAAAATTCCGTCCAAATTCTCGAGTTCGACAGAAACATTCCCGAGTTTGACAAGATACACCTGAAGAAGGTCGGAGGTTATATCGACCGAAATGTTGAGAAAATTACACTCAAGATGAGGACAATAGTCCGATGAATAATATTAATACAAATAACCAATCTTCATTTCCAAAATTCAGAAATGTCATGAAATACACATTTAAATAAGTAACGATAGAAAAAGTGTCTGTACATGCGTGCAGTTTAAGACGATGAAACTAAAACCAATGAGTGCCCAAATGTAAGTAGAGGAACCAGGATAAAAAAAAAACAGCATATAGGAAAATGAAATTCCTGAGTACAGTAGAACCCCGGAATAGAGCCTTAAAAATTGGTAACAAAATACAGTACAGTATATAATGCACATGTATATAATCAAATAACATAAATAATACCGCAAGGCGGGGAAAATACCGTAACCAGGAAAAACTGTATCCAAGGCCACCGTATCTCGGGGTTCTACTGTATACGAGAATGTCATGATAATTTCCAGTTCCATAATATTAGGTTATGCCACAATTCACGGAGAAATATCCCATATCATTAACTGATTAGGACTGTGATTAACTAATTATTAACGATTATTCTAATAATAACCCAATCACGCCTGTGAAACTCTATTCCATTTGCCTGCTTCGCAGCTGACTACAACTGGGTTGTCTTCAAGTCCAACATAAACAAGTTCTTCATGAACCGCCCCCTTCAATAATACAATTTACCAAATTTCCATTACTAACGATTACATCAATATTATCCCATTGATTACTGTACACTCTATAACCCTTTTCCTCGAGTGGCCTCCGGGCCTTGATAACTGGTGACTCCTATGTAAAAAAAAATCAACCTGCGCCTGGCAAATAAATGGATCGACCGACAAAGTGACAAATAGATGGATAGCGCCTATTATAGAGATCTGTGGACGCATGTAAATGTTATTTCACATTAAATTGTGACAGATCACCAAAACTGCTATCTAAAACGATGTCGCAGACCGACAAAAATGCTATTTCAAACTAAAATGTAACAGTCCATTGAAAATGTTATTTCAAACTATAGTGTGACAATCTATTGAAATGCTATTTCAAATTAAAGTATCACAGACAAACAAAAATGCTAATTCCAAATAAAATGTAAGAGTTTTAAAAAATAATATTTCAAACTCAAGTGTGACAGACTAGCGAAAATGTTATTCAAAATTTAAGTGTAACGGAACAACGAAATACTATGTAAAACTAAAGTGCGACAGTGAAATCAAAATGCTATAGCAAACTTAAATGAAGGGATTTTTAAATGCAACTAAAAGTGTGACTTTATTACATAAATCTTTTGTAGATATGTGATCTGATGCTTATTGTTACCAAAACGCAAATGTTGCAAACGCATTGTACTAAGCAATTCCAGTACTTTCATAAGATGGGGACACGTATCGTCCCGAATGTTTTCGATTTCAATTTACGAAACAAGACGGCAATGGCCCAAACTGTCGTCAAACAGTCAATTAGTACGGATACGAAATAAAACATTTTCATATTTTCCCTGGACTTTAGGTTATGGACAATATCTCCACTTCACTATAATAAGAAGAGGTTTAATAAGTTTCTTCCAATAATTAAACTCATCAACTTTTTAAAGGATATTTTTACTTTATATTTTTGAGGGTCAGCATATTTTTCTTTTATCTTGACCTTAACCTAGTACCGCTTGCCTTTTCACATTTTTTTTTTAACCTTTAACGTTTTCGAACATGTCCAGTTTGTTCTATAAATCGCAATTGGAAACATTTAAGCCGATATGGATCCTCTGCAGTAGAAACAGTAAATAGCTGATAATCTAAACATGTCTATTTATCGACCCGTTGCAATTATGTTTGAAATAGAATTTTTTCACTCCGGTATGTACGAGGGGCGTGCAATAAGTAATGCCCCTGACCCACTTCCAGTTGTTTAATCTAGCTGAAATTTTGCATGTGCGATGATTTATATATTTACGGTTTATGTGGCAAATTACAGCTCTGAACTAATTTTAGTTTCTGTTTTGCAGGTGTTTGAACTGAGTCAGGTGTGAAAGGCTGTTGAATGTCGAGCAGTGATCCGGTTTTTGTATTTGAAAGGACGCACACCACAGGAGACTTTTGATGAAATGAAAGAAACTTATGGTGATAATGCCCCATCATATGACCTTTTAAAACGCTGGCATCGTGAAGTCAAACATGGCCGGAAGTCTGTGGAAACAGCTCCCAGACCTCGTCGCCCTCCTTCTGCCATTGATGAGGCATCTGTCCGTCAAGTTGAGGCTGCCATTTTGGAAGATCGGCGCATTACTATTCGCCAAATAGCCCAAGATGTCAAGATTAGTACAGGGTCTGTGGAAACTATCATGCATGACCATTTGCATATGCATAAGGTGTCTGCCAGATGGATTCCCAGGTTGCTCACACCATTCCAGAAGCGAAAACACGGAATTTGGAGATGTGCCAAGAAGATGAGTCAAAGTTTTTCAAAAGACTGATTGCACGGGATGAAACCTGGGTCCATCACTATGATCCAGAGGCCAAAGCCCAGTCAATGCGGTGGAAGCACTTGGATTTCACCACCAAGTGTGCAGCCCTCCGCTGGCAAGGTCATGCTCACAGTCTTCTGGGATCAGGACGGGGTAGTGCTGACAGATTTCCTGGCAAAGGGTACCACAATTACAAGTGCCTATTATGATTCACTTTTGAGGAAATTAAGGGAAGTTATCAAAATCAAGAGGCTGGGCAAGATCAGTAAAGCTACCCTCCTCCTGCAGGACAACGCTCCGGTCCACAACTCGCATGTCGCCAGATCAGAAGCACGGCGTGTGGTTATGAAATCCTCCGCCATCCTCCATACTCTCCTGACTTTGCACCCTCTGACTTTCACCTCTTCCCAGCCATGAAGTTGTTTTTGAAAGGAAAGCGTTTCCCAGATAATGCAGCCTTGATTTCTGAAGTCACGGTGTGGTTGGAGGACCAACCTGAGGTGTTCTACAAAAACAGTCTCCAGAGCTGCATCAAACGATGGGAGGTGGTTGCTATGTAAAGAAAGACTAATAACTGTGCCAAGTTTCGTTGCTCTACTATTATGGGAAGTGGGTCAGGGGCATTACCTATTGCACGCCCCTTGTAAGAGTTTAAATAGCATTTTTAACCTTGTATTTCTATTACATAGAACTAAACAGGTTATTTCCATATTGCAGGTGAGAACACGTAGATATTCGGCATGGAGAGGGTAACGTAGAGATTCTGGACCACCTCCTTCCTGGCGAGTTTTATACATATTATATATAGTTATCAAGAAATAAAATAGTTTAGAAGTTTTCAAACAGGTTTAATATGCATACTTCTTTCAGGTGAGGAGGTCATTAAGAGTCGTGACTATTTCCATAGGATTTTATACGTACGATTAAACTTTTATAGAACTTAGATATATTTAAAGTTTTAAGAGGATTATTCTCTGATAGCTTCCTTATGTACTTGAAGATTCTGGAATACTTTCATTTCCGCCTTCGCTGCCTTCGCTTGACTTACTGGTATGTCGCACATTATGAAAAGAAGTTTATTCTTTCACTAAATGGCCAGATTGAATGTTATTACATTAAGAAATCCCCTTTATCGTTTAATCTTCTAAAATGTAAAATATTTCAAATGATTTTCCCACGATTTTAATTTAATGTCAAACACATCAATGCCAGGTGTTCTTGTTGTGTGTGTGTATGTGTGTGTGTGTGTGTGTGTGTGTGTGTGTGTGTGTGTGTGTGTGTGTGTGTGTGTTGCAGGTGGAAGGTCTAGTACTTATTAAAAGGAGCGGTCAGTGAGATCTTATTGATGATTAGTACCAATTCAACTTGAGGGTTAAAATAAAATCTAAACACACAATTCAACTTAAGGTTTTCAATAGAGAGGGATTATGAGTTGGGCGTAGGAGTCTCGCTATTTCAAATACGTTCCTGAAGTTTAAGTTTATCCTCATTACAGCGCAGTGAAAAGAAAGGATTATAGAAATGTAGATATCATTAGCCGCAAATTAACCTCTCGAATTCCGTACTGTAAAATACTTACGATGAGAACTCGTTTACTTACAACCATTGTAAATAAATTGTCTTTCTTCTTCTCTAAACTGGAACCTAAACGGTACTTCTAAGACCAGGGTTTCTTTCCAAAGACTGCCCATCTGTTTAATGTGATACGACAGAACAGCTTCCCAGTAGAAAATAGCATGATTGCTTTCAAGCCCAATATAAACAAGTCCTTGTTGAGTTGTCTTTTTAAGTAATCGAATTCTGCCAAGATTCCATCTATCGTAATTTTCACGCAGTTAGTCTCACCACCCAACTGACACAAACAATTAACTCTTGTCCTCGAATGGCTTTTAGTAGTTAAACTAAAATACATATATATGCATATATTACAATAATCCAAACCCAAAAAATCAAAAAATAACAACTGTATAGCTGAATATTAATAGATTTTAAAGGAATCGGAATCCGTATTTGTATCGGAATCAGGAATTTATAACAGAATCGGTAATTATAACGGTATCGGAAAATACTGAAATCGTCCTCTCACTAGCATCCAGAAACCCTTTATTTCAGTTACTCTGTGAATCCTTTTTGGGAATAAAATTCTATCCAGGCAAATGTCTGGTTATTACTGCTCGTCCTGTTTTCAGAGAAAGTAGAAAAGGAATTTGCGCCAATTAAAAAAGCTATTTTATATTCATGAAAATGTTCTTTCGTCTCCAACTCTACAACTATTTTTCATGGCCTTATGCAATTTCTTTTTTGTAATTCTATACCTAGAAAACCTTCAGCGACAAAATGTCGGATCATGTATCATTGAATAAATATTTGTGGAAATTTTCCCGATTAACGAGAATGGGAACCTCGAGTTTTAAACTAAAGTAGATTAAGAACTTCCTCTTTAAATGGGTATATATAATAATCTTTTGGACGCTTTTAAGGTGATACCGGTCGAGTTTAATGTTGACGTTATTTTGGTGCCGTGACCAGAAATGACCAAACATTGCATCGATCATTTTTACCGACGAATTTAGAGCGCCACACAAGTTTATGTGAGAATGAAGTTAGGAATGTTCGAAATATGTTTTAATACATTTGCTATTTATTAATGCTGTATTTTGTTGATGTCTTATTTTCAAATTATTTTTCTGATTAACTTTTGATGATAAGAATACATAGTAATTGTACTAATAGTCGTAGTTGTACCTTTTTCAATTGAAACTGATACATAGAACCTCAAAACCAACTTTATCAGTAGAAATAAACAAGCGAAGCAAATAAAGAATTGTAGGCGTGTAAGAATGTTATAAATAAAATAATTTGTAAATAGTTAAACAATTTCTTTAAAATTAATACATATTCTATAAAGTATCAATGAATAAATAGTTTCCAATTCAATCCGCTTTAACATGGCGCAGACGCGTGTATGCAAACGCATGCGAAATGACGTGACCGGTAAGGAAAACTAAAGACTTTTAAAAAGATATCGCGTTAAAGATGGAAATAACGTTCGAGATAACGTGGGTGACGTCACGGCCGTAACAATGAGGAAATAATTGCTACTTTGTGACTGAGGTTACAACATGTTAGTTCCCGTACAACGTTACACTACTCTAAGTGATGAAAGCATAAATAAATGTTAGACTTCCTTCGTTTAGACTCAGCATTAGTCTAATCCATCAACTTCTATTTTTCCCTCATCAAGACCAGCATTATTATTTTTTTAATCATTGTCACACATTTGTGTTTTAATAAATATGAGTTACATTTTACAGCGAGTTTTTTTTTATGTTTCAATGTTGCTACACTGTCTACTAAGCATCAGTCAATGTCCCATTGCCGCAATGTCGTATTACTGTACTTGTATTAAAAGTACTTAAGTAGAATGTGTTCCGACAAACTTCCTGCACTTGTACACACCTAAACTAAATGCCCCCACAAACCGAAAATCAGTAAAATCTTTGATCTCTGATCTAAATTTCCGAGTACGATGCCTCAAGACCAATAGTCCGTGGTAAATTTAAATATAGCGTATACGTAAAATGATAGAACGAGCAAAGCTTCTCGTAGACCAGGGCGCTATTTGGTGCCATTAGACAAGGATACGACACTGGGTAATCTTCACGATACGGTCGGGACGTAGTTAACAGCAATCAGTGTACGAACTAATATACAACGTGCCACCTTTAACGAAATGGATCACGGATTTAAACTGTTTAAACTAGGGAATAAAACTGTAACGTTACTGACAAGGCGATGCAATTATTAATGAAAACCAAGATTTGCTATAGCTTCAAATGGTCAAGAAAATAACATATATTTTCCCGATTTCCTGAACTAGTCTAATAATATATATTTTAAACTTGAACATGACAATCCGCCATTTTTGCTATTAAACGTGCATTTGATATGTTAAAAATGTATTGATGTTAAATGAAACATCTTCTCTATTTCTAGCCAGTTATATTTTCGTTGTCATTCGAACCCAGGTAATTAAAACAAAACAAAGACCATAACTTCGAATGCTAATAAATTTAGGAATGTTTCATCCTCTTTGATCGTTGATGCAACATAGTCTTTTTCGCCTTCAGTGCACCCGTTTTTTTTTTGTTTTTTTTGTTTTGTTTTGTGATCAAGCGATGATTATTGAATGTACGAAGGCCAGTTTGATATTTTATACTATTAGAATTAAACATTACAGAAAATGTCAATTCATACCTAAGGGAACAGTTCCATTAGTCAACGGAGATGTTTTCATGAGATAATCTGTTTGTCGGACTTTAGTTTTCGCGGTCAGATTATTGTGAATATTGATTTTCAAGACTTAGCGGTACAAACGTTATATTAAAAAAATTACTGCGTCATGCAACACTATATAAAATATTCTTTTATTTTCTAACTAAAACTATCTGATGCCGAATTTGCACCAACAAAAAATAATCATCCGATAATTTTATTTTCTTATTGTTTACATATATTAACACCCAAAACAAGACATATTGACTATGAAACGTAAATGGCTACTGTCAATTAGGGGCTACATTTTTAAGAGCATTCTAAGTCATGGGTTGAGTAGCGAGATGCTTGTTCACATTATATTTATGTGTTTGCATGTTAGTGCAGTCGGAGAAACAGGTAGTAAGAAGTTCGAGAAAATAAGCTATTAGAGTAGATATTTGTTTGCTGGCAACCGTAGCCAAGGTCGGAAGGTATGAAAAGGCAAGCTCCCCTAAAGGAGGGGCACTCTTGCATTTACAAAAATTGCTGAAGGGGATACTTAGGCATTCCCCAGTCAGGGCGCCTCAGGCAACAAGCAATCAACTTGTCCAACCCGAAAGCCGAGTGGCAAGGCCTGGGAGGGTGGATCTCCTGAGTGATACCCAGACGATGTATTCAGTCCGATAGGTACTGGGCCGATTCCCGGCCACGCACCTTTCGGGCTGAGTGTCAAGAACGGATCCTTGACGATTACCCTAGCAAGTCTCCAAGCCGCCTAAGCGGCAAGGAGACTCATCCCCATCATTACTGATGAAGGTATAAGAAGCTATTAGATTAAACCGCTTTCCGGTATGTAAAGATATATACAGTTAAGGGGTGGGCTTTTTACTGACTTCCGGTTTATAGTGATATTTAGTTTAGGTGTGTACAACTGCAGAAAGTACTTTTAATACAAGCACAGTGATACAACGTTGCGGCAATAAGACCGTGGCTAAGTCTTTGTAGACAGTGTAGGATCTATAAGGTCTAAGGTTCTTTTTTCAACCATGTCTAAGACGCATAGATTGGTGCACTACAACAGTTTTGACAATGGTTCATACTTGAACCGATATTTTTTTCTCTAGACGAGTTGCATTCTTGATTGGATCTTTGAATAAAATGACCGCGTTTCGTTTTGCTGGATTCATGTTGCTTCCTGGTTCTTTTTTCTTTGTTATTTTTTTTTTTTTTACTAAAGTGTCACCACATATAAAAGTCCAAATCCTACTCGAGTGTAAGCGTTAAATGGTTGTCCGGTGTACGGTAAAACAACACCGTGGTGATGAATAATGATGGCTGTAATTTGGAAGAATGTAATCATTTATAAGGACGGCCCAATAAGAATTTTTTTACACATGAAAACGAAAATGTTGTAGTCACATGGGAAGCAGATCAACGGCACCATTTTGCATCAAATAAGTAATTGCATAAAGATGTTTTTAACATTGATTAATGGATATTCTTTCTCTCTCTCTCTCTCTCTCTCTCTCTCTCTCTCATACACACACTCACTCACTCACTCTCTATCAATCTATTTATCTCCATGAACATTTTTTTAATTAAATATATTTTTATATAGAACTGAATATCTCAGACTAATTAGTTAACAATTACATATTTTTTGTAAATGTCAGGTTAAGCTTTAACCAATCACGCATTTCATGGACCAGGAAAAGAAGGAAACTTCTATTTACACCACTTAGCCATCTGCGTACGAATAGTAAAGAATCTTTAGAATACTTATAATTTCATTGTTGTATTTTTAACGTTCTGTTGTCGCTGTTGTACGTGTAAGGTCTTTAAAAAAATCCTAAAGCTGGAAATTACATACTGTTTTATCTTTCAGATTAAATCACAAGATTTTTTTATATGGAGATTTCCACTTATCAAGGCCCGGAAGCCACTCGGGGATAAGGGTTATTGCGTGCACAGTAATTAATGAGATAGTATCGTAGTAATCATTAGTATTGGATATTTGATAGGGTGTCTTACTTAAGAGAGCGGTTTGTAAAGAATTTGTTTATGTTGGACTTGAAAACAGGCAAACGGAAGAGAGTTCCGCAGTTGTGAACTTCTAAGAAAGAAGCTTTGCTCATGGAATCTACGTTTGGATTTAGGCACAGATAAAGAGTGGGGAAAATTAATGACAGTAGTTTCAGCTAAACTGGTGTTTTTCGTGAAAGATTGAAGAGGGGGGACTAAAGATTGGCGCTCAGATGAGCACTTGCCATGGAAATAATGATAAAACAAAGACAGGCTCGCAACGTCTCTTCTGGGGATAAAAGGCTGCGGGGAAGAGAAAAGGGCATCCCACACTAAGCCACGAAGTTTATTTTGTACTCTGTTAAAGCAGGATAGGCTGTTTTTAGCAGCTCCTGCCCAGATGTGGCAGCAGTACTCCATCCTTGGATGTACTTGGCTTTTATACAGATAGAAAATTGCATCAGTAGTGAGATATCTACTGAAGCAGTAGAAGGATCCCACCATTTTCTCGGCGTCCTTGGCAACAGACCTGATGTACGTGTTCTATTCAGATCAGGAGTAAAGGTCAAACCCAGAAGCTTGTAAAAACATGGAGCTTCCCAAGACGAGAGCCATCCATTTCAATTGATGCCAGATGGAGATCAGAGCGTTGATGATATAAAGATAGAAGCTTGGTTTTGGATGCATTAAAAGTGACCAGCCACCTCTTTCCCCACTGTACCACGCGCTCAAGATCAGAGGAGAGAGAATTAGAGAGAACTTTGTCATTTACGGCCTTTGATGTGTTGCCATAGATGGTCGTGTCATTAGCATAGATGTCAACTGAGGAAATCCAGCATTAATACTGTGGGGCTCAGATTTCTGCCCATCAACCACTTATGAACCTATCGGAGAGAAATGATTTAATAATTGAGAAAACATTTCCAGTGATACCGTGGCTGGAAATCTTGTGAAGTGGGCCCTTATGCCAAACCTTATCGAAGGCCTTCGATATGTTAAGAGCAATAACCCTGGAAATTAAGCCTTTGTCATTAATCCTATTAGATATAACCGTTAACACATCTGCTGTAGATCTTGCGGAGTAGAAACCATATTGCATGTCACTAAGAAGGTTGTTTCTGCTGAGGTGGTTGACTACTTCTTTATTTAATATGGATTACAACAACTTACTCATGACACACAGGAAACTTATTGGTCTGTACTGATAAGGAGATGACTTTTCGCCTGAATTCTTAAATACAGGGCATACTGATGAGGTTTTCCAGGGTGTTGGAAAGCACTTCTCCTTAAGGCAACGCTTAAACAGTTTTGTAAGTATGGGAGCAAGTTCTGGTTGAAGCTTTTTCTGCACTATAACTGGAATGCCGTCAGGGCCAGTTGCTTTACTGGAATCAAGGTTCTTGATTAGCTTGGCAACCTCACGCACAGATATTTGTATGTTGCATAGCGTGTTGTCTGTTATAGAAGGAAATACGGGGAGTAGATGACCTTCATCGCTTAGGGTAGAATTAGCTGCAAAGTTCTTGGCAAATAGTCTGACCTAGTCTGATGCTGACGAGATGACCTCAGGTCCATTGATGAATGTTGGGGTAGAATGCGCGCTTCTGTTCAGGATCCTGTTTGCTATTTGCCAAAACTGGTGGGAACCAAGCCGCTGCTCAGCTACTTTGGATTTTACGGACTGAGCATATAGCATTTTTTATTACTCTTTTACAGTGGTTGCTGGTAGTCCTGAAAGCAGCTTTAGTCTCAGTACATCTATAACGTTGGTAGCTATGGAAAAAGTTATTTCTGTGCGCGATGGCAGCAGCATATTCTGGAGGGAACCATGGCTGGCTTTTAGGTTTTGTTGGAATTTTTTGGATGGTATGAATCGGTTTATGCTTACAATTAACCATTCGGTCAGGTCTGATACTATAGAAGACACATCCTTTTTAAACATGGAATGCAGATGTAGATCAGATATGAATGTACGGAAGCTATCTCAGTCAGCCATAGAGTATCGATATACAGTACGGTGGAGAGGGACGTCTGAAGACTTATTACATTTCATATTTATTTTAGCTGATACAACGGAGTGGTCGGAGGATCTCAGAGGAGATAGAACGGAACATTAACATAGCTCAGGGGAAGTTGTGAGAAAAAGATCTAGAAGGCTTGCATACTGACTGGTAGTATCGGGCACACGGGTGGGTTCGTGAACAATCTGAGTGAGGTCATAGGCAGTGGCGAAATCATGACAGAACCTTACGTCGTGATCGGTCTTATTTGAGTGGGTCATCCATTCCACATTATGGACATTGAAGTCACAGCAAATGTGAATGTTCGTCGAAGGATGATCAATTTTCTCAGATATACGCTTAAATATAGTAACCCCACTGCGATGGAGGCGATAGAGAGCAAATATAAATGCAGTGGTGTAAGCTAGTGCAACCTGGAAGCACATATATGGTAAATTAGGGTCCTCTCTGGAGATATCCCTACCACATGGAAAGCCATATTTAATGTAGGCATACACTCCATGCCCATGGTGATCTTGGGGGTAAGATTTATATGTTAAGTTAGAGTATCCTTTAATTATGAACTCATCTAGGGAAGTGGTCGACCCTATGTCAGTTTCACTTAGAAAGAATATGTTCGGTTTCGTATCCTGTAATTGTGTTTCAACCTCTGGTAGGTTGGAACGTAGACCCCTTATGTTGGAGAAGGAGACATGGTAGTAGGGGGTCTACGTTGGAGGATGGGGTTCTAGGTTTATTCGTGTTTTTTTTTCTGGAGATTTGTCATGTTGAGGTTTGGGATTTGTGGAACAGGTCGATAGACTTGGTTGGAGCAGGACAGAGAGGGAAAGTTAGAGAGAAAAAGACAGGATATTTTTTTGCAGCACATGATAACGTAGAGCCGTAACAATTACCCACTAGTATGGTATCGAGAGGCCCTACCAGAAACTACTGCATGGTCCAGAATCCATTCACCAAATGGCAATACAGCAGCCCCGGTACTTTCCACTGCTGATAGGACAGCCTCCTTAGTGGTTAATCCAAGGTTCGGGTCTCTGACTATCAGGCGGATAACGTCAGCCCAGATGAAACGGTTACCTCCAGCACCATTACTACTGACATTACCACAAGGATAGACATAGAAACATAAATTTTCCGACATATCAGGGTACTGTTCACGAAGTACTATCGACCTGGAAACCCGCTTTTTCTTCACCCTTTGTCAGAAAAATCACTCATTGGACATGAGGACTGAAGGACAAAAAAGGAGAAGCGAGAGTTACTGGGGCTGCTAACACATCCTCAAGCATTATCTACTATTCATTAAAAAAAGGTGAAAGGACTTATTAATATCTAAGTCCGCTGCCCCATTTCCAGATTAGAATAGTACTTGAAGATAGTCTCCCCTCCCATATTAATGCATGGATACTTTTTGCGTTTATCTACCTGGAGCTAGAATGTTCGAGCATTCCAGCTCCACCCCATAATATATATGCTATAATGAAACTTTTATCAAATTGGAAAGTCTGGTTATTTTTTATTAATTTACATTTGAAGATCTCGTTTAAAAAACTGGTTAGGAGTAGACTAGCTAAAGGTAATGCATACTATAGAGAAAAAAAGCCGCGTATTTCTCAGTTCAGATAATAGTGCAGGTATAATATGGTAAATGTTCATTTTCATGGGAGACTTTTTTTTTCGTTTTACATATAAGAAAAAGTATTGGTTAATATTAATATATTTGACAAAAAAGATGTAGGAAAACAAAGATAAATAAATAAAAAAAACAAGACAAGTATACTTAAAATGTCAAGGATTAAAGTCAAAGCTGGAATAAGGAAAAAATAAAACAAAAAATTTGCAATACACAGATGTTAGTGAATTTTAGGATAGTAGTCTTCAAAAGTTACGGATAGAAACATTACTAGTCTTCATTTCGATGGAAGCTTTATTTGTGTGTACAGGACAAGCTACGAAAATATTTACAGAAATCAAGGAAAGGTCTATACAGTTATAAACTCTTTGCAAAGAATGGGAGTGAGAGATAGAGTATTAGCTTCTTTTATGCTAATTGTTCGATCGTCCTCACACATTTTTTTTGTTTTTTACATGGAGTTCACCATTTATCAAGGCCCAATGGCCACTCAGGCATAAGGGTTATTGTGTGTACAGTACTCAATTGGATAGTGTAGCAATAGTATTGGAGAATTGGTAACGTGTCATTACTTAGGGGGGGCGGTTCATCAGGAATTTGTTTGTGTTGGACTTGAAGACATCCAGGTTGAAGTCGGGAGGGAAACAGGCAAGCGGAACAGAGTTCCACAGGCGTGCAGTTCTAAGAAAGAAGCTTTGTTCATGGAATCTACGTTTTAGTTTAGGCACAGATTGGGAGTGGGGAAAATTATTGACGATGGTTTGAGCTAGTCGGGTGTTTTTTTAGAAAGATTGGCGAGGGGGGGCAGAGAATGGAGCTCAGACGAGTACCTGCCATGGAAGTAACGATAGAACAATGACAGACTCGCTACGTCTCTTCTGTGGGAAAGAGGTTGCAGGGTAGAGAAAAGGGCATCCCCCCACCAAGCCACGGAGTCTATTTTGTACTCTGTCAAGGTAGGATAGGCTGTTTTTTGCAGCCCCTGCCCAGATGTGGCAGCAGTACTCTATCTTTGGACGTACTTGGCTCTTATATAGATAGAGAATTGCATCAGTAGTGAGATATCTTCTGGAGCGGTAGAAGGATCCCATTATTTCCCAGCGACCTTGGCCACAGACTTGATGTATGTGTTCCATTTCAGATCAGGTGTAAAGGTCAAACCCAGGAGCTTATCAAATCCTGGGGCCTCCCTTAGACGAGGGCCATCCATTTCAATTGATGCCAGATGGGGATCAGAGCGTTTATGATGTAGAGATAGGAGTTTGGTCTTAGATGCATTGAAGGTAACCAGCTACCTCTTTCCCCACTGTACCACGCGCTCAAGATCAGAGGAGAGAGAATCAGAGAGAACATCATCATTTACGGCCTTTGATGTGTTGCCATAGGTCGTGTCATCAGCATAGATGTCAACGAAAGATTTTAGTATGTGTTTTGGGAGATCATTGATGTAGATCAAGAAGAGAGTTGAGCCCGGTATAGACCCCTGAGGGACTCCAGCATTAATACTGTGGGCCTCTGATTTCTGCCCATCAACAACTAGTCTTATGAGCCTATCTGAGAGAAATGACTTAATGATAGAGAAAACATTTCCAGTTATACCGTAGCTGGAAATCTTGTGTAGTAGGCCTTTATGCCAAACCTTATCGAAGGCCTTTGATATGTCGAGAGCAATTGCCCTAGAAATGAAGCCTTTGTCGAGATATTCGCTAATCCTATGAGATATAACCGTTAGCACATCTGCTGTAGATCTAGCAGAGCGGAAACCATATTGCGTGTCGCTAAGAAGGTTATTTCTGCTCAGGTGGTTGACTACTTCTCTATTTATTGTGGATTCCAGCAACTTACTCATAACACACAGGAGACGTATTGGTCTGTACTGAGAGGGGAATGACTTATCACCTGAATTCTTAAATACAGGGCATACTGATGAGGTTTTCCAGGGTGTTGAGAAGCACTTGTCCTTAAGGCAACGCTTAAACAGTTTGGAAAGTATGGGGGCAAGTTCTGGTTGTAATTTTTTTAGCACTATAATTGGAATACCGTCGGGACCAGTTGCTTTACTGGAGTGAAGGTTCTTGATTAGCTTGGCGACCTCACGCACAGATATTTGTATGTTGCATAGCGTGTTGTCTGCTATAGGAGGGAATATGGGGAGTTGATGGCCTTCGTCACACAGGGTAGAATTTGCCGCAAAGTTTTTGGCAAATAGTTTGGCCTTGTCGGATTCTGTCGAGATGACCTCTGGTCCATTGATAATGGTTGTTTGTGATACAAGTACTGTCTTTGCACGTATATTCGCTTTGAAATCGGCCAGGAAAAAATGATGTTGCAATGAAATTCGGTAAAAATCATGCTAGTCTATTAATTTTCGTGTATTTGCTGGGATCATTTCTTTGTTTTTGAGTATTATGCATTGTGTATGTATATATGTATATATGTATATATGTGTGTATGTTTACATATATGTATGTGTGTATGTGTATATATGTATATTTGCATTTATATATACATATGTATTTATGCCATTGACCGTCTTGTGTATGTTTATGTGTGTATATGTATGTGTATTATATATTGTGTACGTATGCATATATGTGTGTTATATGTGTGTGTATGTGTGTGTATGTGTATATATGTATGTATGCATGTATATATATGCATGTATACTAATGACCATCTTCAGTGTCATGTCTGTTTGAGCGAGTGAATTTTGCCGGCAGGACTAAAGTCATTTTCGGCTCATGGACTTTTAGTGCCTGAGGGAGTGGCACTCGTCTGACAAGACGTTGCAATCATCATGCATATATGTATGTATACAAATGCATATATATGTCACATTATTGATCAAATAGTATTCAGTCGGGTTACTATGATTAAAACAGTTTGAACATAAATTATTCATGGAACCGGAAGTAGATACATCAATTATTGTATTGTGATGATTTAATTATTAATGCTGTTGGGAAGTTTATAAATCAACCTTCCCTAGCTTGTAATATTGAATTTTATTAACTGGAGCAATGTCCTGTCTTTTTTTTTTTTTTTTTTTTTTTTTTGGTTTGGGTTTTTTTGTTGTTGTTGTTGTTGTTGTCTTTTGTAGGCCTAACGCGTTAATTTTTTTATCCGAGATTTTAAACTTTTTGTATGACGACAAAACGGTTTTGTTTTGTACATTTTTGTCACTTTCATTTACCTTGGAAAAGGCCTATTATCACTGAAACGTAACGGG
Organism: Euprymna scolopes; assembly: GCF_053919585.1. Taxonomy (NCBI): domain Eukaryota; kingdom Metazoa; phylum Mollusca; class Cephalopoda; order Sepiida; family Sepiolidae; genus Euprymna; species Euprymna scolopes. The sequence goes on along the minus strand of NC_136490.1, from coordinate 94,818,866 downwards.
CTACTGTGTTTAGAGTGATACTAAACAGGGTGTTGTGAGCCCGGTTTCTGTTTACGTTATACTTAAGTTTCTGGATGTTAGTAAAATCAGGGAGGAAGTTACAAAGGCAAGCAGCTCGAGGAATGAAAGTATTAAAGTAAAGGTTTTCGTTAAGAAAAGTTTCCGACATTTTTGCAGCGATATGAGTGCATCTCAACACCCTCACTATATTTTTTTATAAAAACGTTCTTTCCTACCAATATTTGTTTTAATTTCTTTTAATGATTTCTTGATGAGAAATTATTTTTCAAAACATTCTTTTACCGATAATTTATTTTGCAAAATATCCATAACGATCGTCTAACCTAATCCTAGCGCAAACCTAACAGACAACCATTCGGGCTTGGGTTTAGTGATGCACAACATTGTTTGCTACTCAAGAATGACCCGAAAATGGAAGTATTATTTTTTCGTCAAACATATACGATACTGATCTATAAGTTCTAAAATGATTTGTCATAGGTTTTTTTCCTTCTTTCGGTCAGATTTTATAGGAAGTTTACAGGTAATCGCATGATAAAATTGAAATCTTATTTTTTGGACGGTGGGGAATAAAGGAAAGAGTGACTTTACAAATATCCAAAAAATCATTACGATCTTATATTTTAAGATAAAGACAATGACTCCATTACAGTAGGTTAAAAAAAAAAACTAAAGTTAAACGAAACGAAATTGTATCAGTGAAGACAGTTTAAAAGTATCTCCCAATCATTAGTCCCAAGCAATTAGTGTTCAATTAAATAATCTATATATTAATACGATAGCCTGTGTGTTATTTTCTGCGTCACGCTTACATCCGGGTCGTTTAATTGTTATGCATATCCATTTCTTTTCATAAATAATTTTACCAAGGATTCTTCATAAGTTTTGGTTTCGGTTTTGATTATAGCTGATGGCATTTAAGTCATCTATTTTTTAAATAAATAATTTTATCAAGAATTCTTCATAAGTTTTGGTTTCGGTTTCGATTATGGCTGAAGGAACTCAAGTTATATATATAAATATATACATTTTTTTAATGAATTTTTCTTTCGGTTTCGATTCAAGCTATTGCACCCAAGTCATATGGATATTTTTTTTTTAAATCGCAACTTTACAATATATACAAATCGATAGAATCTTAACTCTATAATTAAATATACGAAATCCGCAAGAATCAAAATATATTTAAGCGTACTTTACGACCGGGTTTTGCTGGGCGTTCATGCTAGCTTAGATAAATAATTTTGCAGTTTTATCAAAAAAGCTACAATAATATCAGAGCGTCTCCATTTACACTGAATATCAAATGAATGCCAACATCAATATATTACATATGAATGAGCTCCTTGTGGACTTTAAACGGATCTTGCAAGTAAAGATTATAATCGGTTTAAATAGCTATACTTGTAACATTGTCTGGAAACCAACACAGATTATGTGCAGTTTTAGTCGCAAAGGAAACCAAGACAAAGATTCGGAAATAACTCCAACTCACTTGTTCTTTATAGAAATAACATTTATTTCTTCAATGGTACAGCCCCGATGTCACCCACGTGATCTCGAACGTTATCTTGTCTTCTTTTGTATCATTCTTTGTCTCTTTTTTATAGTCCTTTTTCATCATCGATGACGTCACTTCGCATCCAGTTACGTACGCGCATCCGCGTTATGTTACATACTGTGTCGACATTACAAAACAAAGGTTTTGCTTAGTTATAAAAACGACAAACTGATCATTTGGCTAGGAATAAAGTGTGATATCTGTTTCGATGTTGCGCATTGTCTTTACCGTCTTCGGCCGATGAAGGATAGGTTCTTCTAGACTGGAACAATTTATAGTTCTGCTTCAATTAACAATGCCTCTTGGGGAGTGGGCTGGGCTTTTTTCCACATTAAAAGCAACATTGTGTCTAACTCTGTCATCATGGGAGAAGCAAGTATATACGAACAAATAAACCAAATATGGAGTTAAAATTGTGCGTCTTCATTGGGTACCAAGGTCACGTGTCAAATGGACTGGATTAGAAAAATAGATAAATTGCAATCTGAGTAGCAGCAATAATAGTTAACAATAGATCTTTAGCTCGTATGATTTGGATTTTTCGGACTACTGTTCTCATCATGAGTGTCATTTTCTCTAAGTTTCGGTCGATGTAACTTCGACCTTCTTCAGGTGTATCTTGTCGAACTCGGAAATCTTTCTGTCGAACTCGGGAATCTGCACGACAGAAAGTTTGACAGAAAGATTCCTGAGTTGGACCAGATACACCTAGAGAAGGTAAGAGGCTACATCGACCGAAACGTATTGAAAATAACACTCAAGATAGGAACATTAGTCTGCAGAATCCAGATAATACGAATCTCGAATCCTCATCTATAAAATTCAGAAACGTAAAATCTCCAGTTATTTCTGTCGGGACATCTAACTTCTAAGATACTGATTAGTTTGTTTTTGTCATTTTCAACGTGTACATCTGATAGTGATTTGAAAACCTTTATGACTTAGTCGACCCATGCCATGGTTGGTCGTATCGATGTTGTTTTGTTAGGTTTTAATGAGGCTTTAAGCACTTAAAGGCAATTTGATCCAAATGACTTTTCTAAATAGCTTCTTTTGAAAATCATCATATTCTTATGTTTTTTTACCAGTTTCCACGAGTTAGAATTTTTACAGGGAAGTGCTTAGGAAGTATGTTATAAATACTTTCAACTGCATGACAGATATAGACGGCCAAGAATTAAGACAATACATTCTTGGTTAACTAATAGAGATGATGACAGATGCATAGACAATAAATTTTGCTACCAGTAAACACAGATAAAAACAATATAGATAAGTAGAAAGGCAAATTTTCTTGCATTTGGTTATTTTTATCCATCAATTCGTTTATGTTTTGCCCCCCCCCCTATTCCTATTCTACTGCACAATTTGCGGTATTTAACATCTGCTGCGTGCTATTTTATTTTTAAAAAAATATTTTATTGAAAAAGCATTCGATTCTACTATTACCGACCCATATAAAATAATGTTTAGAGTATTCGTTATATATGTATATATTTTTTCAAAGAGAGCGATATTCTATCTCCGGCTAAGTCATACCAACGACTCAAAAAATGGAACTTGATGCCTTTTGTTAAACTTAGCACATTAAGGCGGACATCATACACAAGTGGGGATGTCTTTGGAAAGAAGTAACGTTCCACTAATTCTCAATGGAGTAACTAATGGAAAAGGAGCCCTTGGATCGCTCTTGACTACTTTACTTTTGTTCAATATATTTGATTTTAAAATCTACATCCAGGAGTTCGTAATTGGCCGAATGGATACAATCTAGAATTATAAAATCGGTTCAGCTTAGTTTAAATAGAGTTTGATTTATTATGTTTAATTAGCATAATTATTGTTGGGGCAGCATTCTCGTCAAAGGAAACAATTGAACCCAGTGGTGTTATGCGCTAGTAGTATGTAATTTGGTTGCCATGTCCTCGCGTGATTTTAAATACTAAACAAGACTCATCCTCTTTATTGCCGAAAACTTTAAATTCAATAAACGTTCTGCCCGACACTCTTCTTTGTATTATTACTTCTAATAAAAAACTAACTTTTCTTAATTCTTAATAAATCCATCCGGTCCTAACAACTACGATTATTAAAATAATTACTAAAAGAAGAAAACACTTTACTTGTCGATACTGAATAGACAAGACCTTTTACTTGCTATTCTGCTTGCTATTACACCATCATTATAATAATGAACATTTACATCATAGCCGATGAAATTTCTTAATTATAAGTATTATTTTCATTCTTTTGACTCTCAAGTATATATTCGACAGAGCAAGGCACAGGCAATCAACCGAGAACCACATCTGTCTATATAAAAAAAACATATAAGATATTACCGGATATATATGCAAGAGTCAAAACAATGACAAGAATATGCTGTTGTCACAGCCCTACTTATAAGTAGATACGGCGTTGTTCATTCTATTATGGGCGTTATTTGCACTGGTTATTGCAATGACTACTAAGTAAATGGCACTTTTGCAATGAAAAAATAATAGCGAAGGGGTACTCCTTCGCTAGATTACAATATATTTTTTTCTTCGAAAAATAAAAATAGAAAATTGTGTTAAGCGCTCATAAATGGCAATCATTTTTTAAAGTTTGCTTTATTAAAATTCGAAAAGCTCGCAGCACCCTCTATTCCGCAGCTTAGCCATAAATGCAATTTGCATGAATCAGCTAGTTACGGTTTTGTAACTTGTGTTATTTTAATAAGTTATATTGCATACATTCTCATAATTTTTGGGTCGATATAAGCTCCGACCTTCAGCTTATCGAACATGAGCACGAAGTGCAATGCATAAAATTTAAGTAAAAATCGGTTTTAAGTGAAATACTTCTGAGAGTTAATAGTTTAATTCTCACTTCAAACGATACTGAGCATGAAATAAAAATTATTGGCTACCATCTAATCATGATTAACGAAAAAAAAAACATCAACCCACGTGAACTAAAAATATTTCGTGTAGATTCCCGAATTGGAAAAACGCGCATCGGCAGAACCGTTGGGAGAACAACACCAAAATGAGATATAGAAGCCCGAATATTCCAAACAATATAAATTACTAATCCTTATTTAAAAAAAATGTAGCTTTGAAGAAGTTGAAAGCTACATCTACTTGGGAAAGAAAATTACGAAAGATGGAGATTTCTTCCCTGGAATAAAG
>NC_136490.1:94794111-94809111 GCF_053919585.1 Euprymna scolopes | reverse complement strand
GCACATAAATGCACATATACATGCATACACCCAGACTGTTGCCCATTCATATGTATGCATATATATATAGTATGTTTATTATACAAATATTATTAATGACATGTGTGCATACATGTTTCAGTGGACTCTCAATTTAGAGAGACCTGCCTCATCAGACCGAATAAAGGACCAACACTAAAGCCTAAATCAAGGTTCATTCATATGGAGTATAAAAAGATATATTAGTGCGACTTAAACCCTGGAAAAGGGGAGTAATTAGTTCGTGAAGATGAATAGATGGGGGTAGGCGATAAAGGTGTGGGTAAAGAAAGGAATAGAGGGGGAGAGAAATGGAAATACAACCCAGTCTGGTCAAGGAATCACAGTGGAGGGAGGTTATAGTTATACTTTAGTTTTACGATTTAAGTGTCTATACTTTGATCTGAAGTGGTTTCAGTGGGCTTATTTATTCTCATTGCGCTGTTTCTTATTGGTAAGCTTTCTGTCTATTTTCTGTGGGAATAGATTTACTTTGACGCATTATTTATTTCATATTTTACCGATAAACTTTATTATTTTATAGCATACGACTATATGATCAAATCAACTACGTGTAACATACATACAATTATTTTTATATGATTTAACTATAGATTATATCATAGAAGTTGTATTCTCTATATAAACGTGCATATAGTAATTAAACCTTAAAACACAGATGTGAACATTTAAGCGTATGCACGCATAGCTTTTTATATCTATTATTATTATTATTATTATTTGTTGTTTTTTTTCATTTGAGCCGAATTTAAGTTTAAAGATCTATGTACCAGTCGTTTTATTTAATTATCTTTTATTTTATACATCCCTTCCTTAATTCTAGGATATATAATCTATTAGGTTGGTGCAAAAATAGTGTCGTTTTTATCAGATATTATAGTTAAAAACGACATTATTTTTGCACCAACCTAATATTTTATAAATTTATATATTTCCTTGTAAAGATAAAATCCCAAACTGCATTCATGCAAACAAATATAGAATAGTATAGATGCGTTCATATCGGTAGACTTCTCAGTTCGCATAAAACATCGAATTTAAGTACTTAGCTATTGTTCGAAATCAATTATGTGCTTGGCTCCATTATATAACGCTGTTTCATAATAATAATTCTCAAATATATATATTCACATTCTATTTATAAACATGTTAGCCACATATATTGTATTAGCCAATCATTTTGGAGTATTTTATTCGTAAGTATGCAAAGTACACTCACCTTTTTTCAGTTAATGGTATATTGTGTTTCATCAGTTTATTTCAGTATAAACTGGTATAGCTCGAAATGGTATTATAATATTACGAGTGGATGGTGCGTCATTTACTAAATAGTTTGTTAGTCTATTCTTCAACGTTTCTATGTTAGTATAGTTACTAACTAAAGCTGTACTGTAACCACTTTGTATCCTGTCAACTTTCTCATTCATTTATTAATAGATTTGTTATTTAAGATATTCTCATGAGTATGGGGAAGGGGACAGGGACTGTAATATCATCTCAATGAAGGGAATAGTTATATGTTTTAAGGCTTATTTAATGCATATTCTCTAAAGTGTTTGCAGCTTCTAGCCGACTCTACTAAAACATTTAATAATTTTTCGCGATCCTTAAATCTAATAATATAAAGTTTCTCAGTAATACATAAATAACAGGGTGAATTTAATGAAGTACACACTTTTACCTTTCTTCTATTCGACTATAGATGTTTTGTTCGTTTCGATTACATTTTAGTAGTGCACTAAAAGTGACTTGTCTGTACCATATGCTATATTATTCATTGGCAGTGTATGACCATGGAATCTGCTGTTAAAATTAGGGAGGTACTACCTATATAGAATTTGTCTATTTCCAGTTTTCGTTTTGGTAGATATTTTAGCTTGTAATACCACCGAAATTGTGATGCTTTTATTATTTAATGGGAATTCAGTCGGTCTTTGCAAATTACAGTTATTGCTGTTACAACTAATATTAGTGTAAGTACTTGGATTATTTCTCCTTAATGTTTTATTGTTGTTTTATGATAATTTTTAGGTTTTCAACACAACTGTCGCTCGGTTGTAAGGTGTTTTTGTTGAAAACCTTATATAATACACTGCATGGTGAGAAGTATTAAATTATAAGCTGTATAAACTCGTTTTCAAGTTTTGTTTTAAGTTGTAAGTGAGTAGTGAACTATACACATTTCTACCTCGTTTTCTAGATGTGTTCGTTTTTATTTAATATCGGCGTTTTTGTATCTGCTATTTTTGAGTGCATAATTATAGATATTTGTATATTTTGTATTTATTAAAAGTTTTTTCATTAGAGGAGGTACTATTTATTTTACGATCTATTGATTTTGGTATGTACCGAAAAATAGAGGGTAGCTGATTAGATAGTGGGTGCATATATATGGGGTTAGCGCATTTCTAAATGTACAGTTTGTACGTGGCGGCTTTTTAATAAAATATGACAGCTAGGATATTTCGACCTTTGCATGTGCCTGTGTATTTTAACTAATTCAATCACATTTTACACTTATTGCATATTAAACTATCATCCGACAGTCGTCTTTATATATATATATATATATATATATATATATATATATATATATATATGTGTGTGTATTAAATTATATTATATATATAATATATATATTATATTATATATATATATATATTAATTATATTAAATATATATTGTATATATTAATTTAAAGGAGATTAGAACAATAGTCTAAAGAGCTGAGTGTATTTTAATGTAACAGTGAAATTACTAGTTTAATTAAAATACAGGAAATAGAAAGTGCTCGTTGTAATTTAGATATATAATAAGCTCGATAGTTAAATGTCCTAGAGCTAATTCAATATTAAGTAATGTGATTGATAATTTAAAATTTAAAAATCAAATTATAATTAAATTAAAAATCCGTTTCATAAGAAGGAACAACAACAAAATCAATTATCTGTACGATCGTTTCGGAAAACAATGCTTTTTATTGTGGTATACATCAAGTTATGTACAATAATTAGATATAGTTTTTTAATAAGCAAGGTCTCCTCGTCAGCAAATTTTGAAGGGTTTTTATTGAATTTAAAATACACCATAATAAACCTAGCATTAAAAGTAAGGCAGATGAATCTGAAAAAATTGAAATAAAAGGTCTGGATTTAAAATTTATAAGAAAATTAATATAGGTTAGAGATAGAAATAAGTAGAGAAAAATATATATTTTTTGAATTTACATAATAAATTTGCTTTAAAAATATATAGAGATATTTACCTTTTAATTTTTCGCTTTTTGAAATCAGGAACTATGGTTAAAATACTCATTTAGATGTTTGCTATAGCTTTTTATCTTATTGAATGATGAATTTTAAAAGGGGGGACGCTCGTGCAATAAATTATTTCCGTTAGCGTATTTTTGATTTAAACACGCTACGGTTTATATATAGAGAATGTTGCTTGTGCAATTACATATTTTAAGGGGAGATAATTGTCATGTTTTCTTTACTTTATTTATTTGAAGGGTGTAAGGGAGATAATTAGTCTAACTTAATTTATTAAAAAAAAAATAAATAAATAAATAAAAATTTTAAAAAATAAAAAATAATTGTAATCTATTTTTACTAATAAGTAATTTTTAATGATTTAAGGTGGTTTATATTTATTAAATTTAAACCAACGTTTATAACTACATGTAAATATAAGCTCCTGTCTTGAAGTTAATAGTTTGGTTGTATTTTTATATCTTCATATTTTAAAATTTTTAGGGTCTCTTTTGTACATAGTGCACAAAATTTATCTCCTGGTTTATATGATTTGCAAGTCTCAATTATTCGCCATTTTAAGTTGAAAGAAATATTGCTGTTTTTTAGTTGCCAAATATAGTTGGATAGAGTAGTTTGGTTTGACAGAGAGTTATTTTTAAAAGAATGTTTGTGCGTTGAAATTCTATGTTTTATTAGGCCAGATGTGGAACCAAAATATATTACCTCTTGCTTATTGTGATTATTTTCCGTTAGGTCTGTTGTTGGATTATTATATGGTGGGTTGATTGGTAATTGATCGGTAGATTGGTTTAAGTTGGTGTTATTATTTAACCTGGTAGTTGAGTTAATAGGTTTATGTAGATTTGGAGTTTTTGATACTGTGCAGCTATAGATAACATTTTTAAAAAAATCACAATACTAAAATCCAAGAATCCAAAAAATAAATATCAAAATAGAATGTAAGCACCCCTACCCTTACTTCAGAAGAGCCAGTCCCCCCTCCCCACACATACACATTAGTAACGACCTCGGACCACAGCCGCCTTCCTAAGAAAGCAAATAACCCCAAAATACTATAAAACAATATACACATTCCCAAACCAATAAAAGCAAATACACACACGCACACACACGCGCACACACACACATAAACACACACGCACACACACACACATACACACATACACACACCCTACCCCACCCTAAAGGAAAAGAAAAACACATTAGCAGAAAGAAATAGCGACTGACTACAGCGAGGTCAAAATCTCCCTGGACAAACCAAATAAAAAAGCAATAAAAAAAGCAATAAAAATTCAGCATACCAATGTATAATAAACACTTACAAGCCTCCACCCATTGGAAAAACTTCAAACTAACTACGAAAATCGCCATTTTTACACATTTGAAAATAATTTCTGACGAGGACGCATCAGACCGTCTGAAACGTACGTAAACGATTTCAATGACTTAAAAACATTATTACAATGATCCAAACATAATTCTCAATGAAAAACCAAGACACGGAATAATAAAATAATGCTAAAAAATACACATTGTTGGTGACTACTCCCTCATTTAAATATACATCTTTCTTTCGTTAGAATTTATTAACCCATTTTATATATATATATATATATATATATATATGTATATATATATATATATATATATATATATACATTCCTGAGACACAATATATATCTTTCTTTCGTTAGAATTTATTAACCCATTTTATATATATATATATGTGTGTATATATATATATATATATATATATATATATATATATATATACATTCCTGAGACACATTCTGGGCATCAGGTGGAGCACTTTTATATCTGATGTGGATGTTCTCATGCGGGCTTATGTACCTTGTATCGAGAAGTTGATTATACGCAACCAGATGAGGTGGGCTGGACATCTGACAAGGATGGACGACGATAGATTGCCAAAGCTATGTATATATGTATGTGTATATAAGTGTATATATGTATATATAATTTAAAAAAAAGATATTTCCAAAATACATGAAAATGAATGAGTAATCAACAATGAAGCAAGGGAAAGATTATCTTCTTTTGTCAAGAAGTGGCAATCACCATCTCCATATATATATATATATATATATATATATATATATATATATATATATATATATGTATGTATATATATATATATAGTGCCAGCAAAAAGAATGTCCGCACTTGTAATTTTTTCAAAAACTGCAAATTTAAGCTAAATTTTATGTAACTGTTTACACAACCTATACCTCATTTGATTTGCCTATTATTCCTCTATAATTATACCTGTTCATATTTGACTTTTAACTGAAATATTCTAGTGTTCACGTCAATTAAAAAAAAAATAACTTCAATTTGAGGAGGCAAAAAGAATTCCGCAGCAACAGATTCGCTTAAACCCCGCTTAAATTATCGCCCGTAAGTCAGTTTAAAATATCCACCAGCAGGCAACAAAGCATCTCTAATCGTAATTGTTGTTATTCCAGGTTATACAAAGTATTATTTAGTCCATATGCCATGACTTTCTCTTAGTGATCGTTAGGTGCTCATTAATCTCCATCTTTCTGGTATATCCATTCAAGAAATCGACCGCTGATTTAAATGTGATGAGAAAACTGTACGAAAGACTGTGCAAAAGCACTAAAACACCAGCAGTGTTCATGATGTCCCTAAATATGGTTGTAATAGAGTTATTTCTAACAGGAAAGACAATGTTATCAAGATCCGCAACATAAGAAATCGATTTGAAACGGCTCCACAAAACCAACAACAGTGCAATCTTGTTAAGAAGTGCTCTCTTTTTACTGTCAAGAACGGATTCAAGGAATTTAATTTGCCAGGATATGCTGCAACACGCAAGCCAATTATTTCTGTAAAGAACTGAAAGCGCCATCTGGTCTTCGTCAGATGCAATGAAGATCATGACTCCTCATATTAGTCAAAAATGCTTTTTAGCGACGAAAGCAAGTTTAATGGGCTAGGCAGTGATGGTTGGCAGTACGTCCGTCGGAGGAAAAACGAAGAATATCATCCTAAGTGCTCACTTTCAACGCGTCAAGGTGGTGGAGGTTCAGTTTTGGTGTGGGGTATTATTAGTACCAATGGTCTAGGGCCTATAGTTCGCTTGCAAGGTTGAATTAATTCAACCAAGTACATTAATATATTGACTGAGCATTTTCTACCCTACTTTAGCCGGAGTGTGGATGATAATCCCATCTTCATGCAGGATAATGCTCCCATTCACACAGCTGGCAATGTGAAGAAGTTCCTGGAGGAGCATGATATTCCGTATTTGGATTGGCTTGCACAATCTCCAGACCTCAATCCTATCGAAAACATATGGCATCACATCAGGCAACAGCTACGCAATGAAATTTCAAATTTGGAAGAACTTTGGAGAAAAATTAAAGAAAAGTGGGATGCCATTTTTCCTGAGTATTGCTGCAGTCTAATTCAAGGAAGTCCCAAAAGATTGCAGGCTGTCAAATTGCAGTAGGGATATGCTACTTAATATTAACTAGTTCATTGTGTCCTTGTTGTATTTGTGTTGCATTAATGTCCTTAAGTAACATTTAAATAACAATTTTTCATTGTGTGGACTTTGTTTTTGCCTCCTCAATTTGAAGTTATTTTTTTTAATTGACGTGAACATGCGTGGAATATTGTTGTCACATCCGGACTGGTGCGTCAGTTCTAGTCTCTCGCTCCTATATAGGGTTCGAAATATAGCCCCAACCTAATAGATCCAGTATTGTTTGTCAAACTTTAACCTCTCTCTCATCGCCGAAATATGGCATCTCTGTGCCTGTTTTACAAGTATTTGAATGGCAAATGCTGGGACGAACTCCAAGAATTAGTACCCTCCACTCGACGTAAACATCCCGACACACCATGCAAGCAGCAAAATTCCACTCCTACACTGTAGAGATTCCGAGATGCCGTAAAGTCTTCTACTTAAATAGTTTCTTCTCTCGAACTGCTGGACTTTGGAATTCCCTCCCTGGCCCCGTCTTCTATGACTTTACTGACATGTTAAAGTTCAAATGTAATGTGAACAGACATCTCGCTGTCCAGCTTCCTACAAAGTATGCCTGCAAATCTGGTCCCATATAGTAGGCGCTTACGACTTAGTGTCACTGTGCCTTGTTTGGGGTAAAATAAACAGTAAAAAAGAATAATAATTAAATAACTGAAATAATTATATGATTTTATATGGAAAATACTTCCGACCACTACCGAAATACAATTTTTCCCGTTATTTCTGACGAAGGTCGCACACTTATTTCTAAATCATTCGATTTCATTTAAAAGGCATCGAACTGTTAGGTTAATTGTCGAATTACAACACGCTAAACGCGCACTCTAATTGGACGCCATCTTCTGATGAAATTCTTTGAATTTAATTTATCCGATGCGCCTGTGCATATAAAGATCAAACACGAAATTTATGGAGTGATTTGATGCTCTTTTAAATCGAACCGAATTTGTTATGCTGTTTTATGTTGGCAATAAATCTGAATGTTAACGTTTAGTAAATGATCGATATTAAAAGACAAATGGTGGGATTAATTCTCCCTTTTTTTATCAATTTCTATCGAACATTTATTAAGTATTTAGATTTCATTATTGATTAATCACGACTACATCATTGTTAACGTTAATATTCTTTGTTTTATATAATAGTTTATTAGATGCTTTTTAGTTAAACATCTTTCTATTAATATGCTAAAATAAAAGAATATCCGTTTAAATACAAGGGAAATGATTTACTTGAACAGAACAGATAGCAAACTAGAAGAACGCCTGACTCAAAATCCGCAGTAAACGGTGTTCGGTAAGATGCAGTTTCTGATATTAAAGTCCACCCATAATATAACTACGTCTCAGTTTCCTAAATGCATTAAAGCATTGATTAAATTGTTAGGTGAATACGTTGGTCCTCACATTAAGAATGGCTTTCGAAATAATATTAATATTTCATCATTGTCAGTAAATTGCAGGAATTATGTAGAAAGCAATTTTTTACATGAGATGATGGAAGTTTTGTTAATTATTCATTTCACCTGACAATATAATTAATAAATAAAAAATCAGGATAAAACCGCAAAAATAAGCAACCTAAAAACAGAAGATCTTTAATATCAGGAACCAAATGTGTCCGGACACCGCGTGCTGCGGACTTTTCTGTGGATGTTTTTCTAGTTGGCGGAACAGATATGCACCAGATATATGCCCCCCCTAAGAGGATTAAAATTAATGACACTAAATGTTATGTCTAGAATCCTTATTCCAAATTTAATAGAAATCCATTATCTGATTAATGCAGAAATATCTGAAACAGTCGTATAAGAAATTGGACTTCAGGAAACCATGTTTAATTGCAAGTAATTATAGACTAAATTTAATGCAATTCTGAAATATTTGAATTTTCAGATAATATGTTGTGCTTATATAATAATGCTACATAAAAATAAAACACATTTAAATACTAAAAAAAAACTGATTTGTGGAACATTTATTAATTGATATCATATATATATGTGTGTGTGTGTGTGTGTGTGTGTGTGTGTGTGTGTGTGTGTGTGTGTGTGTGTGTGTGTGTGTGTGTGTGTGTATTTGTTTGACAGACGTTAAAAACATTTTAAAAAATAAATGTTTAAATTTCAACAGTATTTCTCGTGGTTAACGGTGGCCGTTTTGATTAGGTCTTACTAATAAACTCAGAGATGCATTCTGTTGCAGGGTTCGAATCTCTTGACCGGTATTAATCGTGACACTCTTCACTGATGATTCCCAAAAGAATGAAGCACTAGTGCCTGTAGGTATTTAATAATTATAGTAAATAATTATATATATATATATATATATATATATAATGTCAAAATTTCTTAAATATCAAAAGTATAAAACGAAACCGATTTTACCTCCATTTAATAAAAATTAATCAATCTAAATATAACCCACAATACGACACATTACGCTTACAGTTGTGGTCTTAAATTTATAATGCTCGACTAAATAATTTAAAATTGAATCCTATAAATAAAAATATATGAACATATACACGTACTTAACTTTATATAAGTGGCGTTTGGAGTTGAGCAATGTTTGTTACCCTAAGTCTTTTTTCCTATACGATTTAGTAAGAGAAAATGCATAGGAAAATATGATTTAATTCTGTGAATGGTAGTGTTTGAAATAGAATGCGTTTTAATTATTTTCATTAGCCGTAATTTGCAATTAGTTGAACAAGTAACCCATTTCAGTCTTAGCTATATATGTATTTTTTTTTCGTGGTATTCCAATCCCTTTTATTTCAACCACTCTCGAATAATTATTAATGTCTCTGTGAACATTCAGACACACGGCGACTCTTTTTTTATTAATCGTTGCCTTGTTATTTTATATGCACGTAAATTAGCTGATAGGATAATAGATTTTCTACTATATAGTAATATAAAAAATAATACTCCTTCTATGTAACAATAGCAATAACAATAACCGCAATGATGAAAAGAGCTGAAATTTTGATTGAAATCCTTAGAAGGAAAACACCACATAAAATACTGAACGCTAGCCAGTCAAAAATAAGGTAACATTAAAATGTTAAGGCCAAGGAGAATGAAAAAACCGACGAGAGACCGCATCAAATAGATCTTCACTACAAAGGCGAGGAGTGTACTCGAACTTTATAGATGGTTACTGCGACTCAATTTTCAGAAAAAGCCAATCGTCGCTGCTTACGAGAAATCAAATTTTTTTACATTGGCATCACCTCTTATCAAGGCCCAGAGGCCACTCGAGGATAAGGGTTAAGAGTGTACTGTAGTCAATTGGACAATATAATAATTGTTAGTAATGAAATTCGGTAAATTTGTTAACTTAAGTGGAACGGCTCATAAAGAACTTGTTTACGTTGGACTTGAAGACAACCATTTTGTAGTCAGCTGGAAAGCAGGAAAACGGAAGACAGTTCAACAGGCGTGCAGTTCAATGAAAGAAGCTTTGTTCATGGAATCTACATTTAGGTTTAGGCACATATAAAGAGTGGGGGGGAATTATTGATAGTGTTTTCAGATAGACGAGTGTTTAAGCGGTCGTTGCAATAACGCAGAATGAGTTGCACAGCTCAATCTATAGTGAACCTCACTGGTTAATATTAATGAGCAATCACAGGTAATGACTATTAGGGAAAATGTTAGTAAAAAATAATAAGTTCATCATAGCTATGATGCCCCTTAACAGTACACTAAGAAAATGCCGAGTCGGACACAAGTTTATTAATACAAATGAGAGAATGAACTACTTAATAAAAATGGACGATCTGAAACTTTTTGCAAAAAAGGAACTAGAGACGTCAATAAAAACAACCAGAATCTTTAACCATGATATCCGATTGGAAATTGGTATACAAAGTGCGTACTGCTAGTTATGAAAAGGGGAAAGCTGGAGGCAACTGAAGGTATGGAACTACTCAATCGCGCGGAGATGAAGGCATTAGGAGAACATGACACCTACAAATATTTGGAAATTCTGGAGGCAAACACCATTCAAGCAACAGAAAAGAAAAGGAAAAATCGAAAAGAAATACATCAGAAGAAAAGGAAAGCTCCTAGAAACTAAAATATATTGTATAAACAGTTTCAGTTTTCTTGATTTCATATGGTTCTTCTTTGATGTTCAAACTAAGCAAATACTCAAGAGAAGCTGATTCTCAAAGCTGGAACTAATTGAAACTCAACGAAATGATAATTTAAACAGTCAAGAATCACCTCTAAAAGATGACGTACGGGTAGTAAACTGGCAAAACATAAACACTGAAACTAAAACGAACTAATGAAGAAACATCAGAAGTTGAAAACGTCAAACGATTTATGAATGAGGACAAAACAAAAAACATATCTAAAGGAAAATATACGGAAAAAATTAAAATTTCAAATGAAAACTAACAAGCTCCTCGCATGTATCCAAAACCTAAACAGTTTAATTTTTGCCAAACTAGTAAGCATGGCGCATAAAGTAGAAACAAAAGCTCATTAAAGAATCGATCGCCAAATGTTGGATGAGATTTAAAACAGAAATGCTGATTAACTGAAAAACGGAGAAGAATAACTTCAGGAAATTGAGGAAGGGACATAAACTGAAATCGCCGTGGAAACTCTCGACAACACTAAGAAAAATGGTAAGTTGTAAAGGACTTTAGCTTCAATGGCATACATGCATATTTGTTTTAAAAATTCACGACTCTACAGGAAAGGCTAACGCAAATTGTGAAAAGAAATACATTAAAAAAACGGGATAGAATGGATAACAAGAGGAAGAACTTCATTAATACAAAAAGATACCAAAAATGGTATGATATCAAGTAACTACAGACCAATAACCTGTTTACTAACCATGTAGATAATCCTAACGGTATTCCTTATTAGTTATGAACTATTCCATTAAGAACAGAAAAGGTCCTCAATAGGAAATAGAGGGACACATCTGTTATAAATAGATAAAAAGATCATTAAGGGAGTCGAACGCAAGAAAAACAACATAGCCATGGCATGGATCGATTATACAAAGCTTAGAATGGAAACACTCAGTCATAGATAATTGAATGCTTGAAGACGCAAAAACCATATGACAAAATGTTCGATCTTATTAATGAAGCACTGGGATTGATAGGACACAGAATTGGAAAAATGCATAATTCAGAAAACAGAAAGATGTCCGCAACTGTATGAATGAATAACAAGAATGAAGAGACTTACAAAAACATCTGCACATCGCTAGGAAAAGACACTGGAATAGAGAAACTGAATCATTACTGACAGTTGTACAGTAAAAATACAATTAGAGTAAACTATATCAATGCCAGGAAGCTACTCTCTATGATAAGAGTTGATAAGTGTTAGGTAAATAGTGATGATGATCAGTAATAGTGTCAACTTGATTAGGGCTTAATCATTTAGGAAAACGGCTAAAAAAGAACTTATTTGCATTGGCATTGAACACGACTACGTCATACTATAAGCAGCGCCACGGTATTTTTATCCAATGACGGACTTTCAAAGTTCCTATTTATACACACACATAGTTTCCTTCCCGATATGGGTAGGATTCTAACACTGTTTCCTTTTCATTTTCGTATGGTCTATTATCGTATTCTTTTTTTTTTGCATTTTTCCTTTTAATATCCCGAAGATGTCCTCTGCAATAGGGACGAAACGTTGATCATTTCATAAATTCATTCGTTTTTTTTTTCAAAACAACATAACGTCAACCATCGCTGGTCTTTTTATTTTATTTTTATTCATACATATATATATATATATATATATATATATATATATATATATATATATATATATAGACATATATATGCATAGATATGCATATATATATATGCATATACATGCATATATACATACATATATATATGCATATATATGTCCATATATATGCATATATATACATGTATATATGCATATATATATGTATATGCATATATACATGCATATATATATGCATATATATGCACACATATATATGCATATATATGCATATATATATACATATATATACATATATACGTGCATATATATATATATATATTTATACAACCCTGATCAAAGATTTAAGACCACTTAATTTTTTTTCAAAAGATACCTTTTTTAAGGGTAGAATTTAAACTCCTCCCACTTAAGGTTTGAATGTTACTGCATACCCAAGTTTGTTAAGTACCTTCCATGAAGCCTCCCTGTTGACAGTGTCACAGACCTTGGTTAGGTCTATAAAGAATTGATACAGAGGAGAGTTTTGTTCCAAACATTTTTCCTGTAGTTGTCTCGCTGAGATCATATCGCTAGTACCTCTTTCTGAACGAAATCCACACTGCTTTTCGGGTAAAATTGACGGAGATATGTTAGTCAGCAGTCTTTTAAGGAGAAGTCTGGCTAACACCTTTCCGACTACTTCAAGGAGAGTAATATCACATTAGTTATCACATTTTGACTTGCTACCCTTGCACTTAAATAAAGACACCAAAATACAATCGATCCACTCTTGGGGAATCGGGACAACTTCCCAACATGCGTTAATTAGATTGAATACAACTGCTTTTATGTTCTCATCTCTTTTCTGCGCGAGCTTTATCGGTATACCATCCAGACCATGTGCTTTGCTTGGGTTGTTCTGACCAACAGCAAGATATGTTTCTCCTTGTGTTAGCAAATCATCCAAGTCTGTGATTAGATCTTTTTGTGACATGCCATCAATGACCGATTCATCTACTTCTGAAGGCTTGAAGAATAGATCTGTAAAATGTTCATGGCATCGTTTCTTAATACCTTGAACACTCCTGATCAGCGCTGAGCCATTCTTTGATTTAACTAATACAACAGAACCAGAGGAAGGAACAAACACTGACCCAAGTAGGCAAAAGAGTTTATTCGAGTTGTGTTCAGTGGTTGCATCTTGAATTTCAGTTGAGATACTGGAACACCATTGTTTTTTTTTTCAGAGCCTTTATACCGCACTGAATGGTAGTCTTGTGTGCTTCGTATGAGATCTCAACTTAATATCTGTTTGTCAAGTTGTGATTTAGAGTAGCTTGTGTAGATTATGTTTTCTTTCGAACAATTTACAGATATTCTCATTATTCTCATAAAACCAATCTCTGTATTTCTTCTCTTTGCCAAGGATGTCCAAGCCAGTTTTGTAGACTTGTTCCTTAAAGTTATCCCAGGTTCCATCAAAATGCATGTTGTCAAAAGCGTCATAGAGCTCTTGGCAGACATTGGGTTATTTGAGTTTTTCAACATTGATTAGTTTTAAAATGTTTGTGCCTGACATACAATTCTTCTTAACATGCAGCTTAAATTTGCCACACCCCAAATGTGATCTGTATCACAATTGGCACTACGCACCACACGGACACTGCAGGCCTCTTTGAAATCGTCTTTTTTATGTCTATAAGGTTTATCATATGACCATGTTTGGATGTTGGGTGGATCCAAGTCACTTTCTGTTTCTGTTTCTGTCGGAGTATGTGTTACAGATGACTAAGTTCAACTCAGAGCATAGCTGTAGAAAGCTCAGGACATTGCTATTTAATTTGCCAAGACCATAACGTCCAATTGCATTCCAAACTAGATGTTGTTTCGCTACACGTGCCTTAAAGTCCCAAGTAGCATCAACTTTTCCTCCTTTAGAATAGTAACTAGAGTTTTCTGAAGAGACCAATATAGCTGCATGACAATATCATCACTTGCTGATTGAGTTGGAGCATAGACAAAAAGAAGAGTAATGCATTGCCCACATGCAAGTAGTATTCGTAATTTTACGATACGGTAAATTATACCATGTGCACAGTCAACTTTGTCAACTAGACAGGAGCGGATAGCAAAACCGACCTCCCTTCACGTTTCTCCCATCTCCAGAAGATGGTAAATCCACACTGTTTTTTAATTAAATGATCTTCGTCAGAAAGTCAGGTCTCAAAAATTGCCGCTATATCTATGCTCAATCGTTGAAGCTATTTAGTAACCAAAGCGGTTCTCCGTTCTGGCCTACTTGAGGTTTCTAAATCTAACAGGGTTCTCACGTTTCAGCATCAAATATTAAGTAATAAGCGTTTATTAGCAGATTGCTTTAAGTTTATTTTTATTGTTTTGTTCCATTGCTGAATCACTGGTAG
>NC_136490.1:94616611-94789111 GCF_053919585.1 Euprymna scolopes | reverse complement strand
TTTCACTCCATCTATTCGCTGTGTAATAAATAATAGAGGGAAACGAACATTCAGATGTTATATTTTTATATATTTTTTTCTCTAGTTTTTCCTCCCCTCCTCCCTTTTCCCCTTTTCCTCCTCTCTTCTTTATCCATTACAACCACTCTTGTGGTTTTTAATGTCCATGTGTAATAAAAAAAACAACAACATTATCTTTCCTTTAATTTATTTTTATTTAAATCATCAGACGGATAATTTTCATCAGGTCTATTCAAACAACCTGTAATGAATTATGTTGATACACCCAAGGTTGAAATAATATATATATATATATATATATATATATATATATATATATATATATATATATATATATATATATATATATATATATATATATATATATATTATTTATACAAACATTGATGGTTACATATGTGCATACATGTTTCTGTAATCACCAGTACTATGGAGATTACGTCTTCAGACTATGAATTATCTTCGAAAATTGAACTTCATAAAACACAAACATAGAAAGGATTAACTTCGATACATCACCCAAGAACATCCCCACACCAACTACAGGTCAGTTTTCGAAGATAATTCACGGCCTGAAGACGTAATCTCACTAGCACAGGTGATTACAGAAACATGTATACACATATGTAGCCATCAATGTTTATATAAATACATTTAATATACCTGCTCTGTTTACACATTGAGCACTTTATGGTAGACACGTGTTGTTTCATTGGATGTACTTCTAGGAAACTAAACTCTACTGCCATTATATATATATATATATATATATATATATATATATATATATATATATATATATATATATATATATATATATATATATAAGGAATATTTTGTGTTTGTGCGTCGTTCGTTCCCTTTGGACTCGAAAAGGGCTCGACGGATTTTTATGAAATTTTACACCAAGCTACTTTATCTGCATGTCAGTGTTGATGGAGATGTTTTGTGTCGGAATGTCTTCGATAAGTATCGATAATCGATAATCGAAATAATAAGATGAACGAAGGAACAGGCGATTTTACCAAAGTTTACACCTTACACAGCCTTATAATCTAGTAGAAAGTAAAATCCGATTTTAAATAATGGTAGACTAGACGTTAAGGTCTAGAAGACGGAAGGGCTCTGAAATAACACCAGACACTTACGTTTGGAATTTTTTAGATGAAGATTTGATTATTAATATTATTTGCATTATTCGGACTACAAATTTTGGGAGCCTTAAACCTATTTTATTTCTAGATGTAAATATCACTATTTATTACTACTTATTATTACTATATATATATATATATATATATATATATATATATATATATATATATATATATGGATGTGCGTGTGTATATATACATATATATACATATATATATATATATATGCATATATATATATATGTATGTGCGTGTGTGTATGCATATATATACATATATATATATATGTATATACATATATATGTATATATATATATATATATATTAATATATTATTTGCATATTACTGTATATGTTATCTATAGTTTATAATTAACGGTTCCCATATGTTAAATTTTATATTATGTCTACTAAGTAATTGGTCGTCACCCAGCATACACACTGCTTCTTTTGATTGTCTTACTCTCAACCGTTCTTTGTTAATATTTTTACTTCGTCCCATAAGGACAGATGGTTGACCTTTTCTCACCATATATGGTCGGCCATACCTGACTTTTCAATCTCTCCATGTATTACGGCTTTTTCGATGTTCTAACTTTAGTTTTAGTGAATATGTCTCAACTTTGTATAGTGTCCCCCATTGTAATAATTACTTCTAAATACTGTCCTGATGTCATATAGACAACATATTTCTTGAAGTTTTTTTTTTCTTTTACGGCAAGCCTTTCATGTACGGTGTACAATCTGTGGTGAGTGTTGGGTTGTATCCTTTGGTGTCTGATCCAGATTTCTTGGATCTAATGTCAGGTTTTCTAAATAGTTGTTTCGGTGAACAGTTTCTGTTAAACTGTCCATCCATCTCCTCCTGATATGCATTGCCGTTGCTACAAGAAATATTCCCAAGTTTGACAGAAAGATTCCCGAGTTCGACAAGATACACCTAAAGAAGTTTGGGGGTTACATCGACTGACGCGTTGTATAAATTAGATTGAGGATAAGAACAGTAGTCGAAGAATCCAAATAATATGAACACCAAAGTAGACAAGTCACATAATTCTTTTAAAATTTGTCAAATACTCGATAATAACCAAAAAGTCGAAAATTAAACAAAATACTGCTTGAAACCAACCCAATAAATGTTATCAATCGTACGAAAATGTAATGTTTCATTAGTATTTTGTTTAATTTTCGATTTTAAGTGATTATTGAGGCTCCGTGGTTGACTGTCTAAGTCCGCACATTTCTTACTTGTTCAAACTTAACACTCCCACTACTTATGTTTCAAACCAAGTAAACACTTTAAAATAAATTAAACCACAAAGAAACTTATCTAGGTTGGTATAAAAGTAACTTATTTTGCCTGTGGCAATATCTATTTACCATTATATATTTGTTTCTGACAACTTTTTCGTTTTGTTGTCTATACTGCAAAATAACTGAAAATGTTGCGAAATGATATAAGCTTAGGTTAGTCTCTCTATTCTTTATAAGGAAACAAGTCTATGAGAAGAAAATTCTGAAAGGCTAGCCTCTTACGGATGGCTTTTGAAAACAGATCCTGAATGTATTGTTTATCTAAAGAAAATGCGTATTTTTCAATTGACAGAAAAACGTTTATAAAAGTAAATTTGAAACATTCATTACATATAGATGTTACACCCTAATTGTGAAAGGGTCTATTTGATGAAGTAGTCAAACTGTTTGTTCGCTTCATGAAATGGGCATTTTGGTGTATGAATCCAAGAAATGTATGCATATCTACTTGACTTTTCTAATTCTTTTCAAATCCTTTTCAGTATCCATGCAAGCTTTAGCATTGGATGATCATACAAAGAATTGCGATTCCTTTTCATTTGCTGAATATGAGCAAATGGTAATTACGGTTTTGAAGAAAGGAAAACCTGGGAAAACACTCCAAAGAGATTACTACGTTTTGAAAACTTTTCAAATTACTTCTATGGGTAAATGACCGATCCATTTCACGAAATGTGCAATTTCGCAATTGGGGTATAACATACATACATACATACATATATATATATATATATATATATATATATATATATATATATATAGTGTGTGTGTGTGTGTGTGTGTGTTTGTGTGTGTGTGTATGTGTGTATATATGTGTGCCTGTGTGTGTCTGTTAGTCTTTGCATGTGTGTATGTGTGTATGTAGAGAGAGAGAGAAAGAGAGAGAGAGTTGGAGAGAGACTGAGAGAAAGAAAGAGAGATTCAGACAAAGAGGAGGTTATATTTCCACTATGGAAAAGGAATCTCAATCTATATTTCCGTAGTCATCAGAAAATTAAGTCATATATAAATGATGTAATCTGAGTGGTGAAGTCATTGAGTGTGGGAATGCTTTTAGTTTTTTCAAGTTTATACCTTGACATTGTTATGTTGTAAATATGTGTGTCTGATTGATCAGTGCTGTGTAGCACGTTTGCAAAACATCACGCATTCACGACAATTTTGGATGATAAAGGTTATAATTTACTTAATTAATAACCGGAAACGAGCAATATATTCTCTTGAGAATTGACTAAACAAACAATGATAGTGTGTTTACTAATGTTTGAGAACAAGTTCAAAGCAATCGACTATTTTCGATTCGAAACTTCCGTTAAGTCTCGAAAGACAATGGATACTCCTTATAAGGATAGCTGCAATCTTCAACCACACCCCTCCTGAGTCGGCATTGTTTGAGACCAGTGAAAAAACTTGGTCAGTGCTAAAATAGGTGATAATTTGGGATTTCCAGGTACTGTATGTGCTCGACTATTCCGATCATGTTTTACGAAAACAGATCCTCTTTTATTCCTAACTAGCCTGGGTGCCCGGTTGTTTGGAGGTGTGTGTTTAGCAAAAAAAAGTTATAGTAGGCAGGTAGGCTTAAACTTGTACCGAGAAGAAGGAAAACTGTGAAAAAACGTGACGTCTTTCCCGTTGCCAAACCGAAAGTGGCGAAGGTTTAAATTAAGGCTACTATATCGAAAAGATTGAATGATGAAAGACTTTCGAAAATATCAGCGAAAAAAGCCACTCCTCTCTTTAGAAAAATGTCCAGTCGAGGGTAAAAGAATTAATATTTCTAGCCAATTTTTCGATATTTGTTATCCAAAGTGTTCTGCTTCAAAACGATACCAATTTCTTGAAAATCTGTCGCCTCCGTCGAAAGTTTTAGGCATACATACATTTTAACGGGCAGGTGATATGTATATTATATATTATATTGGGAGCTCATAAAAAGGCATCTGCAGTATTTGCCAGCAATATTTGCAAATGTTTGCATCTTGTTAAACATTGTTAATGTCCAGTCCATGGGTGTCTCCATCATGCCGTCAATTTACCAATGCTGCTAATGATTGTGATTGGTTCTTGTTTAGCCATTTTAATGACATCTTTTATCTTATCGTTATTTTCTCTACTAAACGCACTAGTCATCTCAATCATGCTTTGCGCATGCGAGACATGGATACTGAACGCAGACCAACAAAGGCGAATCCAAGTAGTAGAAATGAGATGCCGCATAAGATTTTTGGCATCTCATACTAGGACCATGACCCAAACAATGATACCAGCAGAAAGATCGCTCAATAAGTGCGTGACTATGAAAACCTATTGACCACGGGGAAAAGAGGAAATTCAGATTGTTTGGGCGCGGAACACGCTCATGAAGAAACTACAAAGACCATCCTGCAAGGAACAGTCTAGGGGAAAAGAAGACGGCGCAAACAGAAGTGAGCCATAACGTCCTTTATTGAACAAGGGAAAGCACGCACTTGCCCACAACCGCACTAAATAGAGACAGCTGGTCATTCACTGTGCATCGTTTCTACGACTCTGGCGAGTTATGGGGTCAATAACAGTAAACGTTGTTTTATTTGATCTAAAAATAAAAATAGCAATCTTAATAAGAGATTCAGTGGTTAGGGCAGAAATGTAGATGGGATCTTCATTTATTTTTATGAAACGCTTAGTGTGCCTCGAGGAGGTTACTGACAAGGAATTTACTTAAATTTATTTCCTTTGAGATGACTTTATTTTACCTTCACTCTTTGTTAATACACCTTACTTCAACATTTGAATATTACAATATGCAAAAAATAAGAATAAAACACGTAAAATTATGGCAATGCTTACCAGAGCAAGGTCTTCCCTATATCTGTATATCGGACTGCTGAGTTGTGATACAACGAGACTGTAATGTCTGCGGATGACTACACACACACATATATATATATATATATATATATATATATATATATATATATATATATATATATATATATATATGGGGGGTGCAACAAATCAGTATTTATGCATGTTTGATTGAATATTACGGCATTTTCGCGATTTTTTTAAATTTTTTAATTTCGCTTGTAGTGTTCCTGACGTGGCAAACATGCTTTCTGGTACGGATCATATTTAGTAGAATATAACTAAGAGGGTTCCTATTTTAGCCATCTCTATGTCTAGCGCTTTCGATCAGATGACTGAAATAAGAACTCTTGGAACCATATTATCCCAACTACTACCGAAACTAGTAAAGCTTCCTTGCCGTGTCCAAAACATAGCAAAAAATCAAAATTAAACACCGTACGTTCCCTGATATTCAACCAAGCATATATATATGCATATATATATATATATATATATATATATATACACTGTCTACCTATATATATATATATATATATATATATATATATGTATATATTATGCATATGCATTTATGAATATCTGTGCACACACACGCACACACACACGCACACGCACATACACCCACATATACACACACAAACATATATACATATATATATATATATATATATATATATATATATATATATATATATATATATATGAGTATGCTTTACATCTGTCTACGAAGTCGCATCTTACTTCGCTCACTGTCAAGCGCATCTTTCTCTTACAAAATCTACCCATCTCTACTCTACTCTCGATCCTCTTCTTCGAAATCATTCCTTTGCCCTCTCCCACCTTTCGATTCATGACGTCCTTTTACGCCATCTTCACACTCTGCTAGGATCCAAACTGAGTCACCACGCATTTAAATACGACTGTACAACTATTAACACTCATAATAATCCAACGTTTGTTCTAAATACTAATAATAATAATTCTACTTTATTTAACAGTAACATAATGAAATAAATATTAGCAATAATATATATATATATATATATATATATATATATATATATATATATACAAAGAGAGAGGGCGAGAGGTAGAGAGGGGGAGAGAGAGACCGAGATAGAGAAAATGTAACTCTAAGACACCCCCTCCGGTCTTGACTATCTCTGCTACTGTTGCTATTAGGCTGGTAGGGCGGCCACTGTTTCCAGAACTATGCTGTTATTACTTGTTCTTTGGTCAGTCCTGCTGGTTCCCTCGTTCTTCTCCTCTTTCCAATCCCTTTCTTTCTATATACATTCATTTTTCTATCGGCTTTATGGTTTCTGATTTTTGTCATTTTATTGTCTTTTTTCGTGTTTGGTATGTTTTATTCTCTTTGACAAAACAACCAGAGATCCTATTTTTTCTCTTTATCTTTCCAAACGGTTTCGTAACATTAGAAGCCATAATTCTCTCTCTCTCTCTCTCTCTCTCTCTCTCTCTCTCTCTCTCTCTCTCTCTCTCTCTCTCTCTCTCTCTCTACATATATATATATCACATCTGTTCTCTCTCTTTCCTTTTCTCTTTCTTTCTCCATCACCCTCTCTCTTCTCTCTTCTCTCTCTCTCTCTCTCTCTCACACACACACACACTTCTTTCTTCTTTGTTCGCGCCTAGCAAATCTTCCTCACCATCTATAATTATATCTGCTGCATTTACAATCAAATTTTGCTAACATTCTATGATAGCTTTTGGCAATAATGAAAAAAAACGTTAAACTCATTTAGTGACGTCATCAACGCCCAGATAAATAGCTATATTTCTTTTTGAAAATAAGTATTCGATTTATATCCGCTTTTCTATCTTCCTCCTCCATAGATCTCTATTTTCCTTCCCATCCCTCTTCTTTAAACGTAAAAAAAGCCAATGATGAAATTGTGAGAGGCGGCAAATGCAACAAATAATTCAACTTCATCATTTACGCCATTCGTGTTTCTATCCAACATCACAAACATCCACGTTCAAGTGTTTGCACGGTGACCAGCAGGCAAACTTACAGACACTCAGAGTAACGAGTCGCCTAGATATAATGCCATAAATGACCCTTGTCCTCTCGTCCTATGGTCTGATTGATGATGTTTGAGGAGTCATTCACTGTGGACGCTTCTTCCAAACTGCTTCAATTGGTGATATAAGAAGTGACAGCATTTGACAATTAGTGGGAAAAAAAGTTAACAAATAAACAATACTAGCGGGACCTGTGGAAATTCCACAGTGGACTCTTTCATATGTAATATATTGATGTTGGCATTTTTGTGGATGTTCAGCGTAAATGGAGACACCCTGAAATTATTGTAGTTCTTTTGTTAAAACTGCAAAAGTGCATATCTTAGCTAGCAGGGACGCCCGGCATAGCCTGGTCGTAAAATATGCTTAAATATGATATTTTAATTTATGCATATTTCGTATATATTACTATAAGGGTCAATTTTCGATCCATTCTCATATATTATAAACCTATGATTTCAAAAATAAAAAATATATTCATATGGCTTGGGTGCATCAGATTGAATCGAAACCGAAACCCAAACCTATGAAGAAAAAAAGAATGTATGTATATATAACTTGAATTCTTTTAGCTATATTCGAAACAGAAACCAAAACTTATGAAGAATTCTTTGTAAAATTATTTATTACAAGAAATGGAAAGGTATAACAATTAAACGACAGACACTCGGAAGAAAAAAAAATGTGATACAGAAAATAACACACACGCTATCGTATTAATATATAGATTAAAATATGGTACTCATGCAGAGAGTGATCCAGACGTAACTCAGAGCACGCGCACGCCCGGCTTTTCTCGGAACCTGACGTCAACAGCCGGAGTAGCCGAGCGTCGTCGAGGAAATTAAGCTGTCTGACGTAACATAAAGCTGAGCCAATGACAATGTAGCAGGATGGTTTTCATCGCGACGCGCGTCTCGCGAGTTGAAAATTCAAAGCAGCAGACGACAATTTGGAAGAGGAAGAAAAGAAAACAAATTAGTAAAAAAACAAAGCAAAAAAAAAAGCTCACCATTTCGTACTTTCACGTCAGAAAAAAAACATGAATTTTACAGCCTTAAGTGAAAACACCAGCCGGAATCCTCGATTTTATCAAGAAAAAAATTACTGGCACGGACGAAAATTTGTGCACCATGGGGACACAGGTGCAATCTTATTATAAAAGGAAAGGTAAGCGAT
Source organism: Euprymna scolopes (assembly GCF_053919585.1). NCBI lineage: Eukaryota > Metazoa > Mollusca > Cephalopoda > Sepiida > Sepiolidae > Euprymna > Euprymna scolopes. The sequence continues at coordinate 94,780,544 of NC_136490.1, read as the reverse complement.
GACTATGCCTGAAGGTGTCAGGCTACCAAATGTCGAACCTTTACATCAACCGGACTGGTAACTTTTTTGGCAAGTCTAGGCTGACAATTGCCATCATAATTAAAATCATCCACTTGTGGGCGTTCGAGCGAGCAACACAGAAAGACCTCCAGCGCGAATGCGGAATACGATCCACGCACACACACGATTAATAAAACAACGGTCTGAGGAAACAACAATATCTGTTTTAATATGAAAAAAAAACTATCCCACCCACTTTGTTTCAACTTTTCTAGTTCTTGGGTTTTTCCTTGAAACAAAATAAAATAAAATAAAAATAACACAAAAAAAAATTGTTTTAAATTTTTCTTGAAAAAAAAATTACAAAAAAAATCCTTGAAAGTATTTATTTGACTTACCTCAAAACTTTTTCTCGAACAAAAAAATCTTTAACGTTATTTATTTTAAAAAATCTTTAACGTTATTTATTTTAAAAAATCTTTAACATTATTTATTTTAAAAAATATTTAACATTATTTATTTTAAAAAAATCTTTAACATTATGTATTTTAAAAATCTTAAATATTATTTATTTTAAAAAATCTTTAACATTATTTATTTTAAAAATCTTTAACATTATTTATTTTAAAAATCTTTAACATTATTTATTTTTAAAAATCTTAAATATTATTTATTTTAAAAAATCTTTAACATTATTTATTTTAATATATATATATATATATATATATATAGCAAAAAAAGAAAAGATATAATATTATTATAGCATTTTTCTTTACAGTTAATAGCACTTAAAATTTAAGATGAGTTTTCTTTTTTTGTTATGCTTTCATCGGCGACGCTCGGCTTAATTTCCTCGGCGAGGCTCGGCTTACTCCGGCTGTTGATGTCATCTTCCAGAGAAAGCCGTTCGAACTCTGAGTTACGTCTGGATCACTCTCTGCATGAGTACCTAAAATAGTTTATGTACCAAAAACAGGTTTTTCATGAAACTATTTTAGTTAAAATAATGTTGTAATAAAAATAATTTATTTAGAAAAAGGAACTGTCATTTAATATATAAATAATAACGTGTTGCTAACTTCGAGGTTTCGTAACATATGCACCTGGGCTTTTGTTTACATTTTATAGCAATTAGTAGTAGCAATAATATTTTAATGAACAAAGACATCAGCGTCTCGTCTCGTCTCGTCTCGTCTCGTCTCTCTCTCTCTCTCTCTCAATAAATAAATGTAAAGAAAAATAAACAATGAAAAAAAACAATAAACTGCTCAGTTTTTTGCCCCCACCGGCCGAGAGATGTGTATTATAGTTTGTTTTTTTTTATTACGGAATAACTTAAAATCAATTATTTCTTAACAACTTTTGTAAGATAAAACCCTAAATTTTTATTTAGAAAAAGGAACTGTCATTTAATATATATATAATAACGTGTTGCTAACTTCAAGGTTTCATAACATATGCACCTGGGCTTTTGTTTACATGTTATAGTAATTAGTAGTAGCAATAATATTTTAATCAACGAAGACAACACCGTCCCTCTCGCCCCACTCTCTCTTTCTCTCTCAATAAACAAATGTAAAGAAAAATAAACAATGAAAAAAAAAACAAAAACTGCGCAATTTTTTTATCCCCACCGGCCGAGAGTAAGTGTTATAGTTGTTTTTTTATTACGGAATAATTTAAAATCAATTTGTAAGATAAACCCCTAAATTTTTATTTAGAAAAAGGAACTGTCATTTAATATATATATATATATATATATATATATATATATATATATATATAATGTGTTGCTAACTTTGAGGCTTCATAACATATGCATCTGGGCCTTTTGTTTTTTTGTTTACATGTTATAGCAATTAGTAGTAGCAATAATATTTTAATGAACGTAGACATCAGCGTCTCTCTCGCTCTCTCTCTCTCTCTCTCTCTCTCAATAAACAAATGTAAAGAAAAATAAACAATGAAAAAAAAACAAATAACTGCTCAATTTTTGTCCCCACCGGCCGAGAGTTGTGTGTTATAGTTTTTTTTATTAACAACTTTTGTAAGATGAAAACCTAAATTTTATAGAATTAAAAACAAATATATCTGTGAGAACACCTTAATCGGATAGAACCTAGAACGATCGTAAATGTGTATTCCGAAATTAAATGTCTATTCCAGAATAAAATCTCAACCAATAAAATTTGCCGGAAAGCGTGATACACAAAAGAACACAGAGTTGTTATTTTCTCCAATTTTCGTAAAAACACGTTAAATATGCAGATATTTTCCTAACCGTCAAAATACACTTGTGGAGGCTGATCTGTCAATTTTAGCTTTACTAGTAATTTAAAATCAATAAATATTTATTATTTTATCATTATTATCAGCAATATAAGATTTTGGTTTAAACAAAATCAGATAAAAAGACAATTAAAAGAATCGTTTTGGCATCGGAAAATAGGCATCAATTTTTCCGACTCTTATACCGATTCAGATACCCCCAAATCTTCCAATTTTTCGATTATCGGTTCCGATTCTGATTAATCGTCTCAGCACTAGTATAAATATATAGGCAGTATCACTAATAAGATACTCAGGACCGTTCATAGGTTGGACCAAAGATGAACTGAGACAGCTCGATCAGAATACCAGGAAACTCATGACCATGCACAATGCACTACACCCAAAGGACGATGTTGACCGACTCTAAGTGAAAAGAGAAGAAGGCAGGAGGGGACTTACTTGTATGGAAGACTGTCTGCATTACACACATACGCAAAAAAAAAAAAAGAATTAGAAAAATAACGCAAAACACGGAAAGGATAACCATGGTAGCGAGAGACACTGAGAAAATGGACAAAAGAGAAAACAGAGAGATAAAGGATAAGACGAGAAAAGAAAAATGGGAAGAAAAACAACTACACGGAAGATTCATAAGGATGACAAAAGATGAAAATAACAAAAACACTTGGACATGGACGCGAAAACGACACATAAGCCGAGAAACTGAATCCCTAATAATCGCAGCACAAGATAACTCGATAAAAACCAACCACATGAAAGCGAAGATCAATAAAACACAAGAAAACAGTAAATGCAGACTCTGTGAACAAAGAAACGAAACAATAAACTATATAGTAAGTGAATGCAGCAAAATGGCCAAAAAGGAATACGTGAACAGACAGGACCAAGTGGGAAGGGCAGCACATTGGGAATTATACAAACAACTGCATCTTGAACGCACAAACAAATGGTACAAACATAAGCCGGCAACAGTACTTGAAAATGAGAATCACAAAATCCTATGGGACATGGATATACAAACTGATAAACCCATCGAAGCAAGAAGACCGGATGTCGTAATAATTAACAAGAAAGAAAAGTCCTGTAAAACCGTAGACTTTGCTGTTCCAGCTGAACACGAGGTGAATATCAAAGAAAATGAGAAACGGGGCAAATACACAGAGCTAGCCAGAAAACTCAAAGGGATTTGAATGATAAAGAAAATCAAAATAACACCTATGATCATAGGAACACGAGGAAAAATCGCAAAAAACTTTGAAAAAAGAATGGGAGAAATTGGAATCAGAGGAATGACTGGAAAAATACAACGAACAACAATAAAGAAAACAGCTGAAATATTAAGGAAAACCCTTGAATGTGGAAACTAACACATGAACCACAAGCGCAGACCAGGCAAACTGCTGCAGAGACAAAACATGAGGCCCAACATGGAATCAAGAACATTGAAGCTGCATACTTATAAGTTCTCTAACCCCACCCCCATCCCTCATTACCTCATCCTTATCCCCCCAAAAAAGAGTGAGACCGAATAGCTAAGTAGAGTCAAGGAGGAAGGAAAGACCGAGGAGTGAGCACTGACCAGACCGCCGCTGGATAAGTGCGAAGAGACGTGGGAACTTGGGGAGACTTATTGCCACTCAAATTCCAGTGAAGACCAATATCCGCTGCCAATGAGAAATCAATGGCAAACAGCAGTTGCGATAATGCACATTTATTTGCAAATGTTATCGAAAAACGTGGAGAGTACTGGAAATCTACTAAAGGATTTTCCTTAATATTTCAGCTGTTTTTCTTATTGTTATTTGTTGTATTTTTGGATCTATTCATCTGATTCCAATTTCTCGCATTATTTTTCGAAATTGTTCCTAGTCTCCCTATTATTATAGGTATCATTTTGATTTTCTTCATCATCCAAATCCCTTTCCGCTCTCTGGCAACCTTTGTGTATTTGCTCCGTTTCTATTTTTCTTTGATATTCACCCTGTGGTCAACTGGAACAGCAAAATCTACGACATCCGGTCTTCTTGCTTATTATTATTATTAGTAGTAGTAGTAGTAGTAGTAGTAGTAGTAGTAGTAGTATTAGAGGTCGTAGATATAGGATTAGTGATTTGATTATTATTAGTAGTATTCATTTGGCCGCTCAATGACACTTGTAGAATGTTTAGTGTTCTTCATAATAAATTTTGTGAAAATCTTCTCAATAGTATTGGAGCCTGCAAGTTTTGGTGGTAGTAGTAGTAGTAGTAGTAGTAGTAGTAGTAGTAGTAGTAGTAGTAGTAGTAGTATGTAACCGCCCTCCAATGACATACCCAACATTTCAGATACCGCGCGCATAGTCTCGTTCTATAACGTAATTTTGGAGCCTAAAGATGATCAACAGACAAGAACACATAATATTCTCGATCATAATTTAACATTTAAATTATTATTTCTTTTCTGCGTAATGCGTTTGTATATTAGATGGATACAAAAAGAATATGTCATTGTTTGGGGGCTTGTATAATCAAAGGCGACCCAACTGATACAATGACTTGCAAATGTAACAATTTTCGATCGCATGACGTGGCTGAAATCTTCACAAGTTTGCGTAAAGATATATGATAACATTTTGCAAATATTAAATTTTCATGAAATTGTTGTTGATTTTTAGTAATGTTAACAATGAAAATCGCAAACAACACAATTGTTTGAACTCCCGTTAAATATCGCAGCCGCCATGAATTAGTTGTAAAATACGCATAACTTATTTGGAGATATTCGAGAAATTGGTAGAATTTCTAAAAGAAATTTTATTATGTAATAAATCAAAGGAATAATCGAAAACATTTATATTTTAATTCCCTGTATTTCAATGAATAAATATATATTAACGCGAATCTCTCTCTCTCTCTCTCTCTCTTTCTCTCTCTCTATCTATCTATCTCTCTCTATATATATATATATATATATATATATATATATATATATATATATATGTATGTATGTATTAACAATTGCATCTATATAAACTAGCGTTTGATGCTTCCGTAATCATCAGTTTAGGAAGTGATAATTATTGCTAATTCGAATTCAGTCATAAAGCAACCTTTGACTTGGAGGCTATCATTTTGACCGTTAAGTCACCAGCAATTAACACAATAACTGAAGAGAATTAAGTGCCTGTAAATATCATATCGGCGGGCATTTACAGAAAACAATCGAAGAATTTTCGACGACGTGAGTCGGAATGTTGCATTCGCACTAAGGTTAATCGCTTATTTCCTAATTCCATGAGAAGAGCTAAAAAAAAAGTGAAACCAAATAACCACGTAGAGTCAAGGAGGAAGGAATGACAGCAGAACTGACCAGTGCGAAGAGAAGTGGAACCTTGTGTGCCGCTGCCAATGAGAAATCAATGGCAAGCAGCTGTTGCGATAATGCAACTTTATTTGCAAATGTTATCGAAAGAGGTGGAGAGTACTGGAAACTTGGGGAGATTTGTTATCACTCAGTTTCCAGGGATGACCTGTGTGAAAGCTCCTTGTGAGCGAATAATAATAATAATAATAATAATAATAATAATAATAATAATAATAATAATAATCAGATAACAATACTTTAAGATAATGTGAATTCAATTAATCATGTGACGCTAATTGTGGCGTTCAAGAATTCAAATTGTAAACGTTCTTTTGGAATTACACTGGTTCACTATTTTAAATTTAAGCGACTTAATATACGGCGTTATCGATTGTCTTCGAAACGATCTTTTATTTACTAGTTTTCCTTATTTATTTCGTTTTGCCACTTGAAGATGTTTCGACCAAAAATTTGTTTAAGGAATTCTATAGCGATAACATTTTAAAAATAAATAAATTATTTCACATCCATGGACGCTAGTGTGTCATCCTTCCAAAATCGTTACTACTAGTCAGAAATTCGGACCTACTCATAAAAAACCACCACTTAGTAGACTGTAATATATATATATATATATATATATATATATATATATATATATATATATATATATATATAGACATATATATATAATTTTTTAACCTTTAAAACTATATAAAAATAAGTTATTTAATTTTTTAATTTTTATCATTCGTTGGTAAACTATTTAGCCAGTAAGTCATTTAATCACCTGCAATCAGTGCATAAAGTTGCTCTCTCAAAATCACTATATTCCTAATATTAATTTAAGGGATATATATGAAATAGATGAAATTCTTCTGCAGACCAAACTTCAAGTATATCGAGTCGTAATACTTACCATCTTCTTGCAAATAACTACAAAACTTGGACCGTATATGCCACACATATCCAGAACGCGAGAGAAAACGTATTCTTAGATCAAACAGCTCAGTCAGCACCTCTGTTGCAGATTCATCCCACATGTGTCCCTCAGATGTCGCACAGATTCATTCCACAGGTATTCCAGAGACGTTCCACACGTGTCCCACGTTCGAGAGATACGTCAGAGATCGAATTGGACTGATGTGTTATTATCGAGCCACGGAACAAGTGCATGATCACAGCCATATTCGCAAACTACAGGTCAGATTGAAATCCTGCCCCGTTTATTTCCCATTGTGTTTGACACCCACTCCTAATACTTTTTAATTTCTATTTCATCGTTCGATAGAGCTCTTGGAAATGTTAAAATAGAAACAAACATCAATATCGTAATGTAAATAAACATCGCAAAGCAAGCTACAAGAACATTAATTATATGCGATAATACGTTAGGGACTAAGAAATGTTACTATGGTCTCGGCTCAGATAACTACCTAGTTAGTAATTATATTTTCATGTAGCACTATAAGACAGTACAGGATATGAGAGAGTTATGTATAGGGATGGCATTCAATTTTTTATGAACTTTACTGATAGAAACTTGGAAAAAAATCGAGAAGCGGTGCATATATTCTTTAGACATTTAGATTTTAGAATAAAAATTATAGAATAAACAGAAAAAAAAAGAAAATAGTGCTTTATCTAGACAGAACTTTAAGCCTCAATGATAATAGGTATAAAAACCAATCGCACGGTATATTATATTAGCAAGCCGCCCAGCGTTGCCCGGTCGTGAGATAGGATTAAATATGATATTTTAATTCTTGCAGATTTCGTATTTATTATTATAAAGACAATTCTCTATGGATTATTATACTGAACCTTATATATAGTAATCAGATCAAAACTAAATATACATATATGACTTATGTGCCATCAGCTAGAATCGAAACTAAAACGAACAACTGTTCACCCTTATTCATTAGACTTTGAGCCACGCATATATTTTATATACGTGTATATATATATATATATATATATATATATATATATATATAAAATATATACATATATGCATATATATATGTGTGTGTGATCCTTTTTTAAAAGATGGAATCGCTCGATTATCGAAAACAAATTTCAAGCTAGAAAGCAAGCATACTTTCTCGAATCTTGTCTATATATAGACATATATATATATATATATATAGACATATATATATATGTATATATATAACTACTTCATTTACTCACATAAAATTAATATACGAAAGTATAGATTTATGCGTAAACTTTAAGTATATAAGCCTGAGGAATCCTAGAGTGGATGAAACGCCGAATATTCAGTGTAGCTTAATCGCCATATATATTTTATAAATTACTATATATATATATATATATATATATATATATATATATATATATATATATATATATATATATGTGTGCGTGTGTGTGTGTGTGTGTGTGTATGTATGTATTATATATATATATATATATATATATATATATATATATATATATATATATATATATACATATGTATAATCACCTGTCATTTCTTTTTTTAAACAAATGGGATCGCTCGATCGTCTAAGACAATATTCAAGCAAGGAAGCAAGGCAGGACGCTCGAACGGCCCAGAAAATTTTATAATTATATTGATTTACAATAATTTCCAACCATCCGAATCAGTGACATCAGTGATATTATGCCTAGTATTTCAAAAATTATCAAACTATTTTCCAATGTACACTATTCAGAAATAAAAACAACTTTACAGTGAGGCGTTATCCATGTTTGGGGATAGCAAATAGATAAATTATGATCACTCGTTTTATATGACTATAAATCATCATTTGTGTGAAGAGCGCCATTTTCTGGTACCGAAGTATTAATTTGAAAAACTACCGAATGCTCGAATGGAAATGATTGTAAACTTCGCCGTATTCGACACGATCGATAATGCGTATGTATGTGTTCTCGTGTGCAACACCCATTCATGTGCGTGGGAGCGTGTCTGCGTAGGTGGAACTACGTCTGAATCCGCTTAATCTACTAAATAATCCCGCGTCTTTGATCATTTATCTAAATCATGGGCATTTTGTTTGAGGTTATTAAGCAGATGCGACTAGTTTTAACGACTCTGAAAGGTAGCGCTTAGAAAAGGGGGAAAACTAACGGTGATAGCTCTTCACACGGATTAACCCGAAACTGGCAAGTATACGTATCAATATAAAGAAACACACGTCGGCAAACGTACACGCGCGTATATATAAACGTACTCCACCAAACAGACATCCTATTAACACACAGGCATAGATACACGCACATAGGCACACGCATACACACACACGCATCTGCATACATGAGTACGTTTGTGCAGAAAGAATACATTTAAATACGACAAAATAAAGAAATTCACGCAGATACATGTTCATACGCACATATATCCGTACATCTACAGACACACGTGATATATTCTTACGTGCCCAAATAAAGACAAGCATATTTACTTATGTACATACATATACGCACACATACGCGCACACAAACTTCAACACTTCCACACACAGATATATAAATGAACATCAACACGCATTCATGCATTAGCTCATAGACAAAAATAAAGATGTCGATTGATTAGACATGCGCCGTCGTCTATGTGCTCACCTTGCTATATACATATTAGTAAAAACTATTTTCGTCCGTTATCTCATTGCTCATGTTTCTTTCTTTGCTCATATAAATACTAGGAAATATGCTTAACATTCGACGGGGCAATAACTATAAACTTGGAAGTTATTGGCAATTGTAAAACATTCAATGGCCTACTACAAAACTGGACTAACCGAATCAAGTGCTTTCAGAAACAAACAGATGGTTCTAATTATAATACATAACATGTAGCGTAAATAATTCGTCTGTTAGATATGTATATATATATATATATATATATATATATATATATATATATATATATATATAGATAGATAGATAGATCGATAGATAGAAAAATAGATAGATAGATATAAGCAATATTGAGCCTGGCCAATACGAGATAGGTGACCATTTGGGACGGCGAGGCGCTGTATGTACCGCGAGGTAAAAATACCAGGTGTGGAAACTGGAGCAGTCTATCCTCTCGAAGGTAGATGAATCTCTTTATTTATTAATATTATTTTCATAAGTATGTATACACAAATTAGAATTAATAAATTTACTAATTATTAAATAGAACATTTTGGTAGTTGATTCATAAATTAATGTAGATTGTTAGTACGAATAGTTGGATTTAATGACTTTGTTTAATAAAACTCAAAATGGCGTAATGGAAACATATTAAAGGTATATGCACACTTCATTTCCTTTTGACGGATTGATTGTTACTATTTCTTCTGATGAGTTAAGGGCGTAATAGATTCACTGATTGATATAATAATTAAGTGATTGATTTTGCGCTACGAAACAGATGCTGTCAAGAATTGGATAAGTCAACTGAATTAAAGGAATAAATCATCAGATGGTCAAAATCATAAAATTTTAGAATATAGTTTTTTGTCATTTATTCTCTATATTGCTCTGTGATTACATTACACTACTATATATTAGGCTCAATATAATAATCGATACAAAAGTGTCTCTATAATAATAAATACGCAATCTGCGTGAATTATAATATCATATTAAAGTGTCATTCAAGCATGGCACTTATAACTGAATTGTATTTATCTGGCAACCCTACTAAGAATTTTTGGAATAAGTAATATATATATATATATATATATATATATATATATATATATATATATATATATATATATATATATAATATATATAGTATATATATACATATTATATATATAACTACTTCATTTATTCACATAAATTTAATATACGAAAGTATAGATTTATGCGTAAACTTTAAGTATTTACTTCAAAAGTGCTCAATACGTAGGTAGAGCTAGTTATTAATAATGACACCATGACAGAAATAAAACCAACACTAACAGAAATAATAATAATAATAATAATAATAATAATAATAATAATAATAATAATAACAAACCAACCCCGGACAAGAACAACCATACTATAAATAAAAATACTAATAACGAACAAGATAAATGCAGTTGTAGACACCGCACACTTTGCCCAGTCCAAAATAAATGTCTAACAAAAAGCGTAGTTTATCAAGCAACAATATTTGCGAAAGAAAACCCGAATAACAAGAAATATTACATAGGCATGACTTCCTTAGATTTCAAAACCCGATATTATGACCACAAAAGCACATTCAAAAATAAAAAAACACCGTATAAAAACAACACTAGCGAATAAATACTGGGAACTCAAAGAAAGCGGACATTCGCCGGTAGTCGAATGGAAAATAATGAGACAAGCTACCACATGCAGATATTTAGACGACCCATGTAAATTATGCCTCCATGAAAAATTTTTTATCCTGTACTTTAAAGAACCTCAAAATCTATTAAACTGTAGGCGGGAAATAGCAAACAACTGTGTTCACAAAATAAAACTCACTCTAGGATAGCGATACAAAATAGCTCTAAAACTAACAATAACAATAGAAAACAAACAAATAAATAAATTAAATAAACATGAATATACATAAACGATCACACACATATATGTATATATATATATGTATATATGTATATATATGTGCATTATTGTGTACACATAGGTATATTTATATGTATAAAAAAAAGGAGAACGGCCACCTAAAACCACTAACCTTGTTCTAAAACAGATCCTTTGTTTGATAAAATGCATGCCCATTGGCTGATAGGAAGGGGCGCGGTGGAGACTAGAAAGCTGATTGGCCAACTAGAAATCCTCAACATATATAAAAACAAGAAGCAACGACAGAATTCGCGCATAAGCCTGACGAATCCTATAGTTGGATGAAACGTAGAATATTCAGTGTAGCTTAATCGCCATATATATTTTATAAATTACTAACATATTATATATATATATATATATATATATATATATATATATATATATATATATATTGTATGTATATATTAATTATTAATGTTCATCTCAAAATTCCAGATATATAAATGAACTCTGATCAAAGACATTGTATTCGGGATTCGTCTCTTGTTCTTGTCAATAAGTCTTTGTAGAATCTACCGTTGTGATGCCGCATGGAAAACGGCCACTATATACTTACAGATGTTAAATTACTTCAACGACTTGAAGCAATTCGTTATTTATTTTAACGATGATGTCACCACTTATCAAGGCCCGGAGGCCACTCAAAGATAAGGGTTACTGTGTGTACAGTAATCAATGGGATAGTATCGTAGTAATCGCTAGTAACGGAGATCTGATAAAGTGTCTTACTTAAGGGGCGGTTCAACAGGAACTTGTTTATGTTGGACTTGAAGACATCTAAGTTGTAGTCAGGTGGGAAACAGGCAAACAGAATACAGTTCCACAAGCGTGCACTTCTAAGAAAGAAGCTTTGTTCTACGTTTTGATTTAGGCACAGATAAAGAGTGGGGGAAATTACTGACAGTGGTTTCAGCTAGACGGGTGTTTTTGTGAAGAATTTGCGAGGGAGGGGCAGAGATTGGAGTTCAGACGAGCACTTCCCATGGAAACAACGATAAAACAACGACAGGCTCGCAAATTCCCTTCTGTGGGAGAGAGGTTAAACTGAAATCATTCAGGAACATCAGATTCTTTAAATTCATTAGAATTTTCTCAGTCAAATACGGAGGATATCAACACATTTATGTTCAGCGCGTCTTTTGATCTCCACTGGCTTACCAACAGCAACAAAAACAACGGTAATAGTAGTTGTACTAGTAGTGGTAGGAGGGAGAGGAAGAGAAGGCAGAGGATGATCAGGCATTATACTATTATTGAAAAACTACTTCAATCAAGCTATTGATAAAGTTGGGGGCATAAATTCAAGTGCAATGATGCGTTTACGATATTCCGCTGTGTATTCAATTGATATTGTTCTTCTGTATTAGATACTAGCAGATGAGCCCGTCTTTACTAGGGCACTATGTACTGTTCATAACTTTTTGTGCACATGTATATATCAAAAAGTGTGCATATGTACGGTAATGCCTTTCTATATAATAGGCTTTCTTTAACTACCATAGAGAAAAGTTGGTAGAGATCGCAGATGTTAATTTTTTTTTAATTTGACCTCAATGTTGACCCCTTAAAATTTATTGCTTTGTGCTCAAATCAATTAAAAAGTTTAATCCAGGTTCAAGAAACCTACATCTAAAAATTCAAGTGTTTGGGCCCAAAATTGGCGGAGGAGTTTTATAGAGTCTGCAAATGTCAACTCTTTCAACTTTGACCTATTAACTGCCAAATTTTCACGCAAAAACTAATTAAAAAGCTTAGCGCGTGTCTGAATACCCTTAATGCCAAATTTTAAATGTTTAGACCCAAAATTGGCTGGATAGTTTGCTAGAAACCGCAAAGGTCAAATCTTTTGAACTTTGACCCCCTTAGCAGCCAAATTTTCGTCCAAAAACGGATTAAAAAGCTTGCCCTATGTTTGAATACACTTTATGTAAAATTTCAAATGAGTAATTTGGTAGAGATTGCAGAGGTCATTTTTTTTTTGTTTGACCCCATTTATTGTTTTGGGCTCAAATCAAATTAAACACTTTGACCTATGTCCAAGTAACCTACATCTAAAACTAAAGCGTTTAGACCCAAAATTAGCGGAACAGTTTGGTAGAGTTTTTCAAGAACAAATCGTTGAACACTGGCCCCTTAACAGCCAAATTTCTGACTGAAAACCGATTAAAAAGTTTTTTTCAAATCTCAATACCCATTATATTAAGTTTCGAGTGTGTAGACCGAAATTGACAGCTTGGTAGGGAAATGTACACACATAGACACACACGCATAGATATATAGATTAAGACGGAAGCTATTTTAATAGATCCTCGTAGGTGGTTAACTTTTAATGGATTAACCCTTTCTTTAAGCAATTACTTAATTATTTATGACTTCTATTTTAACACGTATTTCTAAATCAATTAGAAGTGGTTACGCGGAAACTCTGTGAACGTTATCATATATTTTGTTATTACTTTAGAGTATTTATATGGAAAGCTCTTAATTTTTTTTACTGTCTTAATATTTAATAAGGTCAAACGCAACTCGAAAATAAGAGGACATGAGATTGCCAGTTGGATAATGATTAGGTGCTTAGAAATGTAAGTTGGAAAGGGTAGACTTTGATTATTTAAGGCAAGTATTTGTTAACATTGAACTTGATGACGACTATGTTTTTAATCTGCATGGATACGATATCATTTTACCGTTTCAACAGCTCATGGAAGGTCCCATCGAAGTCCTATTGTATTAGTGCCTCACTGACCCTCGACACAGCGTCTCTCTTATCTGTCATAACAATAGCCTCGATGCTCAGGCAATAATTAAAAGTCACAGGGAGCAAGGCCTGGACTATAGGGAGGGTGAGGAACTGAATTGATATGACAACGTCTTTCTTTTTGATATTCTCTGATCACCCTTGAACAAACTTCGTGAATATCTTCTACATCTTCAGTTCATCACGAATAATTATATGCACAGTTCCCAAACTGACACCAAACTGTGCACTTTATAAATACACGACGATCCTTATCAATGAAATTCCTTAGTTGGCCAATCTTACTCTGCCCACCTCCCTTATCATCCCTCACAGACTCCCTGCCTTCGTTGTATCTCTTATGCCACTCAAAAAACTGATGCTCGATTCATGCAAGCTGGTTCATAAGCAGTATGAAGCATTTCATTCGTTTCCGTTGCATATTTTACAGTTTAAAACAAAATGTTACTGCATATCGATTTTGTAAAGTATCGTCACGTCCAAACAGCATTTTTTAAATTAACCAGTTTTGCACAATCAAGCTTTAGTAGGATGTATTCCAATTCCTGCTGTAGCTGTTCATTTAAACCTGTAATCATAAAATTGGGTCAGTCACCTCGATAACATACTGAATTTTTATGAGTGTATGACAATTTTAAATGCCTGTGCAAAAAGTGTAGAAACCTATTTAAAGCACCTATTACACACACACACACACATATATATATATATATATATATATATATATATATATATATATATATATATAATTATTTCCACAGCCCAAAAAACGCCAGAGCTCACAAAAGCCATGCCAGCCAACGAAATGGAAGTCTAAGACTCGAGTGTGGACCTCATTTGGGCTCATCAGTCAGGCATATCCGCACTCAGGATTTGAAACTCTAGCCTTCTGCATGCTAGGCAAGCACTCTACCAACTGAGCAAACGCCCCGCACACATGAAATTCTATTAACCAACACAGATCAAACAAACCGCGATGAAAATCAAGCTGTGGAATAGATCTGCTTTATCCCGACAAGGGACGTGGTCATCCAACCAGCTGAACCCCGAGCCGATTTTGAACTCGAAAGAACGACGCTATCCAGCAGAGCTAACCTAACGAGCCATTTATTTTTATAGAATTTTCAGAATGTGAGAGATTATATATAATTATTTCCACAGCCCAAACTAGGGGTAAACTCGAGTCTTAGACTTCCGGTTCGTTGGCTGGCATTGCTCTTGTGGGCTGCGACGTTCCTTGAGCTGTGGAAATAATTATATATAATCTCTCACAATCTGAAAATGATATACATATATATATATATGTGTTTGTGCGTGTGCGTGTATGTGTGTGTGTGCGTGTGTGACTACTTCATTTAATCACAAAAATTTTATTCCTAAATTTTTAGTATGTACCTCAACAGTGTTCAATGCATAGGTAGAGCTACGTAGTAAGTTATAAAAATAAATATGGCAATTAAGCTACACAAAATATTCCGTTTTTTCATTCTCGTGGGAAATCGTCAAGCTTATGCCGGGCGATCATACACCGCCGCGTGGCATTGATCTACACCCGCCATATATAAGCTAGACGATTTCTTACGAGATTGAAACGCGGAATATTCTGTGTAGCTTAATTGCCATATATACTTTTTAAACTTACTATATATATATATATATATGGTGTGTGTATGTGTGTATGCATATATATGTGTGTCTGTGTATGCATATATATGTGTGTATATATATATGTACATGCATGTATATATATGCGCGTATATATATGTATGTATCTATATATATGTATATATGTGTGTATGTATATGTGTATGTACATATGTATATGTGTATGCATATAAATGTGTACATATATGTATGTATATATATGTATATATATATGTATGTATATATTCATGTATATATATGTATGTATATATGCATGTATATATGTATATATATGTATATATATGTATATATGTATATATGTATATATGTATATATATATGTGTATATGTATATATATGCATGTATATGTATATATATGCATATATGTATATATATGTATGTATATATATGTATATATATATGTATATATGTATATATTATGTATTTATATGTATGTATATGTATATATATGTATATATGTATATGTATATATGTATGTATATATATGTATATATGTATGCATATATGTATGTATATATATACGTATGTATATATGTATATATAAGTATGTATATATATACGTATGTATATATATTTATATACATATATATATCTGTATGTATATGTATGTATATATTTATATATACGTATGTATATATATACGTATGTATATATATTTATATACATATATATATCTGTATGTATATGTATGTATGCATGTATGAATGTATGTATGTATATGTAGGCATATATATATATGTATTCATATATGTATGCATATATATATATACCAAAATTAAAAGTAAAGTCATATATTTATTCCGCGCAAATGGATCAGATTTAGTTTAAAATTGCATTGTTATTATGACTATACTTTGAAATTGTATCTCTCTATTACGGATATTGATGAGTAAGACTCTAAGATAACAAACCCTGCCATGGACGTGCGTCAGTTGCAAAGATACGAAAAAAGTGTATTGAGAATGGTAATGATTACGTAGAAAAAATAAATTTTTTAGAAGATAATCTCTCTTTTTTCAGATGTATCACGTCTTTGTATCTTTTTTTTTTACACAGTGATCACCACTTATCAAGGCCCGGAAGCCACTCAGGGATAAGGGTTATTGCAAGTACATTACGTTAGTGTGGAGATTTGATGAAGTGTTTACTTAAGGGGGCGGTTCATTAAGAATTTGTTAACGTTGGACTTGAAGACATCCAAGTTGTAGTCCGATGGGAAGCAGGCAGACGGAACAGAGTTAAGAAAAGTTTATTTGAGTGCTCAATTATTGTAATAAGGTCAAATGTTTACCCGTTGTTTCTAGACGAGTGTTTATAAAACTGATTTTCAAACCCACACTGACTCACTGCAAAAGTTTCAAACAAACAACGAACAATAAAGAGAGCGACGTTTTTCATATTTTGCATCACATAAATTAATATAAAAAAATATAATTTTATGCGTAAATGTTTAGTATTTACTTTAACAGTGCTCAATACATAGTTAGAGCTTGGTAGTAAGTTATAAAAATATATATTGCAATTATGCTACACAAAATATTCCGCGTTTCATTCTCGTGAGAAGATGAATAAACCTGAAGAATTCTCACGAGAATGAAACGCGGAATATTAGTTGTAGCTTAATTGCCATATATATTTTTATAACTTACTATATATATATATATATATATATATATATATATATATATATATATATATATATATATACATGGAGAAAGAGAGGGGGCAGACAGACAGAGATAGAGAAAGAAATAGAGATATATGGTTCTAGGGATATCTATTTATTTATAATGCATTTCGTTTTGTCCAATTCATTTTAGGGGTGTAAGGAATCTCTTCAACTCTCTAGTGCCTGCATTGTTATGGAATCCCACTCACAAATATCGCTTATCATATCGCTGGTCAAAACCATTGCGGTATTGGCGGTTGTATGGGGAGGTAGATCAATGCAACGCGGCGGTGTATGACCGCCCGGCAATCGATCGGTCTGGGTAGACGCTTTCAGTGTCTGTCGGCGCTGAGGCTTGACGGCTCGCTACTTTCATGATTTTGCTTTGCGAAAGACTCGATTAAAAAACAAACCAAACAAGTAAAAATGTGGATGGGATGAGGCATGAAAATGCGGGAAACGCTGCGTAAAATCTATTTTTCTAAATCTTCCAACAATAATGAATAGGAAACAGGAATTTCCGGAATCTGCCCTTATTCACTTGGCTCCCTTGCAAGGGCATATTTCGATACAGTGTCGCATTTTAATGTGCGTAACATCTATCTTCAGTTTCTTTGGATTGGGGCAAAACAAAAATGGCGTTATCTTGCATTAATCAACGACAAAAAATATGAATTGCTGCATCAGAACAGATACTACATTTTGCTCCTAGCCCAAAGTACCTATACAAGTCTGATATCTTCCGACATTGAGTTTTGCTGCCACTTAGAGGACTCTTTTTATACTTTGACAAAGTATAAAATCGATTTTGCAATCTTAAACAAGTTCCAAAAAGAGGCTCTAATCTAATTGGTCGTATATTGTCTACCAAGCTCCGGCCTCAGTTTCATCGCTGCAATGTTGCGTCCACGTGTTTGTTTTATAAGTACTTCAACGAAATGTGCTCTGACGAGTTTGTTGCACTTGTGCCATCCTCAACATCAACGCAAATACCCCGTCAAACCCAGCAATTGAGATATCCAGATGCCAAAAATAGTTTTCTTAATATTTTCTTTTCTTTAACTGATTATCTTTGAAATTCCCACTCTTCTTCCTGTTTCTGCAAGTGTACAAACTTGCAAAAATATAAATTTAATGTAAACACGCGTCTCGCAGCATAACAGTCCAAGTTAAGTGCCCTTACTAATCTTGTCCGTATCCACGGTAGTACCTCTTGTCTTAGTAGTGGTTATGTATTTTGTTTTTGATTATGGATGGAGTATTGTTGCCACATCTGGGTAGAAGCTGCTAAAAAGACGTTATTTTGCCTTAAAGGAGTTCAAAATAGATTTCCGAGCCCAGTAGGGAATACCCTTTTCTCTTTCCTGCAACGTCTTTCTTACATAAGGGACGTTGTGAGCCTTCCGCTGCTTTATCATTATTTTCATGGCAAGTGCTCGTCTGAGCTCCAATCTATGGTCCCCTCTCGCTAAACTGTCACGAGAAACACTCGTCTAGCTGAAAACACTATCAATAATTTTCCCAACTCTTTATCTGTGCCTAAACCTAAACGTAGATTCCATTAACAAAGCTTCTTTCTTAGAACTGCACACCTGTGGAATTCTCTTCCCTTTTCTTGCTTTCCAGCTGACTACAATATGGTCGTCTTCAAGTCCAACGTAAACAAGTTCTTGATTGGCCGTTCCCCTTAAGTAATCCAATTTATCAATTTTACACTACTAACGATTGTTATGATATTGTTCCATTGACTACTCTTTAACCCTTATCTTCGAGTGGCCTCTGAGCCTTGATAATGTGTGACTTTTTTTGTAAATTTATATATATATATATATGCCTTTTTTAAATTAGTGGGAATGGTCTATTCTCTACTTTCATCCCCTTTCCCACAGAAAAGACATTGCTAATCTTTCTATCCTCCATCATTATTTTCATGGTAGATGATTGACTAAGCTTCAATTTTTGGTTCTTCTGCAAAACATGCACAGCAACAACTCATCTTCAGAAATGATTTCTCCTTCACCAACTTAGAAAATAAATAATGAAAAATAGTGTTAGGGCCGATATTACAATTTTCTGATAGGCTATTGTTGAAGTTAACCTAATTACGAAAAGATCTCATCAAAAAACTCTTTTTAAGGGCAATATAAGAACGAATATTCTTAAAGTGCTTCCATTAAATCCATCTGTTTATGCAAATGCTACTACAAAATTAAACGTGATAAATGTAATTTATGCGACTATCTTTATAGACTTGAGTCTATGTGTCCATGTATGAAGCTTTGTCTGCCGGCCAATTTGTTTTTCGGTTTCTCACGTTTAAATTTGTAACAGCATTTGCATAAACATGTAGTTTCAATGGAGTTGCTAATTACTAGGTCTGACGGATTATTTGCTTTGAGGTTGAGGAAGACACAAGTGCAACAAACTCATCGGTGCACATTATATTGAAATACTTATAAAACAAGCTAGAGAAGCAACATTGCAGCGATGGATCACATAAAACGCTAGGTAACATACAAATATGTGCGTGATGTCGCTAAGCTAATCAAGAACCTTGATTCCAGTAAACAATTGGCCCTGACGGCACTCCAATTATAGTGTTAAAAAAGCTACAACCAGAAGTTGCCCCCATACTTACCAAACTGTTTAAGCGTTGCCTTAAGGAGAAGTGCTTTCCAGCACCCTGGAAAACCTCATCAGTATGCCCTGTATTTAAGAATTCAGGTGATGAGTAATCTCCCTCTCAGTACAGACCAATAAGTCCCATGTGTGTCATCAGTAAATTGCTGGAATCCATATAAAATAGGGAAGTAGTCAACCACTTCAGCAGAAATAACCTACTTAGTGACACGCAATATGGTTTCCGTTCTGCTAGATCTACAGCTGATGTGCTAACGGTTATATCTCATAGGATTAGCGAATTTTTCGACAAAGGCTTCATTTCTAGGGCAATTGCTCTTGACATATCAAAGGCCTTCGATAAGGTATGGCATAAGGGCCTACTTCACAAGATTTCCAGCTACAGTATAACAGGAAATGTTTTCTCAATCATTAAATCATTTCTCTCTGATAGGCTCATAAGAGTAGTGGTTGATGGGCAGAAATTAGAGGCCCGCAGTATTAATGCTGGAGCCCCTCAGGGGTCCATCCTGGGCCCAATCTCTTCTTGATCTACATCAATGATCTCCCAAAACACATGCTTAAATCATTCGTTGACATCTATGCTGATGACATGACCATCTATGGCAACACATCAAAGGCCGTAAATGACAAAATTCTCTCTGAGTCTCTCTCCTCTGATATTGAGCGCATGGTACAGTGGAAGAAGAGGTGGTTGGCTACCTTTAATGCATCTAAAACCAAACTCCTATCTTTACATCATCAACGCTCTGATCTCTGGCTCTCGTTTAGGGGAGGCCCCATGTTTCGATAAGCTTCTGGGTTTGACCTTTACTCCTGATCTGAAATGGAACAGGTACACCAAGTATGTTTCCAAGGTCGCTGGGAAATGGTGGGATCCTTCTACCGCTCTAGAAGATATCTCACTACTGATGCAATTCTCTATCTATATAGAAGCCAAGTACATCCAAGGATGGAATACTGCTGCCATATCTGGACAGGAGCTGCTAAAAACAGCCTATCCTGCCTTGACAGAGTACAAAACAGACTTCTTAGCTTAGTGGTGGATGCCCTTTTCTCTTCCCTGCAACCTCTTTCCTGTTTTATCGTTACTTACATGGCAAGTGCTCGTCTGTCAATTATCGTCTGTCTGTTATCGCCAATCTTTCACGATAAACACACGTCTAGCTGAAACCACTGTCAATAATTTTCCCCACTCTTTATCTTTGCCTAAATAAAAACGTAGATTCCATGAACAATGTTTCTTTCCTAGAACTGCACGCCAGTGGAACTCTCTTCCGTTTGCCTGTTTCCCACCTGACTTCAACTTGGATGTCTTCAAGTCCAACATAAACAAATTCCTGATGAACCGCCCCCTTAAGTAATGACACGTTATCAAATCTCCAATACTAAGGAAGACTACAACACTATCCCATTGATTACTTTACACGCAATAATCCTTATCCCCGAATGGCTTTAGGCCTTGATAAGTGGTGCCTGTCATGTAAAAAAAAAGCCCTGAAGCTGAAGCTTGGTAGACAATATGCGATTAATTAGATTACAGCCTTTTTTTGGGTCCTGTTTACGATTGCGATATCGATTTTATACTTTGTCAAGGCATAAAAGCGTCTTCTGAGTTGCAGCAAAACTCAATGTTGGAAGATATCAGACTTGTATAGGTACATCGGGTCAGGAGCAAAATATAGTATCTGTTCTGATACAGCAATTCATATTTTCTGTCATTAATCAATGAAGGAGAAGTTGGGACCATTTCTTCTACGTAATTAATTACGTAGACTTAGTAACTTTTGTGTTCTTCAACGCCTGAGGCAGTCAAAATATACTATTGTTTTCAGTTTGAAACCGGATCTACAGCGTCCCTCCAGCTCTTTCCGATTGCGATCAAATCACTAAATTGTTTGCTTCCGGTTCATTTTTCTGTTTCTTCTTTTTCCATCGGATGTTTATTGTAGCATTTGGTTAGCAAATCGCTTTGGAGGCACACAGGACCTCCAATCTGTAGTGGAATGGGGACCAAAATAAATGGTCACGTTCAATGCTGCCAAAACTAAGCTTGTTTCCTTCAATAATTGCAAGAAACATTCTCTACCATTTATAGCAACGGCCAAGAACACATTACCCAAAAGTACTTCCTTTAAACCCCTCAGCCTAACGTTTACAGGGAACATTAACTGGAAGAGATACATTGAGAGCATTGCCAAGGCTGCTGCGAATAAGGTGGGCTCTCTCTCTACCGGGCTAGAAAACTACTTACGCTTGAAAGTATCCTGTACCTCTATAAGGCCACCATTCGCCCATGTATGGAGTACTGTTATCACATTTGGGCTGGTGCATCTGCTACTTGTCTAGCATTCTTGGACAGGGTTCAAAAGAGAGTCGCCAATCTGATAGGTCTGAACTGTAATCTAGGCTTCAGCCTCTGTCCCATCGACGAAATGTTGCATCCATCTGGCTGTTATATAAGTACTTTAATGGTGAATACCCTGACGAAATACAATCACCTGTACTACCTCCTGGACGTGAATACCCCAGACAAACCCGACAAGCAGTTAACCCCCTCCCCTTCACAGTAGAGATCCCTAGGTGTAAGAAAGCCTTCTACTCCAACAGTTTCTTCCCCAGAATTGCTAGACTTTGGAACTCCCTTCCGGGATATGCTTTCCCAGCTGTACTGATATGCAGAAGTTCAAGTGTAATATTAACAGACATATTGCTACTCATCTCCCTTCATAATATCCCTGCAACTTATGTCCCTGATAGTAACCCCCTACTTCAAAGTGTCATTGTGCCGTGTTTGGGATGAAAATTGAAAAAAAATAGTGAAAGCCAACACACGTGTTAATTGACACATAGACACATATATAAATACTATTTCTCATTTAAAGTGTGACTTCAAAATTAAGCACATAGTTCTTCATGTTCTCCTTCTTAAATATCTGGTTAGTGTTCTCTTTTCTCGGTCTTTCCATCCTCCTTAACATTTTATGAACATTCTCCACAGTATCAGTCAAGACTCCTGTTACTTCACATAAGTGCTATGTTCTTGAAGGATGGGGGTCTTAAATTCTGAACTTTCTTCCAGTTTCAGTTTCTTTGAGTTCGTATAATGTTTTCCATAGTTGTGTTTGATTTCTATTTTGAATTTACCTACAGTTGGTTGACCTTCGCTCGTTAGGTGCATGTGTTTTCCGCAATCAAGGATTTTAGTTGAATCTATTGAACTATGTGTCCACTGAATTCTCTCGTTTAAGTAAAATAATTAATAGATTGATTGAACATTGGCAGATCAATCGGTATTATTTTTTAGGGTTGATATTTGTTCTCATCTTGGATATTATCCTTACAATGTTTCAACCGATGTAACCTGATATTTTCAATAGGTTCTGTTCGAAAATGTGTGCATATTATCGAGTTCAACATATTGTTTTCCGAATTCCGACAAAACGTACTTGAAGATCGGAGGTTACATCGGCCTAAATGTTCTGAGAATAATATACATGATTAAAACATATTTGGAATTATTAAAATAATACAGACCGATTAATATAGATTTTTATAAGTATAAATAGAATTTTAAAAAACATTGTGTATTTTGGATAATTTCATTAACAAATTACTATTAATTTTTAATGGAAATTTCCCCAAACAAGGCATGAAACACCTTGATGTAAAGACTGAAAAAACAACAAGTGTATCGTCAAAATCTGATTAGCAATAACTGTTATATAGATAGATTCCAACCCAGAAAACAGCAATTCGTCTTCCTTTGTCGGAAAAATCGCTCATAGAATATGAGGACTAAAGGGTAAAATAAGGAAACTAGAATTACGAGGTATTATACTATGTTTAAAGCTCAATTCAGAGTGTAGTAATTTTTCTGTCCTCATTATACCATCCTTCTAGGGCGTATCTTTTGGTTAAAGTTAAGTGATATATTTATCTAATAGTAAGTTTTTGGTAGTTAAATTAGTTTGTTAGCTAAATTAGTTAAAGTAATCTTTTGACTTTTTGTCTAATTAATAGTTAATTTTATCACATAGTAAGTCTGGGTCGTTAAATTATTTAAAGTAGACTGGTAGTTTTGGGGGTTTTTTTTTCAAGGAGTAAGTTTGTCGTCGTTTAATCGATGTGTTTTTATATCTAATAGTAAGTTCCTGTGTTAAGTCTGTTAAAGCACCCCCCCCCCAGTATTTGTTTCCTTAATAGTAAGATTGTGGTCGCTCACTTGGAAGCTTCGTCAAATAGTAATTTGTGGGTGTTTTTCACTAATAGTAAGTTTGTGATCGTAAAATTTCTTGAAGTGGTCGCGTGATTTTGTTTAATAGTAAGTTAGTGCTCGTCGAATTGGTAATATTGTGTGTGTGATTTTGTTTAACAGTATGTTTATGGTCGTTATGTTTGTTAAAGTGGTCGGATGGTTTTTGTCTATAATACGTTTGTGGTTGTTAAATCGGTTAAACTACTCGAATGTATTATTTAATTACCGGAATTCTTTTGAGATGTGTAATGTGTATATTTTTATTTATTTGCGAACTATCAATAACCTGACGAAGGACAGATGAATAGTTGGCCGAAACGTCATGAAACAACAATTATAAAGATAAGGAAATAAATAAATAAAAATATATTCGAATGAACTTTTGTTTACCTGTACGTTTGTGATCGATAAATCATTCTTAAATGGAAACAACACCTTGAATTTTTTAGTTTACCGTTTTCACTTTTCTAACTTCTTTTTAAATAAAGCTAGTCCAGAAGCCAGTAAAGGTATGCCTTTCGGTCTTTCCTTTGTTAATGCTTTCTTTGGCTGGAATTTGTATACTAGTTTTGAACCTAGACATCACTATTATTATTAGTAGTAGTATTAGTAGTAGTAGTAGTAGTAGTAGTAGTAGTAGTAGTAGTAGGCCAAATGCATCGGTTATCGTCTCAGTTACGATTCACGGCATATGTGGTACAATTCTGTTGGTTAGTTTTAAAGTCTTGCAGTGACCGACGAATTAGAAAGGCATGCTAGTTCTCAAGTATATTCGTCGCATGGTAACAGAGAGACATACTGAAAAAATCACAATTAAATTAAGAATCATCTAATACTTTTTTAATAGCTGTACTTATCTGGCGTTGCTCGACAGTGTGCTTACTTGAAAGTTTTTTTTTTTATTATTATTGTATTTGTAGACTGTGTCAAATTATTTTTCCCCATTATATTTTTTGTTTCAGTGAAAAGGACGTAATTCTTTATGGATGCATAAAAGGTTGCGTGTATTGTTTTAAGATGGCGGATACTTGAAAATAATTCCGACTCTAACAAACTGATATAAAACTTGATCGCATTTTCACTCGATCAGTGAAGGAGAAACAATTTAAGATTAAGAGAAATGTTATTCTTGTGTCAATCAAGAATATCACTTTTCAATGAAACTGGATTTTCCGCACATAAGCAACCGACGTTGTGCCTAATTTTGCTATTGTATGGTAGAGTCTCAAATATAACAGGCCGCACACTATCAAGCACGTTTTAACCTCTGTTCCATCGCCACAATACTGCATTCTTGTTCTTGTTTTACAAGTACTTTAATGGCATGGGCTCTGATGAAATCATAGCACATGTCCCTCCCAACTCGGTGTACATACTCCTGGCTAACCTGACAAGAAGCGAAATCCCATTCTTTCACAGTTGAAGTCTCTAGATGCCGAAACCTTTCTACTCTAATAGCTTCTTTTCTCGAACTGCTAGATTTTGGAATCCCCATTCTGTTTCCTGCTTCCCTGACTGTACTGACATGTAGAAGGACAATCGTAATGTGAACAAACTTCTTACTACTCAAGTTCCCACAGTCCCCCGTTAAATACGATGTCAAATAGTAACTCTTTATGTTCAAATGGCAATGTGCCTTTGGGGGGGGGATATGTTTAAAAAAGAAAGCAAGCAAATATAAACTCTGAAACTATTTCTCCCATACGTAAATCTAGAGATATCTTATTATGGTAGTGTTTTATACTAAACTATACCGTTTTCTCAATAATTCTGAGATATATCGTTTCAGAGATTTAATGCTATAGATTTCCTTTTTTTATTATTATTTTTTTTCTTTAAAGAATCGCCAGTATTAGCCGATTAGTTTCAATGCCCACTGCATGTTACAGAAACAATAGATAATCGTCAGAGATTGACATTAGCCTTTCTCCTCATGTCCGTCGTGATAGATATTTAAATAAAAATAATAATAACACAATGACTCGTCGAATGGAATATAAAAAAAATAGAGTAAGAGACTTGAGGGCTCGATTATTCTTAATCCTGGTTTTAAATAAATGATAATAGAAAAACGAGGAGTGAGATGAAGAAGCGATAATGTGACGAGAAGGCTGTTTCTGGTTTTCTTCCCAAAGGGCAAGAATGTCTTACAATAATTGTATTAAGATGAGGGGGAGGGAGGAAATAATTGAAGGATACGCAAGTACTTAGCGGCCTCTTGCTTTACACACACACACACACACACACACACACACATATACATATATATATATATATATATATATATATATATATATATATATATATATATATATATATATATATGGCGGGGAATTACCGCGTGGATGCGGGTATGTGTGTGGAGGAGGTTGTGTTTATATACTCTGCTGTCCTTTCTACAGAAACGCTAATCGTATCACATGGAGAGACCCATGACCGATTAGTGAAGAATACAGAAAGGATGAGAATGAAAAGGATACACACAAAAACAGAATTTCTTCCACCGTAGTAATACACCGAAACATTTCAGTTGACTGCACCCACGGGGCCTGTTTGCGACTTTTTAGGCCGTAGTTTCGGGGCGACAGGGGAAAATGCGGTGTGCCGTATGAGTTTAAGCGGGAGTGGGGAGTTCAAAAAATTATTGTTAAGGCGTTTAAGGTCAGCGGTGGTCAGAATACCCTACTCCCAACACACCACACACACAGATGAATTTATATATATATATATATATATATATATATATATATATATATATATATATATATAAAGAGTATAATAATAAAAGACTATAATAAAAGTCAACCTTCCACCCTGATTATCCCTATTTTCTATATAGCCATTAGGATATCAATTAGTATTAGAATGATATATTGACATTATGACCATTGACCAATTTTCATTGCTCCAGTGTTACTTGCAGGTACAGTCCCGCGATAACGTCGCTAGAGACGATTGAGAGTACGTTTTAAAGATAATCCAAATTAGTTTAGACATAGAGCGTTCGATCGTCATCCTCCACTTTCCAATATGGGCTAATGTGTAGTCATTTGTGGGTGCATATATAAGAAGTTAATAGATGATACAGAGAGAGAGAGATAGAGAGAGAGAGAGAGATCTGTCGCACTCGGGAGTCTTAATGCCAAACTCGGGATTCTGCAGGGGATTTCGACAAAAGCTTCCTGAGTGCGACTGAAGGTCGGAGGTGTCATCGGCCGAACATTGTGAAGAATAGCACTCAAGATGAAACCAGTAGTCAACTAATCCAAACGATACAATTATAAATCTTCATCTCATTAATTCAAAAACCTACACACGCACACACACACAAACACACACACACACACACACACACGCATATGCACACACGTACACATATACATATTTATATTATTATCTTCAGTATGAACCCCTAGATAACGAATATGTTTTATTGGTTTGAAATGATAGCTGTTATTAAAGTTGATGTGTATCTTATATATTTTTGTATAAATAAAATATTATAATACAAAACTAAGTTGACATTGAGTACGATTATATATATATATATATATATATATATATATATATATATATATATATATATATATATATATATAAGTATAGATTTACCGGATTCTTATATCGTGCATACAGATTTATCCTGGCTTTATATATATATATATATATATATATATATATATATATATATATATATATATATATATATATATATATATACAATAAATTGCGTTTACAAGTGCAATTTTACAGCATTTTCAAGAGAAAGTTGACACTTTTTGGAAAAGAAAAGCAAAACGTCATAGCTTGGTTAATATTTAATGTATTCTACAACTGTGACGTGTAGGCTTTATTATGATCTTTGTCCGAATACAGCTCAGGATGAGATGCGACCTTGATCCTGCATCGTGACCTCCAGGCGGAACCTAAACCTGGAGCATGCGATGTTCATGGCATCTTTCGAAAGACTAGTTTGATCTTAGCAATCAGCTCGTTTTTAATGTTGCAGGTGATTAAGTTGCTGTTGTTTTGAACTGTGCCCCACACATAATAGTCTATTGGGTTGCAATCAGGCAAATCAATGTAGATTTTGGGAGTTCTGAATTGTAAAGATATCAGCAATTTCTGGATTATTCCTAGATGTGTGACACAAAGTTGTGTTTTGATTCCACGCATGTACCCTTCTTATGGCCACCCTCCATTCGGCGTTTGACAATAGTGGGCAATAACGTCATATAGCCATGTGAAGAGCTTAATTCAACGCATTTTTCATAGTCTTAAGTTTTCAAACAGACAAATAGTACTTGAAATAGTTTTTACTTTACTGATATTAAATATTTCATATTGTTCTGAAATCTTAAACAATTATCAAATTGCTCCCGGACACGTGGTATTTCAACTTGATCAGCGTCACCTGGTTAGTTTTTTTGCACTATGAAAGTTTTTTTTGTATTTTTTTTTTTTTTATTTTTTTTTTTTTACAAAAGAGTTACTATTTATCAAGGCCAGGGGGTCACTCGGGGATAAGGGTTAATGAGTACACGGTACAATATTATAGTAATGATTAGTAGTGGGAATCTGGTAAATTGGATTACTTAAGAATGCGGCTCATCAAGAACTTGTTTACGTTGGGCTTGAAGACGACCATATTGGAAAGCAGACAAACGGAACAGAGTTCCACTGGCGTGCAGTTCTAATATAGAATCTTTGTTCATGAAATCCATGTTTGAATTTAGATACAGATAAAGAGTGGAGGAAATTATTGATAGTGTTTTCAGATAGACGAGTGTTTTTCGTGAGAGTTTGGCAAAGGGGACTATAGATTGGAGCTCAGACGAGCATTTGCCATGAAAATAACGCTATAGCAGAGACAGGTTAACCACGTCTCTTCTTTGGGTAAGAGGTTACAGGGAAAAGAAAAGGATATCCCGTTACTAGGTTACGGAGTATTTTTAACACTATCAAGGCATGATAAAATGCTTCTACAATTCCTGCCCAGATATGGCAACGGTACTGCATTTTTGGATATACTTGGCTCTCATACAGGTAGAGAATGTATCGGCAGTGATATTGGGGCGGATTTGATGTACGTTTTTCATTTCAGATCAGGAGTAAAAGTCAGATCCAGAAGCTTGTTAAAACATGGAGCCTTCCCAAGACGAGGGCCATTCTCTCCAACGTATGCCAGGCGGAGGTCAAAGCGTTGATGATGGAAAGATAGCTGTTTTGTTAATAGCTCAACTGTTTTCATCATTCACTTTGATTTCTAATTTCTGCAAGTATGAGGTTAACGATATTTTCCTCATGTTCCATCTTAGCATACAATTTCTATGGTCGGTTTATAAATGTTTCATGTAGTTGCTTCTATTTCCATGTTGCTTTACACGCTTTTCTGTTTCCTAATTCACTATTTATTTTGGGCGGCAATAATAAGCCTTTCGGTATTTTCTCTTATTATTAACCTTTATCGCATCGTCTATGCAATTTAAAATACTTACTAGCATTTATTCTTTTTTCTTTCCTTTTTCCATAGAGTGGTTTAACATTATCTTTCTCGTTGTGGATCACCATTTGTTTTCTTGGTTCTTTCATCCAGATTCCGGAGTTCTACAATTAGGAAGATTCCAGATTATCTCAGTTCTTTTGCTTATTCCTTTTACTATGTTTTTACCATATAATTCTTTTATTGTTGTCATGGCTTTGTTATTATATTCATATACAACTAGCAGGACCCGTGGAAATTCCACGGTAGTTAAAATCTTTTAAAACACATCAGTAAGAAATTCCTTGATTGAGATTGTCGGACTGACTTCCTCATCTTGGTTGTTATAGACACTACGTTTCGGCCATTTTACCCTCCGGCCTTCATCTTGTATCGAACTGAGGAACCGTTTGTTAGGAATCTCGAACCCAACCCTTTATTATTATTACAGGGGTACCGTGTTCGGACTCCAGCTAGGCTCTGGGACATAGTTGTTGATTATTACTTTTCACTGCCTTCATTCAGGATTGAACTCAGCACCTTTGGGTAACTGTAAACTTTGATACAACGTCTAGGACCACTCGGCTATATGTCACTAGGACACAAAACACCTGATGAAGGCCGGAGGCAAAACGACCGAAACGTTGTGACTATAACAATCAAGATGAGGAAGTCAGTCCGACAATCTCAATAAATGAAACACCTCATCTCAAAAATACAGACAATTACAATGTGGCAATTGAAGCGAAAACATTATTAGGTATTAAATGCTAAAACATTTTAATACAGCTGGCTAATTGGCTATAAAGTAAAAGTTATTCCGAACTTTGATTTAACATTTTTATAAAATAAAAGGCTTAACATTGTCGTGTATCTTTTTTTTTATACTAAGAAAAATGTAAGCATCATGCTGAAATAACAAAAAATGCCATTCTTAATAAGGGGAGAGGGTTTGACTATTCTAAACCTTCACTTAAATAACGATTTAATGAAAAACATGTTTAAAATGTTCTTGTATCTTTTTTTTATAATTTTTGTTAAATAAGAAAAATCAATAAACTTTGATAGCACTAGTGTAAGAATCATGCTGAAAGCCATTCTTAATATGGGAAGGGGGGGTTAACTATTCTGAAACTTCACCTAACAATGTAAAAAAAATAAGGGAAAAATATATGTATGAACAATAAATATTTCTTCAGTTAAATAAATTATACTGTAAATCTTCAAATAAGGAATAAATATTTATTTTAACCATAATTATTGAAACAAAGTATTTTACTGCATAAAAAAAACGGTTATGGGGAGAAGGGTTTACTATTTTGAACCTTCACCTAAATAGCGATTTAATGAAAAAAAATTTAATGGTCTTGTATCTTTTTTTTTATAATTTGTTTTAAAATAAGAATGAAAAAAACTTTGATACCGCTATTGTAAGAATCACGCTGAAAGCCATTCTTAATATGGGGAAGGGGTGTTAACTATTCTGAAACTTCACCTAACAATGTAAAAAAATAAGGGAAAAATATATGTATGAACAATAAATATTTCTTCAGTTAAATAAATTATACTGTAAATCTTCAAATAAGGAATAAATATTTATTTTAACCATAATTATTGAAACAAAGTATTTTACTGCATAAAAAAAACGGTTATGGGGAGAAGGGTTTACTATTTTGAACCTTCACCTAAATAGCGATTTAATGAAAAAAAATTTAATGGTCTTGTATCTTTTTTTTTATAATTTGTTTTAAAATAAGAAAGAAAAAAACTTTGATACCGCTATTGTAAGAATCACGCTGAAAGCCATTCTTAATATGGGGAGGGGGTGTTAACTATTCTGAAACTTCACCTAACAATGTAATAAAAATAATGGAAAAAATATATGTATGAACAATAAATATTTCTTCAGTTAAATAAAATATACCGAAAATCTTTAAATAGGAAATAAATATTTCTTTAAATAAATTAAGTCATAAGTAATGAAACAAAGTGTTTTATTTCATATTAAAAAAAATGTTGTGTACATTTTTTTAGTATTTAAATATGTATGCCCTGTCGGTGGGCATTAGGATATTATGACTGCCTGTAAAAGAAGCAAAATAAAACAGACAAAACATAAGTAATAACTATGTAAACAACGTGAAGTTGTATAAATGTTACAAAATTACTCGATTCAGCATTAAATAACACGAAATAGGATTGATATGCCGTAAAACAAAAGCAAAACAACAAAAACAAGACGTAAAATATGTTTGGACTCTGTGTTACTCAGTGTATTTGCGAATGGTGACTTTGGTGATTTATTTAATGAAGTTATTCTTGACTTTTGTAACATTTATTTCTAAACATATTTTTTGTTATGTAAGGCTCACTCAAAAGTAAATAAAAATAATAAAAAAGATAAAGTGGCACAGTAAAAAAAAACGAACTCGTAACGTTAAATGTAAAAAATATATTTATTACTGAATAAAATAGAATAAGCGTTCCGTATTACTGAATAAAATAGAATAAGCGTTCCGTATTACACGTAATAAACAGAAGACATCGTTAAAAATCTAAGTAAAACACTATACTATTTAAACTGTGGAACGATACCTTATATGCATAATTGTTTTTAAAATAATCTGAATTATAAATAGACAGTTCATATATATATATATATATTTTTTCGGGAAGTTTTGGGAAATAGAAGGGTTTAATGGTTTTTAACTAATAAAGATTGAACAATAAAGGGAGATAATTAACATTAATTAATGTTTGCGATGATTACGACGCGTTTCATTAATTAATGTTTGCGATGATGATGATGACATGACACCGTACGGACAAGCATATTAATATATAGATGATTTAATGGTATTTATTTTCAGAATCCATAAAAATTTAGAATTTCGTGTTCACTAATACCCCCATCACCTTTCGATTAGGTAGTTATGCGTATTTAGTTGT
Organism: Euprymna scolopes; assembly: GCF_053919585.1. Taxonomy (NCBI): domain Eukaryota; kingdom Metazoa; phylum Mollusca; class Cephalopoda; order Sepiida; family Sepiolidae; genus Euprymna; species Euprymna scolopes. The sequence goes on along the minus strand of NC_136490.1, from coordinate 94,747,897 downwards.
TTTAAGTCTTCCCATATTCTTTTCTAATAGTGTACATATTTGCATTGTGAATTCTATTCATATATATATATATATATATATATATATATATATATATATGAACTTTTTTTCTAAATTAAAAATGGCGTAATGTAAACATATTATAAGGTATGTACAGCTTCTCTTCCAATTTCGGACTTTTAGTCATGTCAAAACGCACTTTACTTTCTTTTGACGGATTGACTGTTGCTATTTCTTCTGATGAGTTAAGGGCAAAATAGATTCACTGATTGACATAAGAATTAAGTAATTGGTTTTCTTCTACGAAACAAATACTGCCAAGAATTGTATGAATCAACTGAATTAAAGGAATAAACTGTAAGATGGCCAACATCATAAACTTTGGAATATAGACTTTTATCATTCATTAATTAAAATTCTGTTTGCACAAAGCTTCAACAACTCTAATTGACCATTCTATGAACATTAAATACGTGCAGAGGCGTCGATAATAGGTTCCATACAGATAGTACATCAAGAGAAAATGTAATCTGGACGACAACGAAGTAGACAGATGCTTTCTCAATTGTGTGAAGAAAGGGGAAATAAAGACTATGGTTCAAAAGATGTGGTGAAAATAAACTTGAAATCGAGGAATATCAGCTCCGCCGATTGCCAAAATGATTCGAAACATAGAGCCGTGTGACACTATAGTCATAGCCTGGTGTTCTTCGAAAATGAGACTCTAGCGATGATATATAATGATGAGAAGGGGAGTGCTAACATTGATCAGTCGTATGAACCCCGTTTGATTACTAATGAGGCTGTTTATGACAAGATTGGCTTTTATAAGGACCAGGTTATAATCAGCAGAGAAGCAGTTTCTCGGTAATCTCTTCCACAGAAAGTAAGCGTCTTTCGCCCGTTTTGGTTAACTGCACACTTTGACGTCAAGCTAAGTACGTCTATGATATATGTCTACGCATAATATGGTGGTGGTGGTGGTGGTGGTGGTGGTGGTGGTAATAGTAGTAGTAGTAGTTATCTAAGTGTGTGCGTTTATTTTTATCCTAAAACTTGACCTAAAAATGTCAAGAATGACGTAAAACAAGACAAAAATTTTCAGTATTATTTTTTGTTGTAAATGAAATGGATTCAAATGTATCGCGATTTAATTTCATATTATGTTCATTGCACTATCGATATAACTTTCTTAGATCTTGTTTCCGTTCCTTGCTCCTCGGGTGCATTTCTCGCGGATATTATTTTCGAGCATTGAATAACACAGAAAGAGGTGATGTGTCGTAAAGCAGGAAAACCAAACCAAAGAAACTAACCGGAAATACGAATAATATCATTGTCACCCGGAAAGTATTGTAAAACGTGCAAAAAAGAACAAATAATAAGAAAACATCATACCCAGTCTATGAAAGATCACAACGGACTATTGCTGTCACATCTGGACTGGCGCCTCGTCCACAAGTATATACCTCTTAGACAATGTTCAAAACAGAAACTCTAACAGGTACCACATTGTTTGACAAGCACCTCCATCACTGTAATGTTGCATCCATGCGCCGACAAACTTTCTGCGATATTGCTCACTTCACGTAAATAATCCAGACCAACTCGGCAATAAATTTCCTTCATTGTGGGGTGTCATCAAATCAGCGAACGGCAATCTGCTCTAATAACTTCTTTTATCGTAGTGCTAGCTTTTAGAATTCCCTCTCTGTTTGACTGTATGAACGTGCAAAAAATTAAATATAATGTAAACAAACATCTTATTACACTCCTCGCTTAGAATGTCTCTTTTTTACACAGGAATCACCACTTACCAATGCCTGGAGGCCACTCGAGGATAAGGGTTAATGGGTATACATTAGTAAACGTGGCAACCCCTTTCCCACAGAAGAAACGTTGCGGGCCTATCCCTGGGTTATCGTTATTTCCATGGCAGCTGCTCGTCTGAGCTTCAATCTATGCCCCCCCGCCAAACTTTCACGAAAAACACTCGTCTAGCCAAAACCACTATCAATAATTTCTCACACTCTTTATCTTTGTCTAAACCTAAATGTACATTCCATGAACAAAGTTTCTTCCTTAGAACTGCACGCCTATGAAACTCTCTTTCGTTGGCCTGCTTTCCAGATGACTACAATCTTATTGTCTTCAAGTCCAACGTAAACACGTTCTTGATCAACCGTCCCCTTAAGTAATCCAACTTATAACAATTTCACTACTTATGGAGGTATGAACTATAATACACAGTCGTTCTTTATGCAATGCAATTTTGGAAAGAAAATAAATATTAAAAATACTTGTTTTTATCTGCTAGATCTAGAAAAATAACTAGATGTAAAACTGTTAATCTTGAATCGTAAAACTGGTAATCTTGAATCGTAAAACTGTTAATCTTTAATCGTCTTAAACGACATTTTGCATTTTTATATGAAAAAATATATTTATATAACAAAAGTTAACGTACGTGTGTCCGATTCAAATTACTGTGCAAGTTTAATTTGTATGGACAAAGTAATGGTAGCTTAGTCTTAATAATAATAGCTAATAATAAAAAAGAAAAGAATAGTCACACATGCAAATCTCACTTTATGAGAAAGGCTAAAACAATGACAAATAATAAATTATGATAATGGAAAAATAAGCAAATAATTTCCTTCACTTTCATAAAAATACAAAATATTTCTTTATTATAATCGACAATGATTATGTTTTGGTTAACAGTATTGGGATTTTAGTAGTAGTAGTAGTAGTAGTAGTAGTAGTAGTAGTAGTAGCAGCATTCTATTCTAGTATCATTAGTAGTAATTAATTTTATCTTTTTAACGATTAGTTTTGTTTCACATATCGAATAAGAATTAAATCGCGAAATGTTAGCGAACGAGCAAGCTAGCTAATAAATGTCAATATTATGCGAACTAGAGCTGTGTTAAGAATACAGTATTTGAAATTAGTACACTAAATATCGTTTTAAAAAAATGGCTGAAAAATTCCGATTGACAACGGAAATAACAGATATTTGGGGAAGTTGCAGTTTTCTTCTAATAAGTGATTTTACCAAGAATTCTTCATAAGTTTTGGTTTCGGTTTCGATTATAGCTGATGGCACTCAAGTCATTTAATTTTTATAAATAATTTTACTAAGAATTCTTCATAAGTTTTGGTTTCGGTTTCGATTATAGCTGATGGCACTCAAGTCATTTAATTTTTATAAATAATTTTACTAAGAATTCTTCATAAGTTTTGGTTTCGGTTTCGATTATAGCTGATATCACTCAAATCATTTAACTTTTTATACATAATTTTACTAAGAATTCTTCATAGTTTTGGTTTCGGGTTCCATTATTGTGATGGCACTTAAATCATCTATTTTTTCATACATAAAATTCCTCATAAGTTTTGGTTTCGTTTTCGATTATAACTAATAGTCCTCCAATAATCTATTTTTTAAAATGATTTTATCAAGAATTCTTTATAAGTCTTGGGTTCGGTTTCGAGTTTAGCTGATGGCACTTAGTAATCTATTTTTTTTATAAATGATTTTATCGAGAATTCTTCATGTCTATAATATAAAGCTGAATGTGTGTGTGTGTGTGTGTGTGTGTGTGTGTGTGTGTGTGCTCACGAATAGGCTCCTATATGTTTGACTATTTTTAAAAAACTGATTACATATAATGATAGAAAATGTATCGAGACACAGGAATGGGTATGTTTGATCTGGCAGAACGGCGGTTCATTAAAATTGTGAGGTCTGCATTCGCGCCTGGTCCACAAAGTATGGAAATAAAACATTTAAAAAATAAAAAAAAAGTTTTCTAGTGTTTTACTAGTAAATTTCCTACACATTGAAATATATCAGATAACATGAGGAAATTCATCTTTTTTTTTTTTCGTTTTCACCAAATTATCATTTTTTTCTTCGTTTTTCTGCAATATGTAATATTTGTCTGTAAATGAAAGCTACAGCTAAACTAATTGCTGTCAAGGTAAAGGGTACTTTTTTGTTAGTATATATATATATATATAATATATATATATATATATATATATATATATATATATATATATATATATATATATACATACATACATACAGGGTGACCCAACAAAAGAAAATGTTAAATGGAGGACATCTAGAACATATGCTGTAGAACGGAGAAAAAAAGGCCATAGACCCTAGTGTTTTGATGTGATGTTTTGAATATAATGAACTAGTTATGATCAAAGTTTCATCTCATTCGAACAAAACACTAAGAAACGGGGCCTAATTAGACTTGGGGCCCGTTTTTGAGGGGTAACCCTATATATATATATATATATATATATATATAATCTGTGTGTGCGTGCGTATATACATATATGAATTCTCCCGTCGATTAAAACGTATGAGTTTCGCACAAAAATGAAGGTGACCGAAATTCACACAGATGATTTTTTTAATAATGGTGAAGTTTCGTGTACATCCATCCACCAGTTTTGACAACTGCTAATCTCAGTTGGTGCAATTTTTACCACGGACAGAGCAGACAATAGACATAGGTTTTATATCCAAATGTTCTTTGCACTAGATGAAGACTGAGAGTGCATCTTTCCCGTAGGTTTTAAACTCGTTCCAGATACTAACCTAAAATTTTCTACGTCCCGGCGCAGTACATACAGCGCCCAGCATTCCCAAATAGTCACCAGTCTTGTACTGATCAAGCTCATCGTTGCTTAACTTCGGTGATCTAGCGAGATGTAACACAACGTCGGAAGGTGGAGAATTTCAAGCTATCACCTCCAAAGAAAGACAACTCCGGCCTTTTAAAATTTGTCTGGACAGTCGTGTTGGCATTCGCAGGCAGGAAGCAATAAACTTACTTCATCCAAAATACAGGAGGCAACAACTTGGGAGGATGGGCGCCTAGAACTATTCAGAATCACTCCTCAGCCCGACAGATGCAGGGTCATTCAATGTTCAAAAAAGGCCAAAACTCTGTCAGACTTATTGTCGATGACGTATCCTCGATTGGTATGAATGTAACCTGCCCAGGCTGTGTTAGGTTCAGATAATGATAGGCAACCACTTCTTAACGATCCATCCAGCACTAAAAGATCCCAGAACCGATGTACTACCTGCGTCAAGATTCAATTAAAGGGAGGGGGATTGACAAGTTCCTCATCTTTGTGCATACACTTTTAAACACTGATCATATAACCTGTAGTCTCCTCCCCCATTTAAAATGAAGACCACAACCAAAGGAGAAGAGCAACAATGACAACAACAAAATCATTATGGTCGTTGTTAACATTGTTAATATAATAAAAACGGAATGAATAGGAAGACAATAACCACAAGTGGATTGCGAACAGCCTTACATGATGAAATTAAAGAGATTACAACGGGGAGATGGGGTAGTAGGTAATAAATGAATTATTGGCATGGGCTTAACAACCAGATATACTTCAGGGACAATTCAGAAAGCAATGGCTTAGCCTGGGAGAGGAAAGGTTCGGGATTTCGACTTCTTGCGCTTTTCAATATTCCTCAAGTGGTGATTGACCCCTTTTGTGTGCGCATACGCGTATAGATCGCTATAGAATGGGGGTAATCATTCGTTTATTTCAATTCTTCTCTTCCAGTTTAATATTGGCTCATTATCTTTATTTTCCGATGGTTGTATCTAAATAAATGAAACTAAAATAGCTAGTATATGCGTCGACGTTTGCCCAATGATGAAATAGAAACTCCGAAAAAATATAATCGGCTTAAGATTAAGGCGTCTTCATAAGAAATACAAATTCAGGGAATCGTGTCTTACAATTATGCATCTGATACATTTGAAGTTTTAAGAGAAATGCTTTTGCTCATATTATGTCAAGTAAAACCCTTTAAAATACGCCCAAGAAACTGACATTTCAAGAATCTAAATATTAATATTGTAATACATTTACATACATGTACGTACATGCGCGTGTCACAGTTTCCAGATTATAAATTATTTGATTGGGAGATCCTATTTATTAAAATGGAAGATATAACGTGATAACATACTAAGAACATTAAATTAGCGCCTCTGTATACTAATTGAATATTCCTAGTATGTTATTACTTTCTGTCTTCCTTTTTAATAAACAGGATCTCCCGATCATCTAAGATGCAATGTAAAATAAATAGATAAATAAATAAATAAAAGTGATGTCGCTTTGAGGCTGTACGTGATACTAAAATACACCTTCTTGGTCTTCTGGCTAAGATCCCAGGGTAGTATCTGTTCTTCCTGGTATAATGATATCGTGAAGTTTCACATCATATCGGACGTCCATACAACGGAAATATATCAGAGACTCTTATAAGGATATTGGAGATAAACCGTAATAACCATATATATTCTGACATTGCATTAACCAGATTACTTAGATAAATACTTTTACAGTTTAAACATAAGTGCTACAATAATATTGCGGGGTCTCCATTCACGCTGAACGTCCACATTATGTCCTCTAACGCCTAGCAGCTGTGTTCTAAAATTCATAATAATAGATTGATCAGTTTTTGGAGTGAATCTTGTGCATACTTATATCAAAACAAATAAGACGAGCTAACTTCATATATATTTTATCGCTCTTAAAACAAAACGTGGGCATAACTTTAAGGCAATAAAAATAACATGTAAATCAACTGGGATTCGGTATAGGCACAGGCTTCCTTCGGCCTTGAGAGACTATGGATACCCATGGAAAGGGTGCCTGCGTGTGAAATTTTTGTGGCAAGAGTTGCGCAATCTCGAACCATACCTCTCCTGAGTCGACATTGTTGAATACCAGTGGCAAGTGAAGGTTCAGAACGACTGGAAACAATTTTGACATAAGCGGAAAGCACATACAGCGCCTAGAATTCCCAAAATGGTCACCCATCTGGTACGAGCCAGGCTCAATGTTACTTAACTTCAGTGATCTGACGAGAACCGGTTTGTCAACGTGATTATGCCGTACTTACTGTGAGGGTGGGTAGTTTAGTGGTATACGCACTCTATCATAGACTCTACGGTCTTTGGTTCGAACCTCGGTATAGTCAGCCCAGATGATGAGTCGTATATATGGCGAAACACGTGTCTGTGGATAACTATTTTACATACTAGTAATCCAAGTAAATAAACTAAAACAAAGAATATATATATATATATATATATATATATATATATATGCCATAATTTTATGTGGGGTACAAAATTTTATTATTGCAATCATGAGGGGAGGGATCCGTTTTCATGTTTCGTGTTCATGATTAAAAGTGGGAAATAAGAAAAAAAAAACAATTTAATGGGGGGGGGAAGCTGGTCGTTTTCGCCACACTTTTCATAAGTTGGTTCGAGGGATTTACTTTTTTCCTTTAAAATTTTATTAATAAAATCAAGTGAAATGGGAGACGATATGTTTAAAAAAAAAACAATAAAATGGGAGGCGATACGGTTAAAACAAGTGAAGTATGCATCCCTGTGAGTGCACAGTGAACGAGACATAAAAATGACTAAGTTCGTCAATTCCTGGTGAAAATGAACAAACGCTGCAGATTGAGGCCTTTACATATGTAAATTTAAGTGCTGCATCATTCAAAAAAAGAAATAACTAAGTCCATCATTTGCCCCTCCCCCATTTAGCCCCAAAAGTCCACAACGCCTTAACATATTTAAATTTGAGTTCAGCACTATGCAAAATTGCTAAATAGACTTACACGGAAAATGTTGGACAAATATGATAAAATAGTCCCAAAAATGGAGTGTTTTTATTAGTCATAAAAGAGACCCTGGGGCACACCCAAGAGTTATCGCGAAACAAAATTATATAGAAATCAGTTAGTTACAACTTTTCAGAGAGTTTTATAAAAATCCAAGACATCAATTTTTTTTTAATAAGCACAAAAGTGTCAAATTTAGCCATTTTAACCCGAAAGGCATCTCTAGAGGGAGGAGTGACAACCGGAGTTTACCCGGAAAATTCGTTCTGTTACTTTTTATTCATATAATGTTTAATGCTTATGCAAAATTTCAAAAAATTCCAAGGTGTAGTTATTGAGAAAAATGCGGACGGACGAACGGACAAGGGTGAATTTACAGGTCCACTCTCCTTTGTCAGGGACCAAAAAAAGAAATAACAATGTAGAGTAGTAGAAAAAAAACTACATGTTTAAAATACCGAAACGTATAATATCACCAAGAGACGTGCCAAAATATAGGGCGACTTTTCATTTTATAAGGAGACTACTCTTCTTACCTCCATGGGATAGATAAATAAAAACCGAATTTAATCATCGCTAATAAAATAACAAACACTAATAAAATAACAAACACAGACATAACTTTAAGGCAATAAAAATATTATGTAATTCCGACTGGGATTCGGTAGTCCAGTGGAATACACACCTGATCATAGACTCTATGATATTGGGTTAGAACCTCGGTATACCTTGATAAGCCGTATTTACGGCAAAACACATATCAGTGGTTAACTATTTTATCTACTAGTAATCCACATAAATATTTTTATATAGTCAACCCAGATAGTTCTCTTGAATAACAGCGCTTCAGTGTGGCTAGACTAGCAACTGACAGAAGCTAGGATCGACGGTAGGCAGCGCTTCTAACTATTACGCTATTTTTACTGTTGGTAAGTAATAGCTGAAATTACAATAAGCAATATTATCGAAACGCCTTAAGTTCCACTTGTTTACATAAAAATCATTGCATTATACGCTAGTGATTATACATATATAAACATATATATATATATATATGCACACATATATATATACATACACACATATATATATATACATACGCACACACAGAACTCTCTCTCACCCTCTCTCTGTATTAACTTACTTTCAGTTTCTGTACACACACACACACACTCTCACACACACACACACACACACACACACACATTAACATCAGTACAAACGTATTCCTATGGTTATATAGATTGCTGCGTATCAGTTTGGGGGATTAACAATGAATTCCAGAAATCTATAAGCTAATAATAAATTGAATAATTATTTTACAAAGTCTTCAGCAAAAAATTTCTCAAAAAAACTTGCAATGTAAATACATCTGGCAACATATAGATACATAAAAAGGACAATTTTTTTTTCATCAACTGCTCATATTTTCCCTTGTGCTTATGTTTACGATTATTGCTAAAAGTCAATGCAATAGCATATATATATATAATTATTTACTATAATAATTATTAAATACCTACAGACACTAGTGTTTCATCCTTTCGGGACTCATCAGTGCAGAGTGTCACGATTAACACCGGTCGATTTAAATCCGGCAACAGAAGCCATCTCTGCCTTCATTAGCAAGGACCTAATCTATTCGGCCACCGTTAATCGCGAGAAATACTGTTGAAATTTAAACATTTATTTTTAAATGTGTTTTTAACGTCTGTCGGAATGATCTAATCATTATATGATGATCTGCGCATAAGAGCTAAATTGACCGATTTTATTACAACTGAAAGTGCTCACCAATAAGAAACGAGTTTCTTAAATGGGCTGACATAATTACTTACTATAATCATTATTAAATACCATCAGACACTAGTATTTCATCCTTTCGGGAAACATCGGTATATATAAGGTACGTGCAAAATGAATGCCGATCCTCAAAATGTATAAACATTTTGACCCTTCCCTTAAAAATTCACAAAAAATCAAGAAATTAACCAACTTTCATGAAATATTCAAAATTTATCAAATAATGATCACGGAATATACTGAACTTATTATTTTTATTTAAATTTTCGTGGAAATGTGTTATTTTGTTTAAACAAAAAATACCTTTAATAAGTTATGGTTTTCTGTAGTAAAAAAATGAATTTATTTTTTATGAAAATAAACCATCATGAATTATAACAATTAAAAAAAGAAGTTTTTTCCAGAAACATTTCAAAAAAAGCACCTAAAGTCCGTATTAATGAATTCGATATAACTCAAAGAAAAATTAATTTCTCGAAATAGCGATATTATCATTGAAGTAAGCATTGTTTATTTAATATTTTCATACCAAAAAGTTATAATAGCAAAAAATATTTCTACATTTTTTTTATTACAAGTGTCGCATAATTTTATATGTAAGATTTTAATATTTTCCTTCCTTGCATAAATGTGAAACTTTCGGCGTAACATAATTTTAATATAATCTTGAATAATAATTTTAAAAATCTTAATTTAAAAACAAGAACATAGAAACATAATTAAATTAAAAAATGGTAAAAATGATACGAACGTTCAGCATTGGAATGTACGGATGCACGTCTGGAAACAAAAAAGGAAACTAGCACCACTTTCCACTTTCCTCTCTTTTAATTACTTGACGTCATTTTTATCTTTCGACTGGATGAAATTTTGGGCTTCCGTATACTCCGTGTTTACAAAACTTTTGTTTGTACTGTTACACTGCTGAAGTCACACTTCGCAAAATCACTCGCTTTTGGGCCTAATTAAGTTGTTTTTTGTACAAACAAATTGTTGTTTTTTAAATTTAATTCAATGTCTTAGGACTTTACTAATTATCTTTGAAATAAGCCCAAAAATTTATCTTTTAAAAGATTTTTATAATAAATTTATTTAACTTAAAAATTTAGCTGAATTGGTTAGCTCTCTGTGAAAATATTTTTGATAACTTTTTTCACGTGTACAAATAGTTGTTTTTTTTTTCCTTTTGGGAATTAACTTTAAGCTTTAATCTTTTAAATACAATCAAAAAGTGGTCGGAAACCTACAAAGAAATATGATAACTCGCCTCTAAAAACTAGGTCCCCCTATTTTTATTCGTCTATTTTTGCCCGTACCTAGTATATATATATATATATATATATATATATATATATATATATATATATATATATATATATATATATATATATATATAGGATTGGGAAACGACTTCGTAGAGTTTTTACCAAAGATTTTAATACATGCTGGTAAATCGCATTAAAGTATTAGAACTATTTAATTCATATTTATGTTAGTTCTTTTCAGTATTTATTTGAACACTTAGGTGGAACTTAGTAGTAGTATGAAGACACATAATTATGACATATAAGTTCTTGAGAAACTTTAGTGCGCCATTTCCAAAGGAAATTTTCAGAAAAAGCATTGAACCTAAAGAATTTTATTATGGATGTAACACATGTTTTTGTGTAGCTTAATTACCATAAATATATATATATATATATATATATATATATATATATATATATGTATGTATGTATATGTGTGTGTGTGTAGCTGTTTGTGTAATATATACAATTTGTACCTGAATACCTAAATAATTTTATTGATTCACAAATATACAATTGGTAATAGACATCATATATATATATATATATATATATATATATGGAAAAAGTGAGCGTGAATTGAAGTACCACATCAAGATGCCTGACATATGCGGAGGTTAAGGTTAGGGTTAATGAGTCAGTCGTGTCACTGCGAATCAAAAAAATGATTGTAAGATTTCGATCTGTGTCCTATGTCGAACTTTAAGTGCTGTCCAGATTTAGCACTGATAAAGTCAACCGGTTGTCGTCCAAAACACTCTTACATTCAGGTGTCAAAACGAACCGTTAACAATCTTGAATAATGTCAGATCAGGTCCTTCCTGGTTTGCAAAAGGCTACGACGCTGCCTTGTAGTCTTGAGAAAGGTATATATATATATATATATATATATATATATATATATATATATATATATATATATATTATAATAGTCGCATCTTTGTTTGTCTGTCTGTTCACAATCGGATTAATATATACAAAATCTACACTGTTTCATAAACAAATGTCCATGCTTAAAACAGACCTTTAAACCCTTTTATTCCAGTATAATTTCTATATATACTATTTATTCAAAGGAAATCTACAGTCAAGAATTGATCTCATTTGCATATTACATAACAGAAAAATCTATAGTAATAAATATTTATATATTATTTATGGTAATTAGTAATAAAATTGTTTTAATTATTCTACTTAGAAATATTATTTCAAGTTGATTTGTTTAATTTCTTTGTAATTTAACTTATAATTAATTTAATTCTTTTTTAATTATTAATAACGGTGAAGGGCCCCCGACTTGTCCAGATTTCCTATATATTATTATAGAATCGTGATTTTAAAAGTAAAAAAAAATGTATTTGGGTGCTATCAACTAGAATCAAAACCGAAACCAAAACTGCAGCACTCAAAGCTAGTGACGTTACCACTGTAGCAACGTGACACGCATATGAATTGATTAAAAATAAACTAAGATGAATGTACAAATTGTATAACGAATTTTTGAAATTGTGGGCCCCTTTTGACCCCTTGAAAACTATTTTAACTAGCTTAAGATCCAAAAAACAATGGTCCATAAAAATCTAATCATTTGAAGCTGCTAGCGCTCCTCTGTGACTTTTAGTTTCGGAAGAGATAGAGTTTGAAAATATGAACACATAAATGACCTCATCGCTAAAATTGTTTCTCAGTTTAGTATATTTGCTGATAGCACTACACTCTATAATAGACATGAGGGTGAATACCAATGTACACATATCCAAGACAATGGCAAAATCCTTAGAAAACGATCTTCAGTGCCCGTAATTGGATGGTTGATAAATTTGCGTCCGAGATGAGTATATACGCTGGTGACACAAGACTCTATAACACACACGAGAGAAAAACGAATGTACACATATCTAAGGCAATGGTAGAAACCTTAGAAAATGACCTCCAGTACGTAACGAAATGGGGCCGTAAATTGATGATAACATTTAATTCTTCTAACATTAAGCTCTTTTCCTGTTACAAGAACAAGAAACACTCTCAACCACCGATTACCATAACAAATAATGCGCTGCCTTTAAACTCCTCGGCTTCACATTCAAAGACAACATGAATTGGAAAAAATACATTGAAAACGTTGCCAAGGCTGCTGCAAAGAAAGTACGCTTTGTCTACGGTGGGAAAAGTACACACATCAGAAAGTACACTATATATTTAGAATGCCACAATTCGCCCGTGCATGGAGTATTGTTGCCAGATCTGGGCGGGAGCATTTGCCACTGCATTTAACTTTTAGACAAGGTCCAAAAACGAATCTCAAATCTAATACGTTCCGCACTATCAGCGAAGCTCCATACTCTGTCCCACCGTTGCATCCATGTGCCTGTTTTACATGTACTTTAATGGAATGTGCTTGGATGAACCCACAGGACTTGTGCCCCTCGACGTACACTCTCCTGACTATCCCAATAAGCAGCAAAATCCCACCACTATACTGTTGAGGTCTCTAGATGCCGGTAAGCTTTCTACTCTAATAGTCTATTCCCTCGGACTGCAGGTCTTTGAAATTCCTTCCCTGTTTCTTGCTTTCCTGACTGTACTAACATGCAGAAGTTTAAATGTAATGTGAACAAATAGCTTGCTATCTAACTCTCATCAATCCCATACTGGACACGATCCCAATTAGTAGCCCGTTTTATTTTTAGTAGCGCTTTTTATCTTCAATGTATGAATCTAAATTAATTTAAATGTAGCCCCCTATTACGTGTAATAACAAAATGTATAATTAATTGACCCACTTTAGAGGGAATTCTTTATATACAAAAATATAAACATATACATATACCTAACTTTATATGAATAGAGAAATATATAACTTCTTGGTGAGGACAACGAGTTTTATCGTTGGGAAATCATGCCGTGACGTCATTCAGTGGCTAAAGTTTGAACATTGAAAAAAATTGGCATATTTGCAAGACATAAGTCCCCTTAATCTCTCAAGTCATAGATATCACATGCCGTATCGCATAACGCCCGCAGCTTTCGTCTTTCGTCTGCAAACAGAACGCTAAAAGGAAAGGCAAAATAAATGGCAAGGAGAAAGTAGTCGCGCTGACAATGGACAGTTGCACCAGACGATGGCCATAAACCAATGATTGCATTGTTGGTCTGGGGATGGTTATTCACTCGCTGTCTGCACGGTCAGCTTTTGTTTTTGTTTATTTTTGTTTTAGGGTTTTTTTTTAATTTATTTATTACTTTTTTTTGTTCTTTTTTTTTACCCTGGGGCATCGATTCAGATTGGCAACAATGCCGGACGGAAAATATTTATTGCATTTCTTTTTTTTGTCTGGTTGCATTTTTTCTGCAAGCTCAGATTTTGTTCCCTAAAGTTTCTCCACATGGAGAGAATCTTGAATCCCGGAATCATGCTGAGAAAGAAAGTATACGAGGATATTCACATTCGCACTCACATAAATCTGCAAACACACACATACGCTATATATATATATATATATATATATATATATATATATATATATATATATATATATGTATATATATATATACATATATATATATGCATATATATATACATATATATATATACATATATATATACATATATATATATATATATATATATATATATATATATATATAGCTTGTGCTGTGATAACGGCTTTTCTAGGGTTATAAAGTATGATGGATAGTCAAACAAATAGAGAAACAGAGTGGATATAAAAGCAATACAGTTGTGTATTCATTATCTCTACCTCCCTAAAGACTGGCTCGCTAAGACATCGGTCAAACTTTTTACGTTGACTGTGATTAGTCCATAATGAAAATAGCCTCGCGTCACCCCAACGTGTGTAAATATCTATTAAAAAATATTTATTTAATTTTTTTGTGGTGGGGGATTAGTCTTATTTTAAACTAGAGGAATAAAAGTCTAACTCGCTCTTCTCGAACGGTTCTACTTTTCTATTGTCAACACGCCATTCTTACCTACTTATTCACTTTTGCCATTTTTGCCATTTTACACCATGCCATTTTTTCCGGTACCATTTTTACCGGTGCTATTTTTACCTAAATTCCTATAATACATTTAGAAGTTTGTTTTTTTAATTAGAAAGTATATCTATATTTAAAAAAAAAAACTCTCCTAAAAAATGATATTCTACATTTTTTTGTGATTATGTGTGACCACGCTGAAAAAAGGAGTTTTATTTAGAGAGAGAAAAAGTTAGCCGTGTATATGAATTTTATGTAAAATATTCAACATTTAGTGTCATTGTAACTTTTAGAGTAGTTAACTAAACTTTTTACCACTGACTCAGTTGTCATATAATCATAATCGATCGCTTATTTTTCGTATTACAACACGGACTTATGGTTAGTAAAAAGACTATCTTTTATGATTTAACAATGACATATTTTCTACTAAAGGTTGGTCAGGTACGTAAATATGGCCAAGATTTAAAATAGAAATAAAAATTGATTGCAGGTTATTAAAACTCCGTCTAGTCCAAAAGACGCGATTATTTTACGTGAAATTTATATAGAAAACTGATTTTTTGGTTTTTTTATTTTATTTTTACCACTAAGTTTTTTTTTTTTTTTTCGGGCTGTTTATATGTAATCGTTTCAAAAGGGAGAATCGCATTTTTTTTTTCTTTTTTGGGTGAATTGACACAGTATTTACAGCTATTAAAAAGGTTGCTTTTTTTTTTTGCTTTGTTTTTTTTTGGGGGGGGGTCACAATAAAAAGTTAAAATTGTGAATTGTTGGAGGAAAAAACAAGCTACGGTGTTTTAATTAGAAAATACGAGTATATGATTAGCAACGAAATAAAAACATTTGTTTTCTATGAGTAAATAAATATTTATTGATAATTATATAAAAATGAAATAAATATAAAAAGATTTATTTAGAATTTAAGGATCGGAATCAGTTTTACATATAAATAAAACATCATTTTACAACACAGAAAACTTGACTTAGGGATAGTTGTAAAAGATTTGGTGAACGTTTCTAAAAGAATAAAAACGGTCTTGAAATGATGATCATTTTACGTTAAATTTATATAAGAAACAGCTCCCCCCACTCTAATTCTAAAATAATTGTTGTTTTTAAATTTTCGGTCAACATTTTCAAGGTGCTTAAACATAGTCATTTAAAAAAGTATAATCTCATGTTGGTTGATGGCTTAGTTTAGGGTGTTAATATAGAAAAATGTCAATATTATTATAATTATAATCATTATTATAATCATTATTATTATTATTATTATTATTATTATTATTATTATAATTATAATCATTATTATTATTATTATTATTATCATTATTATTATTATTATTATTATAATTATAATCATTATTATTATTATTATTATTATTATTATTATTATTATAATTATAATCATTATTATTATTATTATTATTATTATCATTATTGCCGTTATTATTATTTTACTCACTAGGAGTAGTCACAAAGGCTATCATCAAAGATTTCTCTTTGAAAACAACTTTGGCATTTTCTTGAGTATGAGTGAGAACACGTCTCTCCACCTCTGTCGATAATAATTGCAAATGGATTTGCGTTATCGTGGCCGCCGCTTACCACTGATTTCTTGTTGGTGGCGACCATTGGTTTTCACTATAATTTGCGTTGTAATAAGCCTCTCTAAGGCCCCATCACTCTTTGCACTCGTCCAGAGGAGGTCTGGTTAACGCTTTCTCTCCTCGGTCTTTTCATCCTCCTTGAACCTCCTCGCATTAGTGTGTTGTCAGTTTTTGGTGACACACACAAAGATAAATGAATAAGTAAATAAAAATTCCAGTTTTTGTGATTCAATGTGATGCGCCTTAGTGTTTTACATCTGTAGCATTTTCTGCATGTCCACTGTGTCTGTAGTTCATGTGTATTAATCTCCACATTCAAGGGTCTTCCTTAATTTTCAGCAGTTTTCATTATTGTTATCCGATGTATCTTATCAGTCATCCCGCTGATTCCGATCTTTCCCTTTCTCTGTTCAAAGTTCTTTGGATTGTTGTTGTTGTTGCTATTATTATTATTATTATTATTATTATTATTATTATTGTTTTTGTTTTTGTTTTTGTTGTTGTTTTTTTTTTGTTTTTGCTGTTGTTTCTTTTTCTTGTTGTTTTTTTCACTTTGTACAGTAGAAGAAATCAATCTAATAACCGACCAAAAAAATATAAACATTCTTTGATAGTCTGCAAAGTCACTACCCACTCCCGTCCTTTCCATATTAAGAAAGGATTTTATAATTAGTAGCAGTATTATTTAAAAAGGGGGGGGAGAAAGCTTTAAGTATTCTCTTCCTACGCTGTATTCCTATTTTGAATACCACTCGTCGGCTATTTTCAATTACTTATGAAACAATTCAAATAGACTTTTGCACACTACAATAGTAAATATACATTTTGGCTTTGTTTTAAAGTCAAAATAAATCTTCAGTTGTTTGACAATTTTCAATCAATTACCAGTATAACATTTGAAAAGTATATCAAGTAACATGTTTGTGTGTAATATATTCCTTTAATATTGTTTGCAAAAATATACGCAAACATTACATTAAGTTTTGCAGTAATTTGAAAATGTAAAAAGAAACAAATATCTAATCAGATATTTCATTTTTTTTTTTTTTTTTTTTTAAGAATCGGAACCGGAATCAGAATTAGTAATCATATCTAACTTAGCAGAGAATCGGTAATTGTATCGGAATCGGACAAAAACTTTTGAATCGTTCCATCATTAATATTTACACACACACACACACACACACACACACACACACACCACACACACACACACACACACACACACATATATATATATATATATATATAATACCACCCTGATGATTGGTAGTCTACGTGAAATATAGCTGGCTGTTAGTAATAAATATCTATTTATATATATATATCTATATATATATATATATATATATATATATGTGTGTGTGTGTGTGTGTGTGTGTGTTTATACATATATAAACTTTTTTATAATTAAATAAATATATTTATTTATTTAATCATAAAAAAGTTGTATATGTATAATTATCTTTATAAATAATAGATATTTATTATTAACAGCAATCTTTGTTTTATGTAGACTACCACTAATCAATGTGGTTATATATTATTGTATTTGCGGTTGAATCATTTGAACATTGGATACGGGTCACAATTATCTCCAATCGAATCTTTATCCATTCGACCACCATGACCGCCGCATTAAACGTAAGAGAAATAAACCTTATTCATGAATGTTAAAAAGCCTGGAGAGTGTTCCATCTATGATAAAGGGAGATAATTTTCGTCATATTGCTTTATTAGACACGTTTCATATTTCTGTGAAAGTGCTCGACTAGAAGAGGACTTTCATAATTTTCTTTATGAATAAATATTGTGTCCAAGTCATATGTGTTTCAGGTTCACTGCCAATCATGTGCGTGGTTATATATATATATATATATATATATATATATATATATATATATATATATATACATATATATATATATAAGAATTGTATAAGTCAACTGAATTAAAGGAATAAATTATAAGATGGTCAACATCACGAATTTTGGAATTTATTCTCTCTCTCCATCTCTCTCCATATATATATTTATATATATTTATATATATATGTGTGTGTGTGTGTGTTTGTGTGTATATATATATGTATATATATATATATATATATATATATATATATATATATATATATATATATATATAGTGTAATAGGCAATGTCTAAATGGGCAAAGCATCAGTAAAATATATGTAAAGTTGATGAGCTCTGAGTATTGCAGTTATAATAAGCTCAATAGGTGTAATTACCTAGAGCTATAAAAATAGAAAAGGGTGAGGTATTAATAATTGTGAAATCAATCAAGTTTTCATAGGAGGAAACACAACAAAATCATATTTATATGTATGATCGTTTCTGAAACGATATCCTTTTATTCATTCGTTATCTACAAACCATCGAGAAATAAATAAAGTATCTGGATATTGTTTCCTCATCAGCATAAATGGAAGTGAGGGAGGAGATAAGACACCAAAATTTTACCAGCTTATTGAAGTAAATATAGTTTGTAAACATAGAATAAAAATAAAAATAAATTATACACAAAAGAATTAAATTCCACTTAATTTATATATATGTGTGTGTGCGTGTGTGTATATATATATGTGTGTGTGTGAGTGTGTGTGTGTGTATGTTTTGTTTCACATTAAAAATATTTTTATCACACAAATTTCCCAAACATATTAATTTATTATTTTAATTATGTTGGCTACGCACGTTTACGGAAATATTTATTTTCAAGTTATGCTTGAATGAAGTTATAGATGACAATACAAACAAAAACTCATAAAATTCTTAATAATAGATTATTGACTGCTTTAGTACTGTGTATATCCCTTCTTCTTTCATAAAAAAACTATTTGGGATAATCATCTTATCTTCTGCGAATTTAGAGCAAATTACGTTAAAAGATCCAATGTAAATTACCTATACTATAAAATATTTTAGGAATAACTATTGAATTTTTTCATTCATTTTAACCGAATGTATATAACACACACATCAAATAACTAATAGAGAATTTGCTCTTTAATAATTAATACGAAATCTGCATAAATTAAATTATTATATTTAAACGTATATTACGAGCGGCCAACGCCGAGTAGCCTCCTACTATCTATCTATCTATCTATCTATATATATATATATATATATATATATATATATATATATATATATATATATATATATATATATATATATATATATAAATTAAATATTCTAAACAGGGAATACGGTGAAGATTTTTTTCCTTAATTCATAGTTTCGAAATTTATACTTTTCTCTTTGGAGAAAATGGAAATAAAAAGCAAATTATATTTAAAGGAACTTACTATTAGATATAAAAATTGGATGTTTTAAATTGTGAATGTGGCAATCATGAATTCGCTGTTGAATGTATCAAAGACTGTAGGCCTAATCCCGGAGTGCTAATAGAATGAGAATGTCTTTTACGTACTATGTGAAGGAAATAGGGAATTAATAGATGAAAGTATATATATATATATATATATATATATGTGTGTGTGTGTGTGTGTGTGTGTGTGTGTGTGTGTGTGTGTGTGTGTGTGTGTGTGTACGCAATGGTGAGTAATCTCGACGAGCTGGATTCCAGAAGCAATCTAGATTGAAGTACTAATTTCTACTATTATATAAAAGAAACTTTGTGCGTGAGAGAGAGAGAGAGAGAGAGAGAGAGAGAGAGAGTTCCTTATAGGGAGTTCGAAACAGCTGGACCGATTTTTATGAAATGTAACACAAATGTACCTCATTTATCTGGCAGTGTTCTTAGAGAGGTTTTTTATCGGAATGTTTTCGATAAGTATCGATAATCAAAACAATCAGATGCAAGCTGAAACTGGCGATTTAACACCTTATACAGCTTAACATCACAAGTGAATCTGAGAAGTTTTATTACCGCACAAGCAGAAAAAACGGCATATAAGATCAAGAATAGGTTATTTGATATGAAAGGTGTATGTTTGTAATGAATTGTTCTGCTTAAAGCACAACCGAACTATGATACTTGTTTTTTTTTATTTTTTAATTTAAATTCAAATCATAGTCACCGCACGAGCAGAAATTGTTTTTGGAGTATTCTGTAGAATAACACATTTAATTGTAAATGTTAATTGACAGTTTTAAATTATTTTCTTTTCCTCTATATTATTTTTAATTTATTTCCTTTTAAAATTATATATATATATATATATATATATATATATATATATATATATATATATATATATATATATATATATATATATAGGGTGATCCAAAGACGCGCTATTTTCTATTTTATCTTAAATATTTTTCAGAAGCAATATTATAAAGATTTTTTTTTTCACTAAATAGTTGCTGAATGATGGGAAATTGTCTCATTCGAATCCGATTTAAAGTGAAATTTTGTTATATGTCGTCTGAGAATAATTGCAAATGACTTTGCGTTTTCACAAACGCCACTGATCATTATTTTTTTACTGGCAACGGCCATTGATTCTGTATGGATTTTGGGGTGGCAAACTTTCCAAGGTCGAAGTATTCTCTATTGGAGGCCTATTTCGTGCACTTAATTAATAATATGTTCTCTCCAGCTACTTTTTTGGCGGATAACTGCTAAAATTTGTAACGTTGAAATTGTCGATAGCTCATCTTGTCCTTCAAATATATCAGGGTATGGGAACTTTCGCATAGACGATTTCGTTTAGGTACTCCCAAGTAGTCACGCGGGTTCAGTTCAAAGGAGTGCGGTGAGCAAAGGAAGGAATTTGCGACACGAAAGGAATCTATTATTAGGAAAATACCGACGTAAGAATTCCAAAGCTCTGTCTGAACTTTGGGATAGTGCTCTATCTGATTAGTAGATAACTAAATCTCTTTATTTTTAATCCGCAGTAAATTAATGAACTTCATCCACATGTGTTCAATTTAACAGTTTGTGTCCACCGTCATCTGATTTTCATTCTCCTTCTAAAAGACGTTCAGTCCAATGATTCCAGTTTGTCCCATGACACATCATGTAGTCACTTTGTGTCTGCTAAGAGGTCAATGGGTATGTTTATAGTGTTAAGCCTGGTCCCATAAGTGCATATTCTTCTTGTTGATGTGCACACTTGAGTGACAGCGTATCTCCTCACTAAAGAAAATCAAACCAAACAACCTAGGTTTATTTTCAATTCTTAGACTGATATTTTCGCAAGTTTTTGGGGTTTTTTTTTCTCTCTGGTTTATTGAGATTAATTTGTTTCTACAAAATTTGAATTTTGTAAGTATATATATAGGGATTATTCTAGATGATCTTTAAAATTGAAGTTCTCTAAATACCAGTTTTTGGGGGAGATGACGTGTTGAATTTATGGGAAACTCCTTAATGTTTTCTATTAATCTGAATATTGTCAGGCGTTATGGCTGAACGATATTGGCGTTTGTTGTATTTGTGGGCGTATGCCACATTTTCTGCCACCCGAAATTTGGCCACCAAACGTTGAATAGTCCTTAAATAGAATATATTGTTCTTGCCAAAAAAATTCCTGCATTGCCGTTGTGTCAGACGAACTGATTTTGTGGTCAACTACGGCACGGTTATTTTTATCCGCTGCTGCGTAATATAGTGTCCAGTTGAATTCATGTTGGTGTCAAAAGAACCTCTCGAGTCTGCTGTCTACATGACCTGAAAAATATGGGAAAAAAAATGTAAAACACAAGTTTGAGATGAGAAACAAAATATGGCACTTTGAGAAGGGGGGGCGCAACCAAGAATGTTTTTGTTAGTATTGATGATAAATACAGATGAACCAATGAAGATGTTTCTAATGAGCATTTACCTAAATGCAAGAGGGATTCACTTTGCACCCTATATGAGGGCGTCTATATTTTTTTTTATTTATAAAATATAACTACTCAGAAACGCGTATTTCGACATTATACACCTGATCAATCTCCCTAGAACTCATCCAGGCTGATGATCCGTATTGACGGCTAAAAACGTGTGCGTGGATAACTTTCATAAATAAATAAATACATATATTTAATTAGAGATAGAGATAGAGAGACATAAAAGAAGGAAGATAGAGGGAAAAAGAGGGAGATAGACGGACAGATAAACAGAGATCAGATGAATAAAGAAATGTGGAGATGATAAGAGACATAGTAAAAATAAATGTTGGCCAGCTGGCATGGGAGAAGGATAGATAGTGGTTTTACTATATAAACGGAGTTGGATTGATGGGCAGTTGTTATATGCATATGTGTTAGCTGTTTAAACATATCTATGTTTAAACAGACTGTAATTGATAAACACAAAAGGAATAGAGGCTGAAAGAGCCACACAAATTCACAACAAATTTAATGTAATCAAAGCCCGTCAAACATCTGTACATGCGACAAATCAAATATCCGATCGCATAAAAAATGTTTCCATGTTTAATGAAGAGAGCAATGACTGTTGTTAATCGCAGTATCGGCATGAATAGCGCTTTGATCAGCCGTGCATTCATCTACAAATAATTCAGAATGCGATTTAGTTTGTAAAATAATCCATTAAGGGAGACTTCAGAGTCAGAAGAGAATGTAATGCGAGAAAGTTATGTTTGTAAATACTAGCTTAAAAGCTGCCCTCATTCTGGTGGTCTCTTAAGCGACGTATTGGAAATAGTAGTAAGAGTAGATTTACCCTTTTATGCCAGACACGACAATCAAAGATGTGGCATGTCATGTACAGTGCAGTTCTTTTAATCGTTTTGGAGCCTCAAACTTTATTATTATTATGACTACTACTAGTAGTAGTAATAGTAGTAGTATTATTAAAAATATTTACTCACTATGAGTTTTCACACAGTAAGCGTTTGTGTTCCCGAAGTCTAAGTGACAAAACGTCTTCCCAGGTTCCGAGTTCTCTTTCATCTCGTTTGAGAACGATTGCAAATGACTTTGCGTTTTCACGAAAGCGACTGACCATCATTTTTTTATGGCAACGGTCATTGATCTTCTATAGAATTTGGGGTGGCAAGCTTCCCAAGGTTGATGTGCTCTCCACTGGAAGTCTAGTTGGTGAACTACCTCCTCGGTCTTTCCATCTTCATATCAATTACAATTTGGTATGGTATTTGCCGAGGTTGGCGACAGAATTTTTTGTAAGATTTCTTGTAGTTTGGATTTCATCAGATTATTATTATTATTATTATTATTATTATTATTATTATTATTATTATTATTATTATTGTTGTTGTTGTTGTTGTTGTTGCTGTAGTTGCTGTTGTTGTTAGTGGTGGTGGTACTACTGATTACGAGTTCTCGCACAAGTCAGAACCATTGGAAAAAAGAGTTGGTGTTTCCTGGAGTCCGAGTGTGAAGAAGTTTCTCCAAGTGTCGAATACCTTCCGCCTCTTTCGATCATCATTGAATTTCATTCTGTGTTATCGTAACAGCTGATTTCCCTTTAGTTTTCACGATCAGTCGGCGGGGCCACAAACTTGCCGACTGCAACCGCATACTGAGTGGTTCACTATGCCGTAAAAAAATGAGACCACCTGTAAGATGTGAGTAGCAACCCGTGAGCCTTAAAACAGAATCATAATGATTGAACCATTCTACGACTTCGGCCCCTAGTTTGGCTAGAGAGGAGGTAAGAGAGGCCTGATCCGATCAATCGCCCGATTATGTCACGGCAGACTATCTGTAAATTCATCCCTAACCGAACTATTCAATCGGATTCTTCATAAAAAAATAAATCAAAACCTTATTTCTATTTTTACTTTTTCCCCAAGTAAATATAAGAGGGCGGTGCTTGGGGGGGGCAATTATGACTAGAACAAAGATTACCAATGCCAACAAGTAATGTTTTCTGAAAGCAATGTATTCTGAGGACAAGTTATTGTAAGAGCAATGTATTCTATAAATTACAATAGAAAAATGCGGACATGAAAAGTAATATGGTTAAGCTTAAACATGGAAAAGTAAATGACTAGTTGTTAAAACTGGAAAAGAAAAGGACAGTATATTCTAGTAAAAAATATAATAAATTTATAACTTAAAATATTGCAGCATTAAGAATTGATTATATAATGTTACAAACTGAATTTTTAAAAACTTCTTAATGCTGCAAAATTTTAAGTTATAAATTTATCATATTTTTTACTAGAATAGCTTGTCCTTTTCTTTTCTAATTTTAACAACTAGGCCTTCACTTTTCCATGTTTAAAATGTACCATATTACTTTTCATTCTCGTATTTTTCTATTGTAATCCATGATTTTTCCAGGATTCCAATAAATTCACTTTTTTTTTTATTTCAGTCTTATTTTTTGCCCCCATAAACATAGCATACACATATGTAAAACAATGTACAGCACTCGTCTGCTTTCAATAAAATCCCCAATTATTTCCCTTTCATGCTTTCATTAGTGAATTAGTAGCAATAGTTGTCGCTAACGCGACGTGGTTGCTATGGAAACCAATTATAAAAAACATCGCTCATTTTCTTATATTTTATTACGATTTTGAACACCAGAAAATTCATCATAACTTTTGTTTTACTGAAAGAAAATTGAATTATTTTTTCACAATATAGCTGATTAGGTGATTTATAAACCGCTATAATTGTTTGAAATTTGGTCAAAAAATGAGTGAGCGGTGATGCTTTATAGCAGTTCTAAATGACTAAAACTGCCACTTAACCATATTTTCAAACACGGTAGTGTTTGAATGATAATATCCTACCCATAGATTTTTATTTGACAACTATTTTATTAAATATTCCATAGATGGTTAGTACGCCGTAAAGCAAGCAAAACAAACCCAACTCTTTAGGTTCCATTTATAAGGAACAATGGCCTTCTCCGGAATTTGAGACAATAAATCTCCTCAATAATTCAGTAATCTCCGTGCCTTTTAAAGCAAAATGCTGTCTTTTCCTCGGTCTGTCTATTCTCCCAGACTATTAACACCGTGTTAATTATTTTTCTCAGGGAAACATTTCACACTTAAAATCGAATAGACATATTTGTTATTATAAAATAAACAATATAATTCAGAAAATTCTATTCTTATTAATTTTTTTATTCATCAAGATAACATTAAAATACATCTTGGAGTATTTGGATTATTTGAACTACTGTCCTCAACTCGGATGTTATTTACAAAACGCTTCTGGCCATCTTAAGATGAGATTTATTGAACTCGGAAATCATTATATTGAATTTAAGAATCTATTTAGAATTTCGAACGGAATCGTTTATTAATTTATCTCCAAAAATCCCAACCTTGATCGAGGCCCGTTGAATCTCTACGGTTCCAGATGAGCATTGTCTGAAGATAGCAGTTTTAATCCTACCCAAAGGCAACCAGAAGCTTACTTGGCCAAAAAACATGGTGAGACGACAACAATTATGGAAGGCAGTAATTGCTGAGGATGCAGTTATGAAATTCGGAGTTCCTATTCTGTCGCGATTACCACCTGACAAAGGCCAGGGGAATAGTTGGCCGAAACGTCGCGAAATAACAACCAAAAAGATGATGAGGATAATAGTCCGCAATAAATAAATTAATAAATACTCATCTCAATAATGAATTCCAATTAAATAATATATGGAACCGTTTATATTATAGCATTTTTCTCCGTTGCGTTGTTCTAAATAATAACCAGTCTTAAGTGACAGTCGTCTAGAGATTCATAGTTTAATCTTCAATACAAGCAAATACTAAGAATGCAATTACAAATTATTTCAGACTTCTGCTGAGTTATAGTAAGCGCAACATGAGAAAACTACCTCCGTGGATTCCAATCGAAATTCCGTACAGATTCTAGAATTCGACATAAAAGTTTTGTAGTTTGACAAGACGCACCCAAAGAAGGTCGGAGATGACATCTGCCAAAACGTCGTGAGAATAACACCCAAGATGTGCACAGCAATCATAATATTTCAAATAATACAAATTGACAATCCTCAACTAAAACATTCTGAAAAATTTGATAATTTTTTTCTCTCAATTGTAAATATGACCATTTCATTGATAACCTGCCATTATGCTAACAAGCAAACACGCCCTTGAAACGCAAATATTTGATATTTTATTGATGGACGATTTTTTTCAATGTGCTTTTAAATGAAAATCCTACTGATTTATATGAAACCAACCTGTGTGCCCAGCGTTGCCCGGGTGTTTAGAGGTGTGTGTTGAGCAAAAAAAGTGATAGTAGGCAGGAAGGCTCAACCCCGTACCGCGAAGGAGGAAAAGAAAGTGAAAAAAAAGTGACGCATTAGCTGCGGCGCCCATCGCCACAACCGGAAGTAACATAGGTTTAAATTAGGGCTGGACAATCGAAAAGAGGGGATGACTTTCAAAGTATCGACGAATAAAACGACCCCTCCTTGTAGAAAAGTACCCAGTTGAAGGTAAAAAAATTAATGTTTTGGGCCAATTTTTCGATATTTGTCGTCCGAAGGGTCAACTTCAAAATGATACCAATGTCGTGAAAATCCGTCACCTCTGTCGAAAATTTTTGCGAGAGATACATACATACATTTAAACAGACAAGTGAGATTTATATTTTTGATTAATGATTCCCAAAGTAAATCATCTTTTTTTTTTAACTTAAAAAGTTGAAAAGCTACAAACATAAAACAAGCGACCTCTTGTGCTCCAGAATTTTTTTTTTTCACTACCATTCTCGATGCAATTTTCCCAGGAATGAAATAATGCATTTCTACTTTTAACACACGTCTATGACAAGGGTTACTGTCTTAGCGCCTCACATCGTCAATATATGCAACAGAGAAATTAAACTTTCAGGTCATGGATGCATAAGTTCAGTCATCATAACAATGCACTTTGCAACTCCCCCTGATCCTTTCGGGCGGCATACAAAAACTAGGAGCCATTACTTTTGGAACGCCCCTTATAGTAGTAAGAGAGATTTTAAAAATTATTGCTAAGTTCGCTCTTATTTTCTTTCTTTATATTCTGCATAAATTTTCTTCATTTCTAGTCTTAGATTTTTTTATGAATGATTAACCATTTATCACGGCCAAAAACCATTCGAGAATAAGTGATAATAATATGGATGTAGTGCCAGTTGAATGATGACGAATATTATGAGAGCATTTAAAATAACGAATGGAATGAACAGAATGTATAGTAAATTACAAGCATTTATTGACATTGAATTTGAAAGCGACCATATTGTAGTTTACAGGAAAGCAGTCCAGTGGTAATGTGTTCCTTGAGTGGCAAGTACTTAGAAAGAAACTGTTGATAGGAGATCGTCTTCAGTATAGGAAGAAAGGAAAATCCTATTCAATTTTGGTAGATGAGTTTGTTTTTAGTTTTTGTTTTGTCGGAGAAAGTTTTGCAAGAAGAACAAAAGACTTGAGCTCAGTTGAGCATCTTTACAGGACAATAATGATAGAATAGAGGAAAACGAGAAATATCTCTTCAGTGCTGTCGTAGATCTGGAAGAGATCACCACCTTCCAACTAGATTGCGAAGTTGATTTTGTATTTTGTCACGGAAATGAAGTCACCATCCAAGATATGGTAGCGGTACTCCATCTTTAGACGTGTCTGCCTTTTTTATATTCCTAAGTTTTCGTCAGAAATCAGATACTTTCTGTGGTGGTAGAATAATTCAACCATTTTTCCAGCAACATTGTCAACAGATTGGATATTCTTTTTTACTTCATTTGTTTTTTCTTTCTTGTATCCTGTTCATTTGTACTAATCTCGAAAAAAAAAACTCTTGAACAAAGCTTTTAATAATTTACTTCAACGAAATAAAAACAGACATATGAAACAAGTAAAGTCAATCTGTTGATAAGGTGGTTGGTAAAATTGTTGGATTATTCTACCGCCCATAATGTACTCGACTTCTTACACAAACTTATAAAAATCCGGTACTTTCTAAAATTTAGAAAAAGATCTGGGTACTTGTACACATAACGGACCGTAATATTTTTTTAAGTTGAATTTTCAAGTTAAAGTTTATTTTTATGGTACCATTTTGTTCATTAAATTGTTACGTGAAAATATTACATAGCTAAAAAGGCCCCTCTTCAGGTATAAAATGATTTTCTAAATAATAACGTACTCTGCATATCTACCAAGATTTGTTGCATGCTTTTTATATATGTCATAATCGCGTTGACACATGGGTTCTCGTTAGATCACAAAAGTTAAGCGATGCTGAACCTGGCTATTATCAAGGGAGTGAAAATTTTGGAATACTAGGCGCTGTATGTCATCTTCTTATGACCGAGTTATATATGAGTCTGGGAACCGCTTGCGAATTTAATATCTCTTATAAACTTCCTTCAAAAGCTAGTAACACATCAGATATTTCTGATTCATTTTTTTTCTTTTTCTTTTTTTTAGTTTTTTCACATCTGGATAGGATGTACGTTTTATCGAAATCTCAAATCTGTTGAAAAGGAACAATACCTGGCCCAGTATAGATAAAATCAATTTTCCAGACAGTTTTGAGTCAATTTTTATACCCCTTACAAATGTTAAAATTAAAATGTAATAATGCTGAGTCATATGTGTAGAATCCTTATTCGAATTTTTTTCAAAGTCCGTTTACATGAGCGCTGTAAAAATACTGATTCCTATTTTTATTCGGCAGGAATGAATCCGAGAGGATTGCAAATTACATTATTATGATGACCGGACTTATGCATTTATGATCTGAAAATGTAATCTCCGTGTTGCAGATATTGACGGTGTGAGACTCTAAGAAAGCAATCCGTCATGCATAGGAAGCAGATATGCGTCATTGAATTCTTGGCAGAATTGATTCAGAATTACAAATAAATTCTGGGCAAAAAAGGGTTGCTCGTTTTAATGGTACTACTTCCCTCTTCGTAACTCTTCAATTCAATATAAGAGGCTTTATATTTGAAACTACCCTCATAAAAATGTCTAAAATTTAAGGCTTGTGCTTAATAGGTCTTAAAAGAAGTTGAAATTCAAAGAATCTTGCTTAATTTATGTCGGCTGACTACGTATCAAATATAATGCAAATGTGATGTATTTTAATATTATGCCCGATATAACTCTTTAGAATGCTTTAATGGTATTGAAATATGAGAAATATTTTTTTAATTGAAGTCTAATACCATTCTATTAAAATTTCACAAAAATTAAAAGTATCTAAATTTTCATAAAGTGCATTCTTCCTTCTTTTACCAGCTTAATTTAACTAAATATAGCCTACATCACAATATCTTATGTCTTGGAAGATGTTTTCCAAAATCGGTAATTGTCGGTTCATTTATTCAGGGGTGCATTTATTCAGGTGTACGTAGAAATATATATAAACATTTACACGTAGTTTTATAAAAATAGCGATAAAATTTCACATATGAAAATGTTTTGCTTTATTTTTTAGTCAGTATTTATACAGAAAAGGCGTTGTGGAATTTAGCGGACTTGAACCATTGTTTGTTCGCACACAATTCGCTCGATGACTGATCAGTTTTTCTTGTCGATGTTATTCGATAAAGTTGAAAGCCTCTCGGGTGACATCAGGTTCGCAGGTTGGGAGGAGATAATCGGTTTTATCTTCTGTCCTTGAGTCAGATTACATTTTCTTCTATTGCCGTCTCTCAGAGCCAGGACGAGGCCAACGGTATTCTGTTTACACTGAGGATTTCTTTACCGAGTAATTAATTACTGGAACAAGTTGTTGGAGCATATCAAGAATGTATCTCGTGTGCATCGTTTGTCTTTGTTCTTAGATCTATAAAAGTAGTTGTTGATGGACACGAGTCTAAAACGCACAGTATCGTTGCCGGCGCGGCAGAAAGATAAATCTGACTACAAGCCACTTTCTGATATATGCATGGAGGTGTGTCCCCACATCTTGGCTGATGCATCACTAGTATCACCCTTTATACAGCGTTCGAAAACGAGTCTCAAATCTAATAAATCCCGCAGTGTAAACTAAACTCCAACCCTTGTTCCATCACCACAATGTTGAATCCCTGTGCTTCTTTTACAAGATTATTAATGGAATGTCACCTTGATAAACGTACTCACTCGACATATATACCTCCGCTTAACGCGTTTAGCAATAAAATCATACCCCTTCAGTGTTGATTCCCTTGATTTCGGAAAGCACTCTACTCTAGTAGCTGCTTCTCTCGGACTGCTAAATTTTGGAATTCCATGTTTCCGGTTTCTCTGACTGTACTGAGATGCAAAGTTTAAATGTAATATAACCTGACACCTCGCTCACCATGATCCGAAATAATCATCCCTTACGTCCAAGTATCAATATGCCTGAGGTGAACAAGAGTTACAAAAAAGATGTTCCAACTCGTGTTCTGAGACCATTTGCTGCCATGTTTGCAGACAACATAACTGTCTATGGATGGCTTGTAAAAATGTTAACGATCCGGTTTCATTTAAGAAAAAAAAATTATTAACGTTATTGGGACAGCATATCAAAGAATTTCATTACGTACGGATATTCTCGAATTTTAACACAGATAATTGAACGCTCGGACACTTTTCTGCAGATAATTTAATTAATTTATCCCAATATTACACACGAGGAAAATGACTTATGAATCACCATTCTTCAATGCCTAAGGTCACTCGAAAGTAAGGATAAATGAGATTGAGTTAAATGATTACACAGTATAATAACAAGATTGAAAACGATGGAGGTAATTTGAATACGCGTGTTACGTCGAATGATGCACGCTAAATTGCGAACTCAGAAATGAGCAGAAGACAAAGTATAATATTGAACAAATTTAACAAGCTACAGTGCAAAAAGTAAACCTCGTTGGATGCGTGATTAGTTTGATGCGAGACATTTTTTTAACCTTCCAAAACTGTTATGACGGATCTTCTTTTTCCAAAAGACGATAACTCTCAATTCCTTGATATAACTATTATTTTCAGGTTGTACCTAACAATTAATGGCTCGACAAATTTGTTTACATTAGAATTGAAGATGATCATAGTATAGTATGCAGGGAAACAGTTATCTGCTAAGGCTTTCTTCAGATGATAGATCTTGGAAAGAACCTTTGTTCATGGAAGTTTCGTTTGGTTTCAGTTATGTGATTACGAATGTTCTTAATGGTTACTATTCCTTTTATTATTTGTGTAATCAACTGAAAAATAATTTTCTTTGTCCTGAAATAATATTAGTACCATTTATTATTCAGAAGATTCGGATTACTCTTCTCATATTGAATGTTATTCTCTCAGCGTTTTAGCCGATGTCACGTCCAGCCTTCTTCAGGTGTACCTCGTCGAATTTTGGAATATTTACGAAATTTCAAATGGAACGCTTAATTGATTTGACGCTAAGAAGAGAGAATATGTATTATTCTAAAAAGAATTCAAGTCATTTAATCTCTATACATAAAAGTCTATAATATAAATCTCACCTGTCTGTTTAAATGTATATATGTTTGTATGTATATATGTCGGCCTAAAACTTTCGACAGAGGCAACGGATTTTCGGAGTATCGGTATTCTTTTGAAGTTAGACCCTTCGGACGACAAATATCGAAAAATTGGCCAAAAACATTAATTCTTTCGCCCTCAACTGGGCACTTTTCTACAGGAAGGGGCCGCTTTTTTTGACCGATATTTTCGAAAGTCATCCCCTCTTTTCGATTGTCTAGGCTTAATTTAAACCTACGTCACTTCCGGTTTTGTGATTGGCGCAATAGCAAAGACGTCACCTTTTTCCCCCACGTTCCTTTCCTCCTTCGCTGTATGGGTCCGAGCATGCCTGCCTACTACCACTTTTTTTTGTCCACACACAGGCAAAACACGAGGCTACGTAAAAATAAATGAAAACATATTTTAAAAGGATTACATATAAAACATTTTAAAGGATTACATATTGGTTTACAGAATATTTATCTGGCAATGACGATTATTTGTTATGAAAGAAAGAATTCTTTGATAATAGTATTTACCTTGAAAGATATTTATTTCACAAATATTAACAATAATTTAGGATCTGATTTGGGTTGTAATAATTTATACCAAGCACTGGATAAGGCAGGGGACAGGAGGGCGCTAGCCCTAGATATATCTAAGGCTTTTGACAACGCATGGCACGATGGTCTTCTCATAAAAATAAAACCCTTTGTTATTACAGGACGAATGCTTAGCATAAATAGGTCCTTCTTAAATGAGAAAAATCCAGGTTGTCTTCGATGGGCGTACGTCCAAAAGATTTGATATAAATGCGGGTTTATCTCAGGGATCAATCCTTGGACCTTTATTATTTCTGATATTCATAAATGACTTACCTGACAAAATTGTCTCTGAGATGGGTATATTTACCGACGACACCACGCTCTATAGCAGGCACGTGGGGAAAACCAATATCAAAGGTAATGGCCGAAACCCTAGAGGAAGATCTTCAGTCTGTAGTGGAATGGGGTCATAAATGGATGGTAACGTTCAATACTGTCAAGACAAAGCTAGTTTCCTTTAATAATTACCAACCACCAATAGCTATGGCTAGAAATAGTTTACCTGAGAGCACTTCATTCTAGCTCCTTGGCTTAACGTTCACAGGAAACATGAGTTGGAATAGAAACATCAAGATCATTGCTAAGGCTGCTGCAAAGAAGTTGGGCTCTCTCTATCGTGCTAGAAAGTTACTTACGCCTGAAAGTATTCTGTACCTCTACAAAGCCACTATTCGCCCATGTATGAAACATTACTATCACATTTGGGCCGGTGCATCTGCTACTAGTCTCTCGCTCCTGGACAGGGTCCAAAAGATAGTCGCCAACCTAATGTGGTCCCAAACTGTCATCTAAAGTTCAGCCCCTGTCCCACCGACAAAATGTTGCATCCCTCTGCCTGTTTTACAAGTATTTTAATGGTGGA
Source organism: Euprymna scolopes (assembly GCF_053919585.1). NCBI lineage: Eukaryota > Metazoa > Mollusca > Cephalopoda > Sepiida > Sepiolidae > Euprymna > Euprymna scolopes. Next base: position 94,714,595 of record NC_136490.1, on the reverse strand, counting down.
TGCTCTGACGAACTACAAGCACTTGTAGCTCCTCGACGAAAATACTCTCGACAAACCGCAAAGTCCCACCCCTACACAGTTGATATCCCTAGATGTAAGAAAGCCTTTTACTCTAATAGCTTCTTTCCCAGAACTGTGGGACTCTGGAATTCTCTTCTTGTTTCCTGCTTTCCCAACTGTACTGACATGCAGAAGTTCAAGTGTAATGTGAACAAGCATCTTGCTGCTAAACTCCCTCCATAGTACCCCTGGAACTTGGGTCCCTGATAGTAGCACTCTACATCAAAGTGGCAATATGCCTTGTTTGGGGTGAAAATGTAAAAAAAAAAAAATTTAAATAAGCTTATCATTATTAACAACAACAACGATAAATTAAACGGATGCCTGTAGAAAAACCTGTGGAATTTTCACGGGGATCCCACGAGCAGATAATATAAATGCGCATAGGGAGAACGTAGTTGAACAAAACAAAATGAAGATAAATCAAAAAGGATCTAGTCCTCCCCAACCGGATTGTTACGTGTAACGAGCTGACGAACTCCCACTCGTTACGTGGTAGCGCGCATCACTGTCATTTCGGTAATCTAACACGCGTCGGAGTGAATATTGCACGCCCAGCCGAGAGGCAATTGAAGAAGGGAAGCTTGTAAGGAATATCTGCCCGGCCGACATCGTTGTCGACCCTTTCTACTTTGGACCTAAAGGAACACCCCTTCCTATGCCCGGTCCGCTCGTACACACACTCTCTTCCTCTCCATCCTATCGTAGTCAGTTTGTGCTGCTTTTATATATACAAAAAATTATATATATAAAAAAATTATATGTGTGTGTGTGTGTGTGTGTGTGTGTGTGTGTGTGTGTGTGTGTGTGTGTGTGTGTGTGTGTGTGTGTGTGTGTGTATAAAAAAGAAAATCGCTACTTAGATTTCGCCTGGTCTGTAAATATTATTACAGCACGAGCGTGACTCATCATAATAATAGCATGAGCAAATCGGTCCATATCGACTTGGAAGAAAAGGAAATGAATGGAAGAGTCTAAAAAGCTAAGAGTGCCGATTATGGAGAGAGAAAATAGGAGAGTACACCCACGCAGAACACGCAGAAACAAACAAATATATATCCCTGACCTTGATGGAGGGGAGGCTAAAACTTGCTGCTATGGTTTCAAATGATCTGAAATAACAGCAAGGGGAGACTTGATTCAAAATGTTTGTTATATGTTAAATCTCTTCTCTTTTAGGTTACGATTATGTATCAAATAATCCTGTGAAATTTACTTTATGTATAAAAACCAAAGAGGGGAGGTATAACATGAGAAATATTTGGAATCAAGTCTCCCTTTGCTGTTATTTCAGATCATTTAAAAGTTTTAGTCTCCCCCCCCCCAAGGTCAGGCGTTTTAGGAGAAATATCAGATATTTTGTAATTCAAATGCAAAACTAGGAAAACAAATGACTATGATTGAAGTATTGGTAAAGGTGCAGTATCTTTCCACTCTCAAAAATTCCTTAAAAATTACCACTATTATAGGTTTGCGAGGGTGCTGAAATGAAAATAACGTTTTAAATTGCAGGAAACGAGTAGTTTCGAAGAGAAGAAGAAATTATAGTTTCAAAACGTGGGGATCACTTTTCTATATTAATTTAACGTAAAATGCACACCCACTTTATAGTCATCCTTTTTTTAGAGGAGCCTTAGCTGAAATCGAACCCAAAACTTAAAGACATTGAGTCAATTACGATAATCATCACACCAGCTTGACACGAAATTTATAAATTGTTTTCAAAAAATTTATTTTAAGCATAAAACAGCTGTAATGTTTCTCAATACGCATGCGCAGTCATGAAACGGTTGCCAAACAAATAAAAATTCGACGACCCCACGTACCAATTTCCTGATTTTTACTCCTTAGCAGCCCTTTTCCAGATGAAAACCGATTAAAAAGTTTTCCACATGTCTGAATATCATATATACTAAATTTTAAGTTCATAGATAAAAAAAATTCGTTAAGTATAGAGGTTGAGAATTATCTTCACACACACACATTCTCACTTTTGGAGATATACTAGCAGGCTTCCCGGCGTTGTCCGAACGTAAAACACGCATAAATATTATATTTCAATTAATGCAGAATTCTTATTTATTATGAACTGAAATACCGTAGGTATTAAACGTAACGTTAAATTTCTTTAAAAAATGAAGTAGAAAAACAACGAAAAGAAAATGTCTCATGTTAATGCGCGTATTATGTTTTTCGTTACAGTTAATTTCTTGTAAGTAAAAAAATACTCTAGCTGAGATCGTAATCGAACCCTAAGAACAGTGAGTCAAGTACGGTAACCATTAGGCCAGCTTCTGATTTTTAAAAAGTGTTTTTAAACCGACTTATTCTTAACATAAGTAATATACCTTGAGAACAATTTATACATGAGCTTTCACGAAACAGCAAATAGATAAAAATCCGATGACTCTCATGTACTAATTTTTCAATTTTGACCGATAAGCAGTCCTTTTTTCCGGATGAAAACCGATCCAAAAGTTTTCCACGTGTATGAATCTAAAGTACCACATTTCGGGTCTATAGATCAAAAGTTTGAGGATATAGATTGAAAAGTGTCCTCACACACATTCTCAGTTTTATACAATTATAGACAGATTTTATATATACTCTGGACGTGTATATATATATATATATATATATATATATATATATATATATATATATATATATATATATATATATATATATATATATATATATATTACACACAGACGAATTCAGTATGATCATAGCTTGGTTATGGTAAAAATTACTCCAAACTTCATTCCCGTAAGGGTCCCCAGGAACAAAATTAGTGAATGGGAATTATCATACAATTACAAAATTTCATTGATTATTGATAGGTGTTGCACAAATAACTTTTAAAATAGAACGTCTGATCAGCCAACTGTTCTTGGCAAATATTTTGGCTTTCTCTGATGCTGACGAGATGACCGCAGGTCCATTGATGATGGTTAGGATAGAACACACGCTTCTGTTCAGGGTCCTGTTTGCTATTTGCTAAAACTGGTGGGAACCAAGCCGCTGCTTAGCTACTTTGGATTTTACGGACTGAGCATATAGCTATCTTGAATTTTTTATTACTGTTTTACAGTGGTTGCTGGCAGTCCTGAAAGCAGCTTTAGTCTCAGTACATCTATTACGTTGGTAGCTATGGAAAAGGTTATTTCTGTGTGCTATGGTATCAGCACTTTCTGGGAGAACCATGGCTGGCTGTTAGGTTTTTGTTGGAATTTTTTGGATGGTATGAATCGGTCTATGCCTACAATTAACCATTCGGTCAGGCCTGGTACTATGGAGGAAACATCCTTTTTAAACATGGAATGTAAGGGTAGATCAGATATAAATGTACGGAAGCTATCTCAGTCAGGCGTATACAGTACGGTTGAGAGGTACGTCTGAAGACTTATTATATTTCGTTTTTATCTTAACAGATACAACCGAGTGCTCGGAAGATCCCAGAAGAGACAGAACGGAACATGAACATAGCTCAGGGGAAGTTGTGAGAAAAAGGTCTAGAAGGCTAGCGTACTGACCGGAAGTATCGGGTACACGGGTGGGTTTGTGAAGAATCTGGGTGAGGTCATAGGCAATGGCGAAATCATGACAGAACCTCCCCTCATCATCTGTTTTGTTCGAGTAGGTCAGCCATTCCACATTGTGACATTGAAGTCACCACAAATGTGGATGTTAGCCGAAGGACGAGCAGACAGGATGTGATCAATTTTCTCAGATATTCTCTTAAAGAGAGCAACTCCGCTGTTGTAGGGCCGATAGAGAGCAAATATAAATGCAGTGATCTAAGCAAGTGCAACTCGGAAGCACATATAAGGTAAATTAGGGTCTTTACTGGAGATATCCCTACCACACGGAAAGCCATCTTTAATGTAGGCACATATTCCATACTCATGGCGATCTTGGGGTCAGATTTAGATGTTAAGTTAGAGTATTCTTTAATTATGAACTCGTCTAGGGAAGTGGTCGGCCCTATGCCAGTTTCGTTTAGGAAGAATATGTCCGGTTTCGTCTCCTGTAATTGGGTTTCAACCTCTGGAAGGTTAGAACGTAGACCTCTGATGTCGGAGAAGGAGACATGGTAGTAGAGGTCTACGTTGGAGGATGGGGTTCTTTGTTTAAAAAGGAAGATTTTTAAATCTCTATAATATACGTGCCCGTTATGGAATGAAGTTTACAGAAAAAAATCGCTTCATTTGATCGGGTAGTTTATGTATAGAGGAAAATCAAATTTTAGTCAGACACCTCGCGCGCAAACCATTATGACAATTTTAGCTATGGAGAGGGGGCACCAGGGAAGATAACTCCATTTAATTTTTTAAGTTTGCCAAAATTTGACGAGATTAGTTTGAAATAACTTTAGGTATTTCCTTTTTCTTTCTGTTTTTTTTGTTGTTGTTTTTTGTTTTTTGTTTTTTTTTTCAAAATATTGTTTCAAAATTTAAAATCAAAGAACAATGTGTTTTGGAAAATTTCAAGAATTAGAAGGAATTATCTCCCCTGGCGCACCTCTCTTCATAGCTAAAATTGCCAACATGTCTGTGTCGCGAAGGGTCTGACTAATATTTTATTTTTCTTCGTTTTTCTGTTGTTTTTTTTTGTTTTGTTTTTTTAATTTTTAAATATCATTGCTAAACTGCATAAGCCCCAGATTTTTTCTTTTAAATACCAGACAAATGTTGTTTTCTCTCAACCCTTATCCTTAACATAACAAATCCGGATAGTCAGAGGAATATGCTTTATACGGTAGCGACATCCGACAGAGTTTACTGATCTTCTCAGACTGGAGTCAGTGGAGTCTTTGAATCAATAATTTCGTGAAACATATTTTCCGTTACTTTGATCTGACACTTACTTTTAACTTCCGAATCCAATAGTGACACTTAGGAACACATTTTTCATTTTATATGTTCGTACACTTTAAATGTTAAATATTATTAAATATCATCCGTTTGTATAGTTCAATTACCACTTTCTCTTTTTTCCCTACTAGAGTGTTGTTTAAGATATATTGTCACAAGATCAGGCACTTGAGTTTTAACTCACGTGTCGTTCATGAATCTCTAATAACTTGACAACAAACTGTTAAGTTAGATCGATTACTCTACTATTATATAAAAAGAAGTTAGTGTGTCTGTGTGTGAGTTCGTTCCCTAGGGACTAGAAAACGGCTGGAACTATTTTTATGAAACTTCACACGGACATACTTTATGTTCCGGACAGTGTATTGGATTGGGTTTCTATCGGAATGTCTTTGATAAGTATCCATCATCGATAATCGAAATAATCAAATGAAGGAAGGGACAGGCGATTTTGGCCAAAGTTAACACCTTACACAGCCTAACATCACAAGTGTATTTGAGAAGTTTTCTTACCACACAAGCCGAAATACACGACATATAAAATCAACAGTAGGTTCTTTTATATAACAGGAGCGCATTCGAAATCAATGTTTCTGTTTAAAATACAATAGAGACAGGATACTTGACGTTTGCATTTTAAACTTTAATTCAAGCCATTTTATAAAAAAATCAATTTATAAAACCAACAGTACGTTACCTACATTGCAATATAGATTACAATGGAGTGTGACCTAAGTCACTGTGGAAAGGCATGTGAAACTGCCTACTGGTGCACCGCGATGGGTCCCCAACTAGAGCAAGCAATCAATCGATTTGATTGAAAAATGAGCGATTCTACCGATTTCGATGACAATAAAAATATGGGCGTGTGATACATTCGTTGATAATCAATAAATCCCAGGCAACATCGGTTCTCCTTGCTAGTGAGTAATATATATGAATTGAAGCTTAAAATGGTTCCAGTATTTTTCTGCATCATATCACGTTCTTAAACTAAAACAAGGCTCGCCAAATCTTTGATCACAGCGACCGAATAACTAACAGAATGACAAGCGCGAACGACATACTTGTAAGCCAGGCTGAATACACCGTGAAAAAAAAAGAGGAAACAGTAAATTTAGCATTCAAGGTGAATCTTGGCTTAATAGTGTGCAATCAACATTTTTAATTTACTTAAAAGCAATTAAACAAGGCGAACCTAATGCGAACCGAAAGAGAACTCGGGACCGCACAAAATAAACAAATACCATATAGGAAGAGTTTTAAGCACCTAGACATCTAGACATCAGGAGATCCTCGGATGCCCGAACCTCTTCAAGTACAGTATAATCCTGGATACGGTCGCCCTAGGATACGTTTTTCTTTTCACATTACGATGTGGAATACGATGTTTTTCCGGTCCCTGGTTACGATATTTCCTCCCGCTTTACGATGTTATTTATAAAATTATTTGATTATATTCATTTGTATTATATACTGTATTGTATTTTGTTACTAATTTTTAATTCCGGGATTCTACTGTATTTGAAACATAATATTCAAATTGTATGAAAAGCATTTCGTGTCCATACGTATTATCAGACAAATGCAAGTATTGTCGGTGAGATTGATAGACATGTGCTGCGGTTTGATGCCCTATAAACAACACAATACTCCCTCATAGTTCTATAGTGCCATATCTAACTAAGGCTATGACAACAACATATTCTTTTCATTGTTTTTACCCTCAAGTATATATCCGACACAGTTCGACATAATTAACCGAGAACCACGTCACTCTACATAAAAACATATAAGATATCAACGTATACACACTCGAGAGTCAAAACAAGGAAAAGAATATGCTGTTGTCATTACGCTATATCTACCAAACGAGTGGTTCTTTTATAGAACTTTGAAAAATGTATATATAATATAGCAATGAACAGTGTCTAACGTTTCTATGTGTTATATTTTATCCACATAAAAGATATTTCTGCTGTTAGTTTAAATGTAAATATTTCTGAAAATGTGGACAAAGACACCGAATGTATTGTACTTATTCGTGCTTTATCACAAATTGGTTTGAAGTAACTGTATGTGTAAAAAAAGTGACGAATCTTATTTTCTAGCTTCATAACCATTTTCTTAGAATTTATGATCAAAGAACAGTCTGCAACAGCCACCAATGCTTAGCAGTGACTTCTCTAATTCACTATGCTACTGACACCATATTCCTTGTCGCTATCTTTGATAAATTGAAGTTCCAACTTTTAGCTTAAAACGTTTTGCGAGGAATAGGGGAATAAAGTCAACCGACACAAAATTCAAAATCCTTTCGTCTTCTGGAAAAAATATGCGAATAGACAAATCAGTTGGGGAAAAAAAACACGAAAATGTTGTGTTTCTTAGCTAAGTGGTTTCCGAATCCTAATCTTACATTAATAGAGGAATCTGAGTAGCAACTTCTTCATTTGAAGACCTAAAAGAAAATATATGAACTAGGAAGGGCTCCGGTGTCTTCAATAATTACTGATGCCTGTTAACTTTTGGAAAATAGCCCGGCTAATTTCAGATCTACTCTGAAAGCTTATATTCAAGCTGCAGCTGCGTGAAGCACACATCGACCATTACCAGTTCACCTGTAAATTAAGAACTCAACCGCGACGTCTGAAAATGAACGGTCAACCGACGAATTCAATGTACTGCCACATGTGCTGTGTGCATTTTAACGCTCTGATCATAAGAGCGATACTTTCTAGTGAGTGTCTGGTTACATACTGAAAGAGTCAGTCACTAGACTAAGTAAAAGTGCAGCCATTGGGATTTAGTGTCACCGCCATCTGATCTGCATGTGTGCCGTGAACCTGTCCCACTCTCAGCTTGGTTACATATTTGGGCCCTTGATGCAGGAGTGTGACAACCCCTTTCAGGCGTGGACACATTCATGTATAATTCACTGATAGTTCTTAATGCTTCATTTGCAAATAAAACAAAGATTAACAAACTGGTAGAGCATGAAAGTTCAATGTTTCTAAACAAAGGTTTAAGAACAATACTTAAAATTAACTTTGCGAGAAATGTAGCTAACAGGAAGAACTTAAGCATTAACAGATCCATCAACGATGCAATTTGACAAAAGAGATAAACGTAGTTTGGAAATCTTTCTCGGCTACCTGGCTCCAGTAATGTGAAGAAATCATATCAAGATTAAAATAAAGTTAACAACTGAAGAAATAATCCGATCAGATAAAAATTGAGATTGGCATCCTGCTCCTTACTGTTTAAACATTGATCAACACCATGATAAGTGATTGCAATTTTGTTCACAAGCATGTAGTGAAGCTTTATGGGGCATGCAGATGAATCAACTTTAATTGTGTGCATGTAATTAAGGTAAAAAATGTTTACGTTTACAACCTTTCTCTTTGATCCTCACTTTGTGGACAATTTCATTGCATGCTCGAGCAATAGTCTCTCATCACATTTCTGAATAACATGACGAATATTTCGTCCCTTTTCACAGCAGTAAGATATAGCATGATGTTAGAAAAGAAGGGAGAGTCAAGCCAGCTACTAAAAGAAAGGAATCTCTTTTAAAATTTGCATGTGCAACCCCGTAACCATTAATAAATAAACTTATTCAACCCCAAAGAGGGAGGTAAGAAGGAAATAGACTTCGTGGCTTAGTGGCGGATGCCCTTTTCTCTACCCTGCAACCTCTCTCCCACAGAAAAGACGTTTCGAGCCTATCCTTGTTTTATCGTTATTTCCATGGCAGGTGCTCGTCTGAACTCCAATCTCTGGTCCCCCCTCGCCAATCTTTCACGAAAAACACCCGTCTAGCTGAATCCACTGTGAAAAATTTCCCCCACTCTATATCTGTGCCTAAATCAAAACGCGGATTCCATGAACAAAGCTTCTTTCTTAGAACTGCACGCCTGTGGAACTCTGTTCCGTCTGCCTGTTTCCCACCGGACTACAACTTGGATGTCTTCAAGTCCAATGTTAACAAATTCCTAATGAACCGCCCCCTTAAGTAAACACTTCATCAAATCTCCACACTAACGTAATGTACTTGCAATAACCCTTATCCCTGAGGGGCTTCCGGGCCTTGATAAGTGGTGATCACTGTGTAAAAAAAAACGGTAAGGTCTGTGAGATGGTGGACCTCCTAGTATTATCCAGGACCTATACTGAAATAGACCAGTTCCCATCAATTGTCGAGAATTGATCCGAAACTGGCATTAAAAATTTGCAGAGAATACGATGTGTTCAGCTTTTATCTATGATTAATAATAAATAGATAGTAACAAAGAAACATAATGTACAACGAGGAATGATAAAATTGTCGCCCTAGAAAAGACATGATTCCATTTCCGTTTGATGAAAACCGGTTTTCTTTTTTGTTGCAGACCATCTATTAGTTGGCCAATTGTGTACAAATCCTAAGAGTAATAGAAGTCGCCTATCATGTCTGAAAGTAACACAATATTCAACGAGCGAGATCGGAGATGCGCCACTGTACAACTCATGCTCTCTACTGATCCAAGTTATGACAGCAGGACTATGGGCAACACCCTCAAAATATATCACTGGATTGCCACGAGTAACAGGGACGTGCCCAAAGTGATGAAAACAAAGTTTCTGGCCATAGTGTCTTTGATGTGGTTTGAAGCGAGGGACACATTATGCCAACTCAAATCTTCGAAGTCGGCTTGAAAATAAACACCAAAATGTCCCTGGACGTGATGAAGAGTATGGTGAAATCAGATGGCGGCTGGCAAACCCTGGCTGTAGCAGCAGGACTCACCGCTGGCCCACAAGTCCAAAGGTCCCAGGCTTAGCTTCAGAAAGAGTTTTACGACTTTGTACACTTCTCTCACTGGCTCTCCTCTACCCTCAACATGAACCCACTGGACTACTTTGTTTAGTCATACGTCGAGAATATCACTAACAGGACCTCCCACAACATTAAAGCCTCTCAGATCTCCGCCATCCGCCGAGTATTCGCCATGCTCTCGTCGGCGTTTGTCAAAAAGTCATGCTCCTAGTTCTGGACCGGTATCGAGGCGGTGATTGAGGTTGAAGGCGGCTACATTGAATAGATATCAGCTCTCCTACATAATCAAGTTATCTAGATTGATTTTTATAATAACAGTTTTAAAATAAAGCTGAAGTGTTGTTTCTTTAGGGCGAGACTTTCATTATTCCACTCTGTAGCTTGAATCGCACGAAAGGAAATTAACCCCCGTTTTAAAATCTGAATTACAATGTTTCAATATTTCGCGATCTAGATTGACAATTTGCATTATTTTTCTTATTAGATCTGCTTTATGTTGAACTAGCGGAGGTGCCCGGCGTTGCCCCAGTGTTTGGAGGTGTAAAAAAATTTTTTTAAGTTTTGGTAGGTCGGTAGGCTTGAACCTGAAACCTTGGCGAAAAAAAAGGCTGCAATCTTACTACGACGCTAAGGAGGCAGAGAGAGGTTGAAATTAAACGATTAAAATGTTAAGTGAATGAGTTCACACAGGTGCGTAAATTTAATGAGGCCATAGAAGAATGAAATCCCGCACTTAACTTTGGCTGCAAGCCAGTTTTTTGTTTTGTTTGATTTCCCCAAGATGTTGGGGGGAAACCAGCTCCCCACAAAAAGGAGAGTATCCAAATGAATAGCAATTGTCTTATATGGCGGTTTGTCGCCGCATTGATCAAATCTCATTGCTTTCTGGGCATATGTGGCGGGAACATTAGTTTCACTTTATTTATACTAAAAAGCCGAACAAACACGCCACACAATAGAATAATGCGAATTTTATAAAAGTCGATCAAAATAAATCTAGAGAGGACGACCCTTCGCAAATCGTAAATATTATGATTTTAGAAAATAGTTCTAAGGAATAGTAACCCCCTCCCCAGAGAACCCCGGCGAAAAAAAGCCTTTGCTGGACATACAAAAATGCGCGCGCCGCGTTTGCCTTTTATATAAAGAAGATGTAATCCCGGCTGCCATAGCTGAACAGAACAGTTAAGTAATTTTTATTTTCTTATTTAGTATCGTCAGTAGTCAAAATTGGACATTCTGCCTCCAGAAGACTCTCATAAAGAATTAAACAATGTTATCCGTTGCACAACATGTCTATGGGAAAAATTGTTAAAATAGTTTGTAGACGTATAAATAATTTATTGCACATAAACTTTCAAAACTAACAGTAGACTGAACCTATTAAATGAATTGTGCAAACACTTTCCCCAAAAATTTGCAATAAACTGCTTTATTGTATTTTGTTTAACTATTTAGTTCAGTTAACAGCATATCTAAAATAGGCCAACAACAAGCATAAAAGTAATTTGAATCCGAACGAAGAATTCATTTTGAGGGGTTAAATTTTTATACAGTTTAAGTTTAAACTGAAATCAGTGGTCGGGTGTAAGATTAGGGGTATGTAATATAGTGCCATTGTTCACAAGTTGTATCCAATTGCTGAATAACCTCCCCGTCCTTCCAAAATGACGACAAGAAATTGTTTATTACATATACTTGTAGATTGTACTCCAAGGAATAACAGAAAAATAAGCGAATATACGATTAGCAGAAATGATCAGAATTTAAGATGGCGGCTTCTATCATATTGAAATTTAGTAATCTTAATGTGGATAAAATAGGTCGCGTATTATTATTATAAAATGTTTTAGAAGGTGAAATATTGACTTTTAGAATCAGTTTTATAATTTTATTCCAAGCTCAAATAGGCTAAAAAGCACATGATATAATGTAAGGTAAATTGTAAGTTTTGTCATCCAGGTCGATTTATTTTTTTTTTTTTTACATTAATATGTAACCTTGGATGTATTACGGGTATCTTATCCACTCTGGACTTTTAGCAAAGCACAGGGTGGTTGCATTTAACCAGTTTCTCTTTTAGAAAACTTCTGAAATAGGTACTGAAGATAAAAATAACTATGTAATGGAACCCGTTACATCGACGAATATAACACACGTAGATGGGTTGTCAATACAAATTCCAAAGCAAAATGAATATATAGATCTTGATGAAAGTGATTGTTATGATATAACTGGCCTGGGTGCTCGGCTTTGTCCGAGTGTTTGGAGGTGTGTGTGTGTGTGTGTTGTTGTTGCTGCTATTGAGCAAAAAAAAAAGAAAAAAGAAAAGTAGTAGTACGCAGGTAGCCTCGAACCCGTACCTCGAAGGGGGAAAATGCCATCTTGTTACTTAGCAGTTTCTGGACCCTTATAAATCTACAGTAGTCTACTAGTACATTGTAGAAAGTTTAATTTAATGAGATTATATAGAAAGTTTGGCAGAAAATACTGTAGTACAAATCATGATAGGAAATGTCTAAATACCTCCATTTTTTTCCGAAATATTACTCCAGACAAGGCGTTAGATGATTACGGGGCAAACTGTTAAGAAAAATGACTATGGCAACGATAAGAGACGTCTATTGGCCTTACTCTTAAAACGACTAAAGCAATATTTAGGGGGAAAACAATTAGCAGGAAAAAATCTTCTTCTTTTATGTAGTTTAATTATTTCTGGACAAATGCACATTTCTTTTCATTACGTTTATTGAATTTAAATTTATCATATATGAAAACATCATATTTTTCAAACTGTGTTAAGTAACAAGTCATTGAATTCCTTTTTCATGTATTTAATTTATTTAAATTTATATTTTTTTAAAAATAGCTTATCTCCAGTATTAATTATTTTTGTAAATCTTTTTCAGTAAATAAACATATTTATCACAAATAAATTGTATTGTAGATAAATATATATTTTTTAAAATTCTATAAATAAGCAATTTTTCAATTAAAATAATCCGAATATTCATTTACCTACAATTTCTTCAGGGTCTTCAAATTAAGTAACACCGTTTACTTTCGACGAATTTCAAAACCGGAAGTTGCTTGAATTAGTAAATACGAAAATCAGAAAAGAATATTATTGAGATTACATTATTTACCTGCTCTTCGTCGGATTAGAGACAATGTCAGGGTAGGATTTGATAAGGTGTTTCTGTGGAACGAACTATACTAGAACATGGCACGCCCAGCCAGTATAGTTAACCACTTAGCTACTGTTACACATAAACCAGATTATTAATACTTGCTTAATACCCGTCCTATTGAGAAGGCGGTAGGTAATAATTTAAAAATAAGTCAATAGTTTGTAATGTTTAAAAAAGTCCGTAAATTTTAATCATTACAGCCTAGGTGCTCGGCATTGCCCGGGTGTTTGAAGGTGTGTGCTAAGAGGAGAAAAACACGTGAGAGTAGGCAGATCGACTCGAAGCTGTACCGCGAAGGAGAAAAAAAATAACAAGACGTCTTTGCCGTTGCGTCTATCGCCAAACCGGAAAATTAAGGCTAGTCAATCGAAAAGAAGGGATGACTTTCAAAAGTATCGGCGAAAGAAGCGACCCGTTCTTGTAGAAAAGTGCCCAGTTGGGAGTGAAGGAGATAATGTTTTTAACCAATTATTCGATATTTGTCGTTCGAAGGGTTGAGCTTCAAAGCGATACCGATCTTGTGAAAATCTATTGCATCTGTCTAAAGTTTTAGGCAGACATAAAAACATACATACATTTAAACAGATTTTTTGCTCTTTCTTTATTGATTATTTCGAAAATAAATAAATAAATGTTTAAAAAAATAACGTTTGATTTAACAGACTATATTTTGTATTTACTTAATGTTACAACATATAATATATTATTTCCTTTCTAGCGTAATATTATTAGACCGAGCCAAGTATGTTAAGAGGTGCTGGGCTGAAGAGTAAATTGCATATTGCCTCTTACAAAGTGTTCAGGAAGGCCTAGAAAACGTACAAGAAAGGGAAAACGTTTGCAAAGCTTGTTATTTTTCTTTTTAATATAAGAAGACCAACTCTAAAAGCTTTCTCCCTTTTTAGAAGAGTGTAAAACTTAGGTGCAACAACATTATAAAAAATACATTGTTATCGACGCAAGAAGGTAATTGTTCCTTCATTATTTCACTTTTATTTAATTCGTATTTTTATGAGCAGTTTTTCTTTTCCGTTGTTTTTTTTTTTACTCTCAATGATATACTTTTTATTCGTATATTTGATTTAATAGTTTATATTTCCGTCTTGAAAATAAATTAATTCGTTTATTACTTTCTGTTTTCTTTTTTTTTTTACATAGGCATCACCACATTATCAAGGCCCAGAGGCCACTCAAGGATAAGGGTTAAAGAGTGTACAGTAGAAATTGGACAATATAGTAATCATTAGTAATGACAATTTGGTAAATTTGATAACTTATATGGAACGGCTCATCAAGAACTTATTTACTTTAGACTTGAACACAACCATATTGTAGTCAGCCGGAAAGCAGGAAAACGGAAGACAATTCCACAGGCGTGCAGTTCTAAGAAAGAAGCTTTGTTCATGGAATCTACGTTTAGGTTTAGGCACAGATAAAGAGTGGGGGGAATTATTGATAGTGTTTACAGCTAGACGAGTGTTTCTTGTGAAAGTTTGGCGAGGGGGGACCATAGATTGAAGCTCAGTCGAACACTTTCCATGAAAATAACGATACATCAGAGACAAACTCGCAACATCTCTTCTGTGAGATAGAGGTTGCAGCGAAGAGAAAAGGACATCTCCTACGAGGCTACGAAGTCTATTTTGAACTCTATCAAGGCAGGCCAAGTCCTTTCTAGCAGCTCCTGCCCAGATGTGGCAAAAGTATTCCATCTTTACACGTACCTGGCTCTTATATAGATAGAGAATAGCATCAGCAGTGAGATATTTACCGGATCGATAGAAAGATCCCACCATCTGAAGACGAGAGCCATTCATTTCAATTGATGCCAAATGTGGATTAGAATGTTGATGATGTAAAGAGAGAAGCTTGGTTTTAGATGCATTAAAAGTAACCAGCCACTCCTTTCCCCATTGTACTACGTGCTCAAGATCAGAGGAGAGAGAATTGGAGAGAACTTGGTCGTTTACTATCTTAGATGTGCAACCATAAATGGTAGTGTCATCAGCATAAATGTCTACAAATGATGTAAGGATGTGATTTGGAAGATCATTAATGTAGATCAGGAAAAGAGTTGGGCCCAGGATGGACCCCTGAGGGACACCGGCATTAATACTGTGAGCTTCTGATTTTTGCCCCTCAACTACTACTCTTATGAACCTATCAGAAAGAAATGATTTAATAATTGAGAAGACATTTCCAGCTATACCATAACTAGCGATCTTATGAAGTAAACCTTTATGCCATACCCTATCAAAGGCTTTAGATATGTCAAGAGCAATTGCCCTAGAAAGATTGCCATCATCTGAATCTACAATATGTTCGAGCTGAAAGCATATTCTGAAACTATACCTACTCTAGACACCTCGAAACAAATATCGGGTTGCATATCCATGATTACTACGACTATTACTTAACTTATAGATACTGCCATTATTACTAGTAATAATAATAATAACTAGCAGGGCCCGTGGAAATTTCACGGTAGTTAAAATCTTTTAAAACACATCAGTAAGAAATTCCTTGATTGAGATTGTCGGACTGACTTCTTCATCTTGGTTGTTATAGACACAGCATTTCGGCCGTTTTGCTCTCCGGCCTTCATCAGGTGTTTTGTATCGAACTGAGGAGCCGTTTTTTAGGAGTCTCGAACCCAACCCTTTATTATTATTACGGGGGGTACCGTGTTCGGACTCCAGCTAGGCTCTGGGACATAGTTGCTTATTCTGTTTTGAATGTTACTTTTCACTGCCTTCGTTCAGGATGGAACTCAGCACCTTTGGGTAACTGTAAACTTTGATACAACGTCTAGGACCACTCGGCCATATGTCACTAGGACACAAAACACCTGATGAAGGCCGGAGGGCAAAACGTTGTGACTATGACAATCAAGACGAGGAAGTCAGTTCGACAATCTCAATAAATGAAACACCTCATCTCAAAAATACAGACAATTACAATGTGGCAATTGAAGCGAAAACATTATTAGGTATTAAATGCTAAAACATTTTAATACAGCTGGCTAATTGGCTATAAAGTAAAAGTTATTCCGAACTTTGATTTAACATTTTAATAAAAAAACAAGCTTAATATTGTCTTGTATTTTTTTTTTATACTAAGAAAAATGTTAGCATCACGCTGAAATAACAAAAAATGCCATTCTTAATAAGGGGAGAGGGTTTGACTATTCTAAACCTTCACCTAAATAACCATTTAATGAAAAACATGTTTAAAATGTTCTTGTATCTTTTTTATAATTTTTGTTAAATAAGAAAAATCAATAAACTTTGATAGCACTAGTGTAAGAATCATGCTGAAAGCCATTCTTAATATGGGGGGGGGTTAACTGTACTGAAACTTCACCTAACAATGTAAAAAAAATATGGGAAAAATATATGTATGAACAATAAATATTTCTTCAGTTAAATATAATATACTGAAAATCTTTAAATAAGGAATAAATATTTATTTAAACCATAATTATTGAAACAAAGTATTTTACTGCATAAAAAAACGGTTATGGGGCGAAGGGTTAACTATTTTGAACCTTCACCTAAATAGCGATTCAATGAAAAAAATTTAATGGTCTTGTATCTTTTTTTTTATAATTTGTTTTAAAATAAGAAAGAAAGAAAAACTTTGATACCGCTATTGTAAGAATCATGCTGAAAGCCATTCTTAATATGAGGAGGAGGTGTTAACTATTCTGAAACTTCACCTAACAATGTAATAAAAATAATGGAAAAAATATATGAATGAACAATAAATATTTCTTCAGTTAAATAAAATATACTGAAAATCTTTAAATAGGAAATAAATATTTCTTTAAATAAATTAAGTCATAAGTAATGAAACAAAGTGTTTTATTTCATATATAAAAAAAATTGTTGTGTCCATTTTTTATGGTATTTAAATATGCGTGCCCTGTCGGTGGGCATTAGAAGATGATGACTGCCTGTAAAAGAAGCAAAATAAAACGAACAAAACATAAGTAATAATTATGTAAACGACGTGAAGCTGTATAAATGTTACAAAATTACTGGATTCGGCATTAAATAACACGAAAAAGGATTGATATGCCGTAAAACAAAAACAAAACAGAACAAGACGTAAAATATGTTTTAACTCTGTGTTACTCAGTGTATTTGCGAATGGTGACTTTGGTGATTAATTTAATAAAGTCATTCTTGACTTTTGTAACATATATTTCTAAACATATTTTTTGTTATGTAAGGTTCACTCAAAAGTAAATAATAAAAAGGATAAAGTGGCACAGTAAAAAAAAACGAACTCGTAACGTTAAATGTAAAAAGTATATTTATTACTGAATAAAATAGAATAAGCGTTCCGTATTACACTACAATAATAAACAGAATACATCGTTAAAAATGTAAGTAAAATACTATACTATTTAAACTGTGGAACGATACCTTTTATGCATAATTGTCTTTAAAATAATCCGGAACCATAAATAGACAGTTTATATATATATATTTTTTTTTGTTCGGGAAGTTTTGGAAAATAAAAGGGTTTAATGATTTTTAACTAATAAAGATTGAACAATAAAGGGAGATAATTCACATTAATTAATGTTTGCGATGATGATGACGCGTTTCATTAATTAATGTTTGCGATGATGATGATGACGTGACACCGTTCGGACAAGCATATTAATATATACATAATAATAATAATAATAATAATAATAATAATAATAATAATAATAATAATAATAATAATAATAATAATAATTCTGATTTCGTTTATCAACGTCTCCCTGGAAAGGGATAGGATTCATTTCCAGAGGATTTCCCTCAATCCGGGCTCCAAACCAGGAGCTTCAAAATAAAGGGTTTTCCTAAGGATGTTGGTGGTACCTACAATAGCAGAAGTCTGAAGGCCGCCTAAAACATCATGGATTCGTAGTTTTTTCAATTGTCCTTCCAGACGACTTGATACAACTCCTAGCGTACCTACTACGATCAGGATTATTTGTGTTTTAACCCCGTGTATACGCCTTATCCCCAAGGCCAATGGAGCATAATTTCTCCACTTCTCGTTCTCCTTTTCTCTCACATTCCTGTCCCAGGGTATTGAAAAGTCTACAATCTGCCAGTTTTTTGAGACCTTATCAATGATGACCAAATCTGGACGATTATGTTCCAATTGCTTGGTCGTTATGACACTTTTGTCCCACCATACCTCTACATTTCCATCCTCACTTGTTCTCACTTCATCAGGCACCTCCTCAAACCACTTTCCAGCACACTGCACCCTAACCTTCTTCCAGGCCTCCCAATATATCCGGAAGTCCCATGCGATTGTGTCTTTTGCAGCACACTCTCTGGGCCAACCCACTACACCCTGCCGCAAGGTGTGCAATTGACTATGACCACAAATCTGGTATTCTGCAGCAACTTCCTCTCCTATAACCACTTTTTTGAATAATAATAATAATAATAATAATAATAATAATAATAATAATAATAATAATAATAATAATAATATAGAATATTCTGCTTCTTCCTTATCATAGTTCATGCTTTAAAATTGTTTTAACTCGCGAAGTTTTGCTTTTAGAAAAGCCAATCTGGCAATCCTGGACCAGAATGAGAATGGCCTCTCTTTTATGTAGCCTCGTATTCAAATATCACCATGATAATAATATATGATAATTGTTGTGAGGGAATGAGAAAAGAGCTCGTAGTAGTTTCGGTGCAACGATTCTTCATCGAAGAAAAGTAGCAAAGCATTACGTAAAAAAAAAAAGAAAACATTAAAAAGAAATAGGAAAAAAAACATTGTATGTCAGGAGGTGCTGGATTGAAGGAGTAAATTAAATATTGTTTCTATTATTTGTATTAAACTCTATAGCATAATATTAATTTCTCAGCATTTATTAATTTACCTATTTTTGTATAAATATTTGGTGTGTTCTATTAGTTTTTCTTCTGGTCAAAACACTATGCAGAAAAAACTTCACCTTTATGAAAACATATTTGTTGGTTAAATAAATTTCTTATATCATGGATTATACTGCAATACTAGTATGATTATACTAGTGACATATGGCCGAGTGGTCATAGACGTTGTATCAAAGTTTACAGTTATCCAAAGGTGCTGAGTTCAATCCTGAACGAAGGCAGTGAAAAAGTAACATTGAAAACAGAGAATCAGCGACTATGTCCCAAAGCCTAGCTGGAGTCCGAACACGGTACCCCCGTAATAATAATAAAGGGTTGGGTTCGAGACTCCTAACAAACGGTTCACCTGACGAAGGCCGGAGGGCAAAACGGCCGAAACGTTGTGACAATAACAACCAAGATGAGGAAGTCAGTCCGACAATCTCAATCAATATACTGCAATAACTCTATTTTACTGGCACATATGTTTATTGGCCTTCTTTTGCATTCAGATCGAGAAAGAGAGAGTTAATTTATTTACTTTTATATATAGAACTTGTTTGATTTGTCACCCAATCAGACTAGATTTTAAAGTGCGCAGAATCAGTAATCAATACTTCTATGTTTTATTTGTGTATTGATATTCATATTAAAAACCTCTTTTTTCTATTTATTTATAAAGAAAATACAACGTTCTTATATATGGGTCGTGTAATTGTATTCACCTGCAAAAGATCTAGCTAATTTGCATATTCTTTTAAGCATTCACTTTAATTAAATCCTTATTAGTGTTTTTCAGTTTTCTTATGGGATGATCATCTTTAGTTAACTATTATGTGTAAGTATATTCATGCAGATATTCTACATGATTTATACTTGCGTTATATTTGCGTAAAAAGCTTATAGTAAGCACAAACCTATTTCTATATGCATTTATGTATGCGTATATATATTTGTTTAACATATTTTGCCTACCAAACTCTTTTGTTAGTTTTTGATCTACAGACATGAAACTTAATATGTAGAGTATTCGAACATATGCGAAACTTTGTATTTATATTTTAGCCGGGGAAAATTGGTACAAAATGTGAAAATTAAAGAAATGGAATTTGCCAGGTGAAGGTCGAACGACGGCATTACGAATATGCATGCGTAACGTAATTATTATTAGTTCATGTTTTAATTTTTAGCCTTGCACCAAACATGTCTTCATAGCTCAAGAATAAATGTCAAAAGAAAAAGAAATCGTAAGCTTAACGTTTCGGTTTCGATTCTCGGTGGTGGCGCCCGGGTTCATTTTTTGTAAACTGTTTAAATCATTACTATATATTGGATCCAATGTAATCTATATGTCTATATAAGTGAAATTGTCTGTGTGTGTGTGTCTGTGTGTGTGTGTCTGTGTGTGTACATTTCCCTACCAAACTACGCTGTCAAATTTCAGTCTCCAGACTCGAGATTTGACATAGAGGGTATTGAGATTTGGGAAAATCGTTGTAATCGGCTTTTAGCCTGAAATTTGGTTATCAAGGGGCCAATGTTCAACGACTTGACCTTTGAAAACTCTACCAAACTCCTCCACAAATTTTGTATCTAAACTCTGGAAACTTTAGATGCATATTACTTGGACATGGATAAAACTATTTTATTCGATTTGTGCCCAAAACAATTTATGTTAAGGGGTTAAAATTGGGATCAAAGTTTTAAAAAAATTGTCTTTGCGGTCTCTACCAAATTACTCAGCCAATTTTTTCTCTTGTCATTTGAAATTTTACATGAAGTGTATTCAGACACCGAGCAAGCTTTTTAATTGGTTTTTGTCCTAAAATTGTGCTGCCAAGTTTAAAAGATTTGACATTGCGGTCTCTAATAAACTATGAATCAACATTTTTAATATATATATATATATATATATATATATATATATATATATATATATATATATATATATAAAGTTATGATCAGTATGTAGGTTTTTAATATATATATAAAGTTATGAACAGTACACAGGGTCCGAACAAAGCCTGGCTGAACTGCTAGTATAATAATAACTGCATTTAGCAAAATATATTTAAGCGTATTGTACGACCGGGTAATGCCGGGCGACCTGCTAGTATTCGTATAAAAGTGGGGTTTATGTATTGTACTTAGCTCCGCAAGTATTAGTTTGTTGGAAGTGTTTCTGTGGAACGAACAGGTTTTTAGTCTGTGTCGTTAACCACTTAGCAAGAGGCACCACTTAATTTATATCTTGGAATATCGAACCCTTATAGTCGATTCTCCATTTTGAAATCGATGATTAGATAAAGACGTAATTTGTGATTGAATTAATACAAAGTTTTCTTATGTTGATGATAAAGGCATGGTTTTCTGGTGAAGGTTTGGTTGGTGCTCTTTCCCCATCGATCTTTCCTCACCCTTGACTCACACATTAAAATAATAACCTGATGTTCTCTGGAGTCTGAGTGACAACAAATATACCCAAATTTTCAGTACTCTTCACTTTTTTATATAATTATTGTAAATGATATCAACACAGCCATTTACGGTTGATTTCTCGTTAGCAATAATTTATAATGGGATTTGGGTGGTAATAAGCCTATTATTATTATTATTATTATTATTATTATTATTATTATTATTATTGTTGTTGTTGTTGTTATTATTATTATTATTGTTATTATTATTGTTATTATTGTTATTTTTATTATTGTTGTTATTGTTATTATTCTTCGTGTTATTGTTATTATTATTGTTATTATTATTGTTATTATTATTATTGTTATTATTATTATTATTATTATTGTTATTGTTATTAATATTATTATTATTATTATTTTTCTTCATCATCTTCTTCTTCCCCTTATTATTATTATTATTATTATTATTATTATTATTATTATTATTATTATTATTATTATTAAACTGCTTCTTGAACGTTCAACAACGACAAACAAATGAAGACAATTACGTCCTAATTATTTGACGTTGTCTTAAATTGGAAGTTTTTTTTTACACAGGAATCACCACTTATCAAGGTCCGAGGGCCACTCGAGGACAAGGTTTAATGGTTATACATTAGTCAATGTGATTATAGCGTAGTAAGCATAAGTAGTGAGAACTTTGTAAATTGGATTACTTAGGGGAGTCATCAAGAACTTGTTTACGTTGGACTTGAAGACAATCAGGTTGTAGTCAGCTGGAAAGTAGGCAATCGGAAGAGAGTTCCACAGGCGTGCAGTTCTTAGAAAGAAGCTTTGTTCGTGGAGTCTACATTTAGGTTTAGACACAGATAAAAAGTATGGGAAATTATTGATAGTGGTTTTAGCTAGACGATTGTTTTTCGTGAAAGCTTGCTGAGGAGAGGGGGCATAGATTGAAGCTCAGATCAACACTTGTCATGAAAATAACGCTAAAGCAGAGACAGGCTCGCAACGTCTCTTCTGTGGGAAAGAAGTTGCAGGGAAGAGAAAAGTTAAGTAAATATATGGTTATTAGAATTTATATATTCTTACTACTTTTTCATTAAGTTAGGAGTCCGTGAGGAGGTTTATCGCCGTAATAAGGTTCAATATTGGTATATATTGAAAAACTATATGACCCAAAGTACTTGGCTGGTTGGATTTCAGAATAGATTTTAGGTAAAATATTATCGTGGGATGCGTATTCGCGCTTAACATTCGCAAAAAAAATATGGCGTTTTACCTTATTTTATTTCATTTATCATATGAATATTATAGAAATAAAAATACAAATAAATTGAAAATGTAAGTTTAATAAGCCAACTTAACGCTTTTATTTTTTTGAATAAACAAACATTTATTTGTTTATAAATGAAACTTTTCGAAATCGTCGCTTCTTCTTCAGGATATAAGTTGTCTTTTCTTCTCTTTATTCCACTTGGCATGATGTCACTAAGAAAAACAGGATTTGTGCGGTCTTTTCAACGGCGCAAACAACGCTTTTATCACAGAGAAAAAAAAGCCCCTCATATTACAAATAGAAATGCTAATATAGAGTTCGGATCTTAAAGGTTCTTGTCCATTGTTAATGTTATGTCTCGAGGGGTTAAAATCTATGAATGTAACATCGCCAGAAGAAACACAGGAAAGAAATAAAAATCACCTTTTCTTAGTTCAAATGAAAATTGCTTTATTCGTGCTCCTTCCAAAACAACCCATTTCATTATATTTCTAACGTCACTTCCTACACATATGTGCTTCTTAAAAATCTGTGTAACCTCGCGCCACCTTGGCCATTGCTTTCTCACTTTCGTTTTCACACGTCCATCTTGCTCGATGGACTTCGTTTCTCTCTCGATCACGTGTAGTATTTTTTCTCCTTGTCTTGTGACGGAAGCTCGCGCACTCTTACTAATTTGCATACGTGATTTAATGACTGCTGCCGCTAATATTTTCGCTAGCTAGCTCTCCTTCCGCTGCTGCTGCTGCTGCTGCTGTTGCTGCTGCTGCTGCTGCTGCTGCTGCTGCTGATGATGATGATGATGATGATGATGATGATGATGATGATGATTTTATCACACGCGCCCATACGCGCTTTGTTACATAAAGTTATGAAAATTACTTTCAGTGTAAGTCATTTTGCCTACAACCCTCCCTACATAATTACTAGTGAATAGATTTTAGGTTTACTCTCCCAATGCGCGATTTATCCAACGTTTTATACCATACCGTTTAGTTTACATTCGAATATGTGATCTTCCCATTAACTAAAACATGGGTGAAAGAATTTAAGAGTAAAACCGAACCCATTTTACCGAAAGTAATTTAATGATGTTATTTTAATAAATACAAACATATTTAAAATATATACTTCAAAGAATTTAGTTGACCACATATTAAATCAGAAAATAATCGTTGCATCACATGCACTAAAGATCTCATCAAAAATTGTATTTGTAAAACGTATAAACTAAAAATAGAAATATTGTGTCATGGATACAAAAGGACATTTTTTTTACTAGAGTGTCACTACTTATTAACGCCAAATGATATTCGAGGAAATATGTGTTAGGTTGGTGGTGAGACAACACGATAATGATTGGTAATAATAATGGTTGTGATTGGACAGAATTTGATTATTTAAGAGGGCGGTTTAACAAGAATTTACTGGATGGAACGAGAAAATTGTCACTTTAGAAAAGACGATATGATTCCATTTCCGTTTGATAAAAACCGGATTTCTTTTCTTGTTGTAGACCGTTTACTAATTGACCAGTTGTGTACAAATTCCGAGGGCGATTCGAGCCTCCTATTATGTCCGAAGTGAAAATGTTCAACAAGCAAAACCAATATTTAATAAACAAAAAAAATGGCGCTATTTTTACAATAAACATAAAAAAGATGTTATTTTATTAAATGAATAATTTTATATGAGATAAAAAATTGTGTTTCCAAATATTTTGATAATGTTAAAAAATAATATATTTTCAAGAGTGTTTTTGGTTTATTTATTTCATTTTTAAATTTTTTTATACTGTTTTCGTTTTATAGTTGCTTCTCTCTCTCTCTCTCTCTCTCTCTCTCTCTCTCTCTCTCTCTCATTTTCTCTCTTAATATCACCATAATATCGAACATTTTTAAAAATTTTAATTGCTCAATTAATTTACTCAAATGAGAGTAAAAGTGATGATTTAACTATTTAGTGTGCATCTTTTCTATATTAGTAAATCAATTATCAAGGCCTAGCCAAATCCTCGGTTCTAGTTTTTATATTTACTTGGCCCCTCCTGCGGACAGTAAGACACAAGGTCGGTGTTTAATGCGTGAAAAATCTTGCTTCTCAAATAGATGCCATCTAGATAGGAATAAATATAAAACAGTCTTACTATGTAACGATTTATTATTTCCTGACCGATGAAGTGTAGTATTAGAACATATACTACACTTTGCCTCTAGTCAAAAAGTTTAATGTTTCATAGTTGACCAATTTTATCGCAATAAATGTCCCAATCATTCTATTACAGATATAAACGACATTAATCTGGAGAACAGTAAACACAAAACAGTGTTCAAACAACTTTAGAATACTTCTGTGTTGTTTATATGGAGAAGATATAAAAATAATTCTCTCTTTTCCATTGGCTGTTCTGTCTTTTCTCTTTACTTATTAGTCCCCCGACAAAGGAGGGATTGAATTTAGTAATTCACTCTCGTTCGTCCGTTCGTCTGTTTGTTTTCTTCACACTTTTCTCAATAATCACGCCTTGGATTTTATTTTGGAAATTTTGCACAAACATTAGTCATGATGAAAGTTGATTTTTGCCAGAAGGGATTTTTCGGGATAACTCCGGTTACCCTCCTACAGGGCATTATAGGGGTAAAATTGCCCCCAAAATCGTTTACCCATTTATTTGTTTGCACTTGAATATTTTTTTTTTTAATCTTGCA
This sequence comes from Euprymna scolopes, assembly GCF_053919585.1. NCBI lineage: Eukaryota > Metazoa > Mollusca > Cephalopoda > Sepiida > Sepiolidae > Euprymna > Euprymna scolopes. The sequence continues at coordinate 94,689,332 of NC_136490.1, read as the reverse complement.
CAAATATTAGTCATGGTAAAAGTAATTTTTTTACTCGTGAAGGGGGTCCCCAAATGTTCGGCTTGTTTCACTCTCTTTCTATCTTTCAGTCTGTCTGTCTGTCTGTCTGTCTCTCTCTCTCTCTCTCTCCCTCTTCCTCTTTCTCTTTCCCTTTCTCATTCTTTCTTCTTCTTATGCCTCACTTCTCTTTCACTTTTCACTTTTTGTCTCTTCTCGTCTCTCTTATAACTTTCTCTTTTCTTTCTCGCTTTCTACATCTGTGTGTGTGTGTTCTGATGACATTCTTCTCTTTTTTTTCATATTTCCTTCTCTTATTCTCGGTCTCCTTCTTTGCACTCTCCCTCTCTTACACGCGTTCGCCCCCTCTTTACCCTATCTCTTTTCTAATTATCTTTTTTCTCTCCTCTCATTCCTCTCTTTCTCACTCCTCTTTTTGTGTATCCTTGATTTTCTTTTTCTTTTCCTCCCTTTTGTATCAAATTCCTTCTGTTTTTTTTTGTTTTTTTTTTCTTTCCTGTCTCCTTCCTTTTATTAAACAAACTCCATTGCTTTATTAAACAAACTCTTTTGTTTTTTTGTGAAAACTCCTTTGTTTTCTTTTGTATCTAAAATCAGTGTGCATGAATACAAACGCCTAGTTTGCTTTAAGCTAAAACTTTTCATGAATATTCAATTCTAAAGAAAGAACATTTCATAGAATCAATCACATCTGCATTCATACATATATTCACACAAACACATAAAGGCACACACATACACACACACACACACGCACATAAATATTATAGAATAATTACAATTTTGTATACCTTCCTAACAGGTTTATAAGGTTTTCTTAAAGATTTGAACAAATTTTCAATGACAATATATATATATATATATATATATATATATATATATATATGTGTATATATATATATATATATATATATATATATATAAAAGTGGTGTCCCCTATTTCAGTGGCCAGAATAGCTTTCCATCTAAACGTTGCATATCCAAATTTGCTTCGACGTAAATTCACACCTATTATTGCCGCATATTTTCTAGTAGTTTACGTTTGTTTCGCCCACTTTCATTATTTTTACATTTTATCCGACTTGACATCTTCTTCTAGAATAGTTATCCACATTGGAAATCGAGGATTTCCCCTCTTTTGTTCAGGTATACTATTATTGCTGTCTTCATGGAAGACATATTTTCTTAACAGCGTTGTTATTTCATATTTTTCGACACTCTTTGTTTTGATGTTTCCATTGGATACTTTAAAAAACATTCTTTTACATTCTCGCTTGACGTAATAGCCGATTAGTATACTGTTCATTAACCGTCGCTTACATTATTTGTACTTCCTATTTTCATCTATTTTTAATACATTTCATATTGCAGTTTTCGAACGATTAGATTTACAATAGAAAAAATATTAAATTCTATACGTGGATTACTCCGAGTGCATGTTGGTTACATCTTTATCTTTCCGTTTTCTTTTTTCAGAGATTTGTAAATCCTATGTGAAACTTTCTGAGAGCATAGATTGTCTTTTATAAGTAAATTTTACCAACATAAACAGAATGCGTATAAATAACACAATTGTTTGATTAAAATTTTTAGTGATAAGCATATATTATTTCATATTTCATCATGACATGCTTATAGACAATTTTCCACAATATAAATTCCATGAGAACATTTTGACACTAGCCGAACACAGCTTAGCTTTATATATAAAGCTTGTGTCACTTGTTTTCTCCTTTTAGTTCTCACATTTCATGAGCAATGTTTAAGACAAAAGGGGAGGAGCTGCTAACCCCTTCCATCTAACATTTTTCTAAACTAAAAGCAGTCTTTAATTGTTTTTTTGTTTCTTTGGGGGGGTTTTTTGTTATTTTTTTTAATTTTTACATCAAGTGGGTTTATGTTTGTCTGAAGCGATTTCCATATTTCTTAAAAATAAAGTATCGCTTTTCAAAGAGGTAAAACATCGCGATGTAGCGCCACTTTCACTAAAAACAGACAACAATTTTTTTTTTTAATTCTCAGCACAATGAATACAGTTCTTTATTTTTTTGTCACTGGTTATGGAGTTTTCACTATTTGACCTCGGAAAATTAACCATCAGATTTTGACCAGTTCTTATCATGACACTATAGGTTTTATTTAGATCATATAAGTATTCAAGCTATGTTTATTTTTAATCCGTTTTTTATCCGTTAATCCGTTACTTTTCTTTATAAATCAATAAATTGTTTACATCAGAAACATGCCCTTTTCTTAAATAGTGTTATGAAATAGGTAGATCAGAATAAATTATCTATCTATCTATCTAGCTATCTGTTCATCTCGATCTATCTATCTATCTAACTGGAGAGGTAGACAAGAGATGCATATAATGATGCTTTCATAAAACCTGTCAAAATATGACAAAGCTAGATCATAGAAAAGTTTACCGGAAGGTCTGGTCAGCTGATTGGATCTACGTGTGAGTCACGTGATCAGGTTAGCTGGAGATGAGAGGAGTTGGAACATGGGATTCAAGCAGACCGTCTGGGCTTTACGGTTGTCTCTCCTCCCTTCCTGGGAGAGAGTGACGTGTCTCTCAATGTAGACTGTTAAGACCACAAGCAAAGAAACTCACTTTTCATTTTCATCTGCGCGACATACTGGAAAGTGAAATAAAAACTAATATGAAAACAAATCATCGTCTTGGATTTAACGTGTTTCGTCCAAAAGGTTCCAGCCCCCTCCAAGAACAAGATAAAGTCAGGATGAACCAGGTTCAGTGAGCAGAGAAGATAAAGGTATGTCGAAGATACCCATAGGACACGCACGAATATGAACATTAGACGATCACGAAACATAAAACGGATTCAGAAAGTGAAGAACCACTAATAGACATTTAGTAACAAATTTAGGACACATCACAAATAAACACGAAACGTATACACCCGTTTACATGGGTGCCGTTCATGTTAGATTACGTAACAGTAGGTCCTATGCTAGAAACGTGACTACTCAATATATAAATTTTAATACTTGCTTCCTCAGAACGACAGATTTAAACACAAGGAAGGTTTTAATGTAGAGAAATGTAACCTGTCACAAAGGAGTCTTTTAGATTGGGACAACATTTTTTTTAAATGCCTCAGTTTAAAAGTATATATTCTTCAATGACCGAGGATTAGACAAAATGTCAAAGAAGCAGCTCCTACAAAGGCCACATCTCAATCTGTTATTGAAATTATGGGTCTAACAAGTAAATCAACTTTGTGGACAAAATTCATTATATTTTCATAAAAATATACTTAGTTTCTTTTGATATTGCTACAATGATATCTTAATAATCGGTTTATAGTTTTTGCTTAAGAGCAAAGCACACTGTTCAACTAAATTTATTGCAGTTGTGTTAATTTATTTAGCCTTTATAAGCCTGTAAAGATAATCTGGATGACAAATAATGGTTTTGCTAGCGCTAAAAACACGTAATTAATTGTTTTATGTTAATGTATGGACGCTAAAAATGCAGTTCGCAACTCCATGTGTAAGAATATGGGACATTTATTATGTACTAGCAGTTCAGCCCGACTTTGCTCGGGCCCTATGTACTGTTCATAACTTCATATGTATACATATATTAAAAAGTTTGACTCATGTTCAGGTAACTTACCTCTAAAATTTCAAGTGTTTAGACCCAAAATTGGCGGAGGAGTTTGGTAGAGTCTGCAAAGGTCAACTCTTTCAACGTTGGCCGCTTAGCAGCATCATTTTCACCCAAAAACTGATTAAAAAGCTTGCTGCATGTCTGAATACCCTGTGTGTAAAATTTCAAATGTTTAGATCCAAAATTGGTTTAATAGTTTGCTAGAGACCGCAAAAGTCAAATTTTTCGACCCATTGGCAGCAAAATTTTCGGCCAAAAATTGATTAAAAAGCTTGCCCTTTGTCTGAATACACTTCATCTAAAATTTTACAGGTTGAGACCAAAAATTGGCTGAGTAATTTGGTAGAGAGTGTTTTAACTTTGACCCCAATTTTGACCGCTTAGCATTTATTGTTTTGAGCTGAAATTGAATTAAAAAGTTTGATCCATGTCCACTTTTAACTTTGACCCCTATTATGACCCATTAATATTTATTGTTTTGGGCTCAAATCAAGTTATTAAGTTTAATCCGTGTCCAAGGAACCAATATCTAAAATGTCAAGTGTTTAGACGCAAAATTGTCGGAGGAGTTTGGTAGAGTTCTCAAAGGTTAAATCGTTGAAATTTGACCCCTTAACAGCGAAATTTCTGGCCGAAACCCGATCACATCGATTTTCCCAAATGTCAGTACCCAGTATATCAAATTTTGAGTCTGTAGACTGAAAATTGTCAGAGTTATTGCGTAGGGAAATGTACACACACATAGACACACACACACACACAGACACGTTCACTTTTATAGATATATAGATAGATTCAGTCTCGAGACAAAATGGATACCATTTATAAAATTGCCTGGGCAGAGGGCCTGTAGATAAGAAAGGGTTGAGCAATTCCGAACTGCACCTCTACTGAAACGGTATTGCTTGAATCTACTGAAAAGAAGGGTTGCACAACTAGTAATAACCTCCGAATAAACAAAGATCGGTGTTATTTCGGAGTTTTCTTTCTCCTGGACTAGTTGCACAACCAAAGCGAGAAAAGTTTTTTATGCTCTACAAATTAGCTTGTAACTAGAAAGAGTATTGGTTTATATGATTATCAAGTGAAAGTAACGCATTGCACTCGACGGTCCTCGAAACATACCGAGCCATCAGCCAGCGTCTCATTCATATATATATATATATATATATATATATATATATATATATATATATATATATAGCAGGCCGACCGGTATTGGCCGGTCGTACAATATGCTTAAATATGATATTTGAAGTTATGCAGATTTCATATCTATTATCCTAGAGCTAATTCATTATTATATCCTGTTTAATTTTTAGTAGTAGCCGCTAGGTCGTTAAATAAACTTAAATATATTATTTTAATTCATGTAAATTTCATATTTATTATTATATAGAAAATTCTCTATTGATTATTATATTGTACCCAATAAATAATAGTCCTTTCAAAGGTAAAAAAAATGACTTTGGGGCCATCAGCTTAAATCAAACCCACGGCATATACCTTTCCAGCATTATTTGTTACTCTCTGAACCACGTTTCATACGAAAAACTAAAATTAAAAATAGAGTTTTTAACCCATGAATGTATATTTGCGCATGCGTGGAAGAGGTATATATAGTCTGTAGACCAAAGATCGACAGAGGATATTTGTAGATATCGCTCCTCACAGACAGACAACGTTATATATATATATATATATATATATATATATATAACCACGAAATCTTCATAAACTTGGTGCTCAGAATACACGAAGAAGGACTGACCTGTGCGAAATGAATTGGTATCTTGCAAAGAATGGAACGTTATCAACGACCCTCTGGTGGACAGAGGCAGAATACCCTTTCCACCGCTGCACATCAAGCTCGGCTTAATCGAAAAGTTCATCAAGGCGCTTGACAAAGATGGTAAATGCTTCACTTACGTGTGACAGACTTTTGCAAGACTGACTATGGAGAATTTGAACGCTTGCATTTTTAATGATCGTCAGATTCGGCAGCTTATCAGAGATCCAGAGTTCGAAAACTCAATGAATGAAGCGTGGAAAGATGTACTAGAACGAGGTACTCCAACGCGAATTGGTAAAGATCGCTAAACCACCCGGTCGAACGAGCTGTAATAAGCAGGAGATACGCTTCTAAATCTAAGCAATACCCCTCAATTGAGATAAAGATTCACCGGCCCAAATATGACAATAGTACTTGTAATGAAAACAGGACAAGAGATTCTATCTAATAATCTTTTATTCAATTAAGAATCTTACTACTCGTCTACTTGTCAATCAGAAATGTGCAGCTTTTATATCTTGAATTACCAAAGAGGAGATTATCCATATTCTCTCCTCGCCAAATTTCTCACTGATTGGGAAGAAAATCTCTTAAATTTCCTGGCTCCCGACAAGCTCTTAGTGGCCGTATCGGCAGTTGATGATTCGAGGTCAGAGTACTCAAACAGGGGGGCTCTTTAGTGCAAGCCTGTCTTTGGGCTCTAAATACCTCGCTCCGAAATGTTTCCTTCTCAAAGGAGCAGATCGCTCCGCGTCAGAATCTGTCTCTGGATGAACACGTTTTTTCGGTGCTAGTCCTTCATCTGTTAGGGATTCAGGTGTTGGCCCATCTGATGTGTCTGACGGAGTCCCAATGGAGACAGTGTCGTTAGATGACGTATCAGGAGCAATTTCAGCGCCATCATCTTCCGGGGAGATTCAGTGTCAGAGGGAACTGGTCTGTCCTCAAGAGCTGTCCACGGTCCTTGTACGTCTCCGGCAGGTGCTAGGTCTCTAAGAGACACATTAGACTCTACCATCTGCATGTTGTACTAGAGCGTACTGGGGGTTCGCCTCTATGAGCGCTATCTCGTCCACCAAGGGATCGTTCTTGGTGTAACGTTCATGTAGTCTCAGAAACACAGTACCGGGTCGAGAGAGCCAAGATGGACACGAAGCTCCCGCTGAATTCCGTGGCTGAAAAGGTAAAAACCTTTCGTGTGAGGTAGCATTCCTGACGCTACACAATAGGGATCGAATGGCGTATAATGCGATAGGAAGGAGATTTTACCAATTATCAATCGCACATCCGTTATTTGATGCATCCAATTGAACGGTCGTCCAAATAATGCCGTTATAGCTTTCGCATTGGTTGTTACCCTTAGGGTTGTAGGGAGTTGTCCGGCTTATACCTACTCTTAATTCCTGTATAAATTGTCGAAGCTGCTCTGACATGAAAGAAGCCCATCGGTTCGAATCTATATAGGCAGGAACTCTAAAGACGGCAAACAATGAGCGGTGAAATAGTATAATTGCAGTAGACGATATGCTTGAGCAAGGGACGACAAAAGGAAACCATGAATATTCGTTGACAACAGTTAATATATATCCGTTCCTTGTTTTGATTGGTAGCGATCCTTTAAAATCAAGATTGAGTCTTTCAAACGGTTGTGTTACTTTTATTAAAACCGAGACTTTATTTCAGCACACAATCGGCAGGAATTTCTCATTCTTTTTACCTCTTCCACCTTGAAAGACAAGTTTCTACATCTCACAGCGTGAACCATTCGAGTAATGACCGGGTGACAGAGATGTAGCGTTCAAAGTTTGTCCCCGCTTGATGCCTACAGCATACTCTTGACAGTGTGTCAGCTGTTAAGTTCTCCTTGCCGGGTCAGTAGCTGACGTCAAATAAGAAACAAGATAGTTCAATTCTCAACTTCGCTAATTTCTCATTCTTTATTTTGCTTGTAGTCTTAGAGTTGAACATAAAAACGACTGATCTTTGGTAAGTAATACGTTTAACGTGACGTCCGATCAGGTAATGTTGTCATATTTTTAATGCTTCGACTAAGAAGTATGCTTCCTTTTCATTAGTGGGGTGTCGCCGTTCAGCCTGTGAGAGGATCCTTGAAAAAATGCTATAGTGCGATTAGCTTGTCTCAAAGAAGCAGCAATAGGACAGTCTGACGCATTCCTTTCAACAAGCAAAAGAATATTTTGGTCATTGTTGATTTCACAATATCCTTTTTCAGTCCCTCGAATGCATCAACGGCTTCACAGGGCAGATGAAACGTCTCTACTTGTGTTAATGGATGTATCTTTTCTGAGAACGATGCAATCCATTGGGAGTAGTGAGCAAACATGCCCATAGCACGTCGAAGGGAAGGCCGATTGTGAGGGGCAGGCATCTGGAATAAAGGTTTATTTTATTGTCTAAACGTGCATTTGTCGTCGTTTAGGGTGAGGTTGTATTTGTCGACGGCGGACATGAACCGTCTGAGATTTTCGTCGTGTTCCTTTTTATTATGTCCACATACTGTGACGTTGTCAATGTACTCAAATGTGGATTCCAATTTCTAATCCATTATAATTGGTGGACTATCCTTTGGAAGATGGCTACCCCATTCGTAATACCAAAAAGAATTCTGCGAAATTAATATAGTCGACCGTTCGCTTCGAAAGCTGTGTATAGCTTGTTTCTAGATCTAATGGTGATCTGATGGTACGCGCTTTTCAAGTTCAGGGTGCTAAACATGCGATATTTAGCTATATCGCCTATCATTTCATCTATCCTAGGTAGTGGGAGGCGTCCGAAAAGAGTAAATAAATAAATAGTTTGGGAGTAATCTATAACCATTCTCTAATGCTTTTCAGAACTGGTTATAACTAACTGAGCTCTCCCGGGTGATTTTCTAAGCTCAATTATACCCTCCTCGAGTAGTCTTTTTATTTCAGAGACAATGATTTTTTTTATTGAAAAAAAACGTCTGCTTCACACTGGGTTTGCTGTTTTTAGTAAGGTTTTCGAAAAATGGCGGGTACTAGATTTTTGTTGTCGCCGATCCACAAATTTACAATGCGGGCATTAAACAAGCAAACGGAATTTAAATCTGTGGTTATTGCTGCAAAAAATCGTGTCCCAGTGTTATTTCGCAACAAAGGTTTTTCATTACGGATAATTTAGTGGTTTTATAGGAGACGTCATTAAATAGTAAATACAACAAATACAAACAATAATCATATATTTATATCTTGGGTTATCAAAGAGGAGATAATCCATATTCACAACAGTACTTACTTGTGCAGGCAATGACGCGTTTACCATTGTTACTGTGCTGCGAGAGGGGACGAAATACAATTTGTTGGTTTTTACCAAGCTTTCTTTGATAAAATATTCTGAGCTCCCGGTATCAAGCAGAGCATTCGTAGATCTCCCGTTAATTTTCACATTTACAATAGTTTTTAAAAGGCAGTCAGGGGAGGCAGCTAAAATTGCAAATGTATTTTGATGAGTGGCTTTGTATAGGGTTTTAAAAAAACTGGCATACCTTTGAAAAATGACCAAGTTTTCCACATTTATGACAACGGGTATCTCTGGCAGGGCATGAAACTCGTAAATGTTTAGATAGGCCGCAAAAATAGCATGCGTTCCTTTTTAAAACGGCAGTGACCGATTGTTTTTGAATTCAAGTCCAACGTTAACAAGTTCCTAATGAACCGCCCTCTTAAGTAAACACTTCATTAAATCTCCACACCAGCATACTGTGCTTGCAATAACTTATCCCTGAGTGGCTTCCGGGCCTTGATAAGTGGTGACCACCGTGTAAAAAAAAAAAAAAGCTTCGTCGGACTATCGCTATGAGAAGGGGGTAGTAGGAAGAGGTGGGTTTAGGGCGGCGCCCACGATGTCTGGCTGTAAATAAGGACTAGACTGTTGTATAGCACATTCGAAGGTATAGGCTTGCTCGTAAGCTGTTCTAAGTGTAAGAGTCTTATTCTCAAGAAGACGTTGTCTTACATGAGCATTACGTAAGCCGTTAAGGAAGACGTCCAAAATGAGTTGCTCTTGGTCCTCTATTGCCGTGATTGGGCAGGTTGCAATTTTTGCCCAGTGTCCGAAGGCTTTTAAGGAAACGGTCTAATGTTTCGCTTGATTCTTGTCGGCGAGTCGCAAGTAGGTGTCTAGAAAATATCTCATTTTTAGGCTTTATGTATGTAGTGTTTAGTACATCGATTGCTTCTTAGTAGGTAACGCAATCCAAGATAATTTCGTTGACTGTGAGATACAAGCACACGCTTATTGATGGGACGATTCGGTCTTTCTGAATTTAGAACCTCGATAAAATTTGAAAATGGCTCCCGCCAATGTTTCCAGCACTTGTCGGCTGATTCGTTTTCTGGATCTGTGGTAAATTGCTCCGGTCGCATAAATTGTTTCATTCTTAATTGAATAAATTGTAATGAGAACAGGACAAGAGATTCTGTCTAGTAATATTTTATTCAATTAAAGATCTTACTTCACGTCTACTTGACAAGCGGTAATGTACAGCTTTTATAGTTTGGGTTATCAAAGAGGAGATAATCTATATTCACAATAGTACTCCATACAAGGTCTGATAATAGAAGTGTACAGATAGGGATTGTCTCAGGTGCGAGAAAATGGCGTTAGAGAAAACTGGCTTTACGAGAAGCAGAAAGAAAAATGAATTTAATATATGAACTCTAAAAATTACTTAATGAGCTAGAAAGAACACCAAGAACAAAGCCATAATTGAAAATCTTAGAAAATAAAGAGTCACGCCGACGACTGAAAGACAAGCTGAGTATTAACACGATTAAACAAAACAAACTACGAGTATATTACCCAAATACAAAACCTCAAGGCAACATCCAGATTCACTTAATATTTCTCTTATATTATCTACAACGCAGAATACGAGAGTGCAACTCGAAACTTCAATTATCATCTAAAACAAATATCACACCAAGAAGGTTGCGAACATTGTAAAACCCAAGAAAGAGTTCTAAACCCGTAAATGTTGAAAAAGAAGAATATCGTTAAATGATCGTCGTGTTATTTTTATTTCAGAGCGAAACTTCTAATCGATGTTTCCATCCTTTTAAGCTGTGCTCATCATAGAACTACGCAGACATGTCTGTTAGTTGTAATTTTAATAAAGGTCACACTTTTTTCTAATTATCTAATGACGTAATTAAATATTATTCCCGGCGCTATTGCGCATATGGCGTTTCCAAACCCATATCTGACCTGGCTGCAACAATGTAACGTTTCGAAATTTAGAATAACAGCTTTATTATCAAAGGCGCGAATTGCTAATAAAACCTAGTGTATATGCCCTGTTAAAAACGAGGGGGAATAAATTATGCTCCGCTAGTGTTGACACTAACCTAATGAATAATTTTGAAAGTTTTTTCTTTCATTTATCACACTTATATTACTATAAAATGTCTCTCTATGTTTTAAATCAATAAAACAATATAACCTTTAAAAATACTGTATATATAGTAGAGAGCAAATAAGGAGAGATAGTTGTGTATGTCTAATTTGTGTAACTAATTTAAAATAGTTTATAATAAGTTAATATTTGGTGTTATTCGCTTGTAAATTTATTGTTGTATTTCCTCTCCCAATTCCGGATGGATCCGTATCGAGGCAGTGATTGAGGCTGAAGGCGACTATATTTAATAGATGTAAGTTCTACCACATTATCAAGTTACTTAAATTCATTTCTTTTTCAAGAAAACTTTAAAAAATGAAGCTGTAGTGTTGTTTTCTGTAGAGTAAAACAAAATATCGTTCCACACTGTATATACATTGGACTCAAAAACAACTATGTTGTAGTCAGCTGACAAGTAACCTCGCAATATTGTGTTCCACATATGGGTAGTACTATGAAAGAAACTTTACTCGTGGAAGTTTTGTATAGTTTTAGGTACATATATATATATATATTTATACATATACATATATATTTCGAAGTGGCAAATGGGACTTGTTCGGCCGAAAATAATTTTAAGGTTGCTCCTTGTGGAGCACCCTTATGTAAAACTTGTAATATTCTCATAACATCTAAAGAATATAAGTCAAATGTGACTAATAAAATTTACTATGTTGTAAATCATTCTAAAGAAAATTTGTCATGTAGGTCCCAAAATTTGGTCTACCTGTTGTCCTGTAAAAACTGTAATTTACAATACGTAGGAGAAACTGTAATGCCTCTAAATAAACGAATGAATTTGCATAGGACTAGCACTAAGGGATGTATTCATGTTGTTAAACATTTTAAAGAAACCTGTAGTCAGTCGTCTTTTTCCGTGCAAATAATTGAAAAATTTAAATGTAATGGATATAATAGTCTAGGTAATGTAGATAACGATATCCTAAGGATGCGTCAGGATAAGGAAGACGATATAATTAAAAAAATGCGAGTAATTTACCCATATGGGTTGAATAGTAAAGTTAAATAAAAAAAAATAACCTACAAGATTCTGAAATTATAGGTAGATTATATCCAGCTTTGCCTCGCTACGGTATTAGAGATAGAACTCATGTTAATAGAAATAATAGAAAATCAGTTATTTCATGTGAGGATTTTTTTAGTAAAATTAAAGATATAATTATTAATAAAATTTATGAGTCGTTCAATTATATAAGAAAATTGCTTAATCAAACAAAAAAGAAAGTTTTGAAGGAAATAGCATCTAAAATATTATTACAACCGGATATGATATATAAGAAGGACTATTTCATTCAATGGTATGAATATATTCTAGATATAATTGACACTAAATTATATAAGCCACCAGGGAACGATATAAAAAAGAAACCTAAAAATGTTTGTGTAGTTTTGTATGAAAATAAAGGTTTTGATGATGTAAATTTACCTAAAATATTTAATAAACAAAAAAATATTCAATTACTACCAAATGAGTTCCAGAAAAAAGATCAAAAACCAATAGTTACATATAAACTAGGGCCAACAATACGCAATAAGATTTTTAATTATAAGAAAACGGTAGAAGATATAAATATAAAAGATAATAATATAAATATTCCAGAATGTGAATGTAATTCCTCTCCGTTCTGTAATAATGAGATAAAACATGTAATTACAGGAGATTTAAATATAGTAAATAATCCTAAATTAAGAAAACTACTTAGTAAGGGTCCAAATTATAGAGAACCTAAATGCCTAAATTACACTAAATGCGTTAAAGAAGTTACTAAAGCACTAGAAGGTTTTATTATGTCTATGGTAAAGAAATATAAATTAGCACAGTCTACGTTTGATGCATGGAAAAATAGTATAATTGAATGCGTAAATAAAAAGGTTAAACATATAAAACAATTTAAACGCCCTAGAAAAACCAATCATCTTTTAAAAAATTCAGAAATACGGGAGGAACTTAAAATACTTCAAGAAAAGTTCGTAATAGTTCCGATTGATAAAGCGGCAAACAATATAGCCTTTATATGTAAAAAATATTATATACAACGGTTATTGATAGAAGTAGGACTTATAGGAAACGATTCGGATACTTATAAAGTAAGTAATAGTAATTTAGATAGTATTATTTTGAATAATAGTATTATTAATGAAAAAGTAGGATTAAAATTAGAAGATAAACACAAAAATCTTCCATGTATGTATTGGATACCTAAAATGCATAAAAATCCAGTTGGGGCTAGATTTATTGTAGGTTCAAAGACGTGCATCACTAAACCTCTAAGTAAAGCTATATCTAAAATATTTAAATTAATTATAAATCAAATAAATAATTTTCACCTGAAAAGTAAATTCTATAGTAATATAAATCTATTTTGGGTAGTAAATAATTCCAAACCAGTGAAAGAAAAATTAGATAAAATAAATTCCAGAATAAAAGCAAAATCTATAGCTACTTATGATTTTAGTACGCTATATACTAAAATTCCGCACGAAAAACTTATAAAAGAATTAAATGATACTGTAGATTTGGCTTTTCAAGGTGGAAAAGGTAAATATATAGACTTTTCAAACTCTAATGCTTTCTGGTGTAAAAATAAAAATAGCAAAACTAGTATTTCTAAAGGTATTTTAAAAATGCTTGTAAGTCATCTTATTAAAGAATGCTATTTTCAAATAGGAAATAAAATATTACTCCAAACGATAGGTATCCCAATGGGATTGGATCCGGCACCATTTTGGGCAAATTTGTATTTACATAGACTCGAGTATATATATATGTCATCATTATTAAAAACAGATATATCTAAAACATATAACTTTCATGGGTGTAGGAGATTTATAGATGACCTTATATGCATAAACGATAATGATGAATTCGAAAAAAATAAACATCTTATATATCCAAACGAACTAAAATTAAATTGTGAACATAGAGGACAACAGGCTACATTTCTGGATTTAGATATAAAAATTGAGGATGGAATTTTTCTTTATAAAATATTTGATAAAAGAAACGCTTTCCCCTTTAAAATAGTACGTATGCCCCATAAGGATAGCACCTGCCCCGTTTTTGTGTTTTATGGAACCATTATGTCAGAGTTTTTGAGAATAGCTCGCGTTACTCTAAAATTAACAGATTTTATACCACCAGTTTCTAGCTTAGTAATAAGGATGATAAAACAAGGTGGAGATAAAAATAAAATATTTAAACAGTTAAACAAAGCATTTGTTCGTTATCCTGATGCTTTTGAATCGTTTAAGATAAACCAGATTATATTGATAAAGGAAATCCAAAACTATATTAGCAATGTATAAATGTATTTATAATTACATATAATAAATTTATATAGTTTAATAAAAAAAAAAAAAAAAAAAAATGTATATATGTAAAAATAAAATATTTTTAACCTTTATATATCTAATTTTAAATAAATAAGAATGTAAATATACAAACTACTAATTATAGTGGGGGTGATAAGTAGTTAAATGGATTAATCCAAATCTTATAAATACAAGAATGATAAATTAAAAAATTAAAAAATGTATCCATTTTAAATGTGGAAATTGATGAATCGCACAGGTAAGAAATTCATTTTTATACTATGAAAAGGTTAGTAATTACAATTAAGAATAGGAAATTGGGGAAAAAAAAAATTTTTGTAACTTGTCTTCTTCCTAAGATTAAGGGTGGTGGTGTTTGATCAACACTGCTGGGGAGCCATGATGTAATACACTGTTTTGTTTTTAAATCCCCGAAACAGTGTTTCATGGTAAACAACTGATGATCCCTTAAAAAATATAAAAATTGGTATTATAGTAAATTTGAGAGTTGATGCAGTGATTGCAGGTGATTAAATGACTTACTGACTAGATGTTTTTTTGATGAATGATAAAAAATAATTTTTTGTGTGGTTTCAAATGTTAAAAACTTCAAAGACTATATATATATATATATATATATATATAGAGAGAGAGAGAGAGAGAGAGAGAGGGGGGAGGGAGAAAGAGAGAGAGAGAAAGAGAGAGAGATAGAATGGAAAACTATTGAAACTATTATTGTTCTAGGTAGACGAGTTTTATTGTAAATATTTTACAAGATGGACAATTGATTGAATCTAAATAGAGAAATACTAGCAACATTTCTTCTGTGAGAAAAAGACTGAAGAGAAGCAGATCGTCCACTGTAGTTATTCGTTCAATCCAGAGCAACGTTGTGTATAAGAATTGGCAAACAAGGTAGCACATATATATATATTTTTTTTTTACACGGTGGTCACCACTTATCAAAGCCCGGAAGCCACTTAGGGATAAGGGTTACGTTAGTGTGGAGATTTAATGAAGTAGTTACTTAAGAGGGCGGTTCATTAGGAACTTGTTAACGTTGGACTTGAAGAGGTCCAAGTTGCAGTCAGGTGGGAAGCAGGCAGACGGAACAGAGTTCGACAGGCGAGCAGTTCTAAGAAAGAAGCTTTGTTCATGGAATCCGTATGTGTGTGTGTGTGTGTGTGTGTGTGTGTGTGTGTGTGTGTGTGTGTGTGTGTGTGTGTGTGTGTGTGTGTGTGTAAAATTTTTAAACTCGTAAAATAATCAGGTTGTATATCTCGACAATCAACCCACCCGGATATGATAATTTGTCAGAATGTCCCTCCCATCACTTTGATGTTATCTTCTTACAAAGATTGGTCTCCTATGTAAACACCCAACTTTTATCGTGACATCAAATTCCGCCTACTCCCATCACATTTTCTGTTTCCTCTTCCTCTTTCAAGCTGATTGTGTCAATCATTTTCTGACAATTGATCCTCCCATTTTTTTTTTCTTATATTTTATGTCCGTCCCCGGGATTTTGTTTTGGTGTTTCTTCTTCTTTTTCGTCTTTTTCTTAAGCTTCTTTTTGTCTTTGTTTTCGTTTTTTCTACGTATCTTCTTCTTTTTCACCTTTTTTCTTTTTTCTTTTTTCTTCTCGTCTTCTTTTTTCTTTCTCATCTTTTTTCTTTCTCATCTTCGTTTTTCTCATCTTCGTTTTTCTCTTCTCCTTCGTCTTCGTTTTTTCTTCTCCTTCTTTTCGTAATAATACTTACAGATTTAGAGACTGGACGAAGTTTACTCAAGAGGACGATTTGGCAAGTGTTAGTTGACATTTGCCCTGGTAGCAACTATGATGTGATATATAGTTCAGCAACAATATGTTCCACGAAGCGGAAGGTCTTAGAGAGAAAGTTTGTTCAAAGAAAATCTGTTTTCTCTTAGACATTGGAGTTCAGTCGAGCAGCTACCACAAAAATAGCACTTCCAGCATTGTACCACATCTTCATGGTGTGGAAAGGAAGTATTTATCATTAGTCCTTTAATGTTACAACACTAGACTTACCTACTTTTGGCCCATCTTCTTTGGTGATAGGAAAAGCTTCATTCAAATGTATGAAACTCCTTATAAATCTCACCGGCTTATAAGTGAAATGCCACATTCTGTCCAGTAACACGTATATAATGGAAGGTATTTACCGTTTGCGGACGATGTGAAATGGTAACATCTAGACGCAACTATGATAAATGTCAGCAATTAATCGCAACAAAATCGCAATTTCGGCAATTTACTGCTAAACTGTAAAACGCATCATTGTATGAAGATAGTGAACAAAGCCAAGCGATTTTTCTACCTAATCCGGAGATCATTTCTCAATTTAAACGCCGATAACTTCCAATCTCTATTACATAATCATACTACGGCGATTTTTTTTATCTATTCAATATGGTAAGCCAACACTGGTTTTCACAAGGAATGGTGCACATTCTCCAAGTGATACTGCCTTGAGTAACAGCATGATGCTAAAAATTGTCATCCGACAAGAGAAATTCTTTTCGTGCAATTTAGTAAAACCAAGAGACAAACGGTTAATAAAGATAAAGAGTGGGGGGAATTATTGATAGTATTTTCAGCTAGACGAGTGTTTATTGTGAAAGTTTGGCGAGGGGGGGGACCATAGACTGAAGCTCAGTCGAACACTTTCCATGAAAATAACGATACATCAGAGACAAACTCGCAACATCTCTTCTGTGAGATTAACGTTGCAGGGAAGAGAAAAGGACATCTCCTAGGAAACTACGAAGTCTATTTTGAACACTATCAAGGCAGGACAAGTTCTTTCTAGCAGCTCCTGCCCAGATGTAGCAACAGTATTCCATCCTTGGACGTATCTGGCTCTTATATAGATAGAGAATTGCATCAGCAGTGAGATATCTACTGGATCGATAGAAAGATCCCACCATTTTCCAGCAGCCTTGGCAACAGATTTGATGTACGTGTTCCATTTAAGGTCAGGAGTAACGGTCAAGCCCAGAAGCTTGTCAAAACTTGAAGCCTCCTCAAGACGAGAGCCATTCATTTAAACTGATGCCAGATGTGGATCAGAATGTTGATGATGTAAAGAGAGAAGCTTGGTTTTAGATGCATTAAAAGTAACTAGCCACTCCTTTCCCCATTGTACCACGTGCTCAAGATCAGAGGAGAGAGAATTGGAGAGAACTTGGTCGTTTACTGTCTTAGATGTGGTACCATAAATGGTAGTGTCATCAGCATAAATGTCTACAAATGATGTAAGGGTGTGATTTGGAAGATAATTAATGTAGATCAGCAATAGAGTTGGGCCCAAGATGGACCCCTGAGGGACTCCAGTATTAATACTGTGAGCTTCTGATTTTTGCCCCTCAACTACTACTCTTATGAACCTATCAGAAAGAAATGATTTAATAATTGAGAAGACATTTTCAGCCATACCATAGCTGGAGATCTTGTGAAGTAAACCTTTATGCCATACCCTATCAAAGGCCTTAGATATGTCCTAGAATTGCCCTAGAAAGGTTGCCTCCGTTGAGAGATTTGCTAATCCTATGGGATATAACTGTAAGTACATCTGCTGTAGATCTAGCAGAACGGAAACCATATTGAGTGTCACTAAAAAGGTTATTTTTGTTGAGATGGTTGATTACTTCTGTATTTAACACAGATTCTAGCAACTTACTCATGACGCACAGGAGACATTGGGCTGAGATGGGAATGAGCGATCACCTGAATTCTTAAATACAAGGTATACTGATGAGATTTTCCAGGGTTATGGGAAGCTATTCTCCTTAATACAACGATTAAAGAGTTTTGTAAGAATGGGCGCTAGTTCTGGTTGAAGTTTTTTGAGTACTATAATTGGAATACCGTCAGGGCCGATTGTTTTACTGGAATCAACGTTTTTGGTTAGCTTGGCAACATCACGTACAGATATATGTATATCACATAGCGTGTTTTCTGATACAGGAGAAAATATTGGGGGTTGGCGGCCTTGGTCGCAAAGGGTAGAATTAGCTGCAAAGTTCTTGGCAAAGAGTATGGCTTTGTCTGATGCTGACGAGATTACCTCAGGTCCATTGATGATAGTTGGGATAGAACACACGCTTTTGTTCAGGATTCTGTTTGCTGTTTGCCAAAACTAGTGGGAACCAAGCCGCTGCTCAGCTTCTTTGGATTTGATGGATTGAGCATACAACTCTCTTGCGTTCTTTATTACTTTCTTACAATGGTTGCTGGCAGTCCTGAAAGCGGCTTTAGTTTCCATACATCTATTACGTTGAAAGCAGTGGAAAAAGTGATTTCTGTGCGCAATGGCAGCAGCACATTCTGGAGAGAACTATGGCTGGCTGTTAGGTTTTTGCTGGAACTTTTTCGAGGATATGAAACGGTCTATACCTACAATTAACCATTCCGTCAGGTCTGATACTATAGAGAACATATCCTTTTTAAACATGGAAAGCAGAGGTATATCCGATATAAATGTACGGAAGCTATCTCAGTCAGCCTTAGCGTATCGATATACTGTACGATGGAGAGGTATGTCTGGGGACTTATTACATTTCATTTTTATCTTAATTGATACAACAGAAAATCCAAGAGGAGACAGAACAGAAACTGAACATAGTTCAGGGCAAGTTGTGAGAAAAATGTCTAGTAGACTCGCATAATGGCCGTCATTGTCGGGCACACGGGTGGGTTCGTGAAAAATCTGAGTGAGGTCATAAGCAATGGAGAAATCATGACAGAACCTCCCTTCATCATCGGTCTTGTTTAAGTGGGCCAATCATTTCACGTGGTGAACATTACAGTCTCCACATTCGTGAATGTTAGCTGAAGGATAATCAGATAGGACTTGGTCAATTTTCTCAGATATGCTTTTAAAGATAGTAACTCCGTTGTTGTGGGGGCGATAGAGAGTAAATATAAATGCAGTAGTGTGAGCTAATGTGACCCGGAAGCACATATAGGGTAAGTTAGGATCTTCCCTGTAGATGTCCCTACCACATGGAAAGCCATCTTTTATATAGGCACATATTCCATGCCCATGGCGATCTTGGGGGTCAGATTTAGAAGTTAAGTTAGAGTATCCTTTAATTGCGAACTCTTCTAGGGACATTGCCTGTCCAATGCCAGTTTCACTTAAAAATAAAAGGTCCGGTTTAGTCTCTTGTAATTGGGTTTCAACCTCTGGAAGGTTGGAACGTAGACCCCTGATGTTGGAGAAAGAGACATGGTAGTAGGGGTCTACGTTGGAAGTTGGAGAACCGGGTATAATCGTGTATTTTTTCTTGAAACTTGTCATGATCGAATTTTGGAATTTGTGGACTAGGTCGTCAGATTTGCTTAGAGCAGGACAGAGAGGGGAAACTAAGAGAGGAAAAGAAACGAAGAATTTCTTTTTGTAAAACATGATAAGGTAAAGCCGTAACAATTACCCACTAATATGGCATCGAGAGAAGCTACTGCATGGTCCAGAATCCATTCACCAAATGGCAATACAGCAGCCCCAGTACTTTGCACCGGCTGATAGGACAGCCTCCTTAGTGGTTAATCTAAGGTTCGGGTCCCTGACTATCAGGCGGATAACGTCAGCCCAGATAAAACGTTTACCTCCAGCACCCTTACTAGTGACATGGATACAAGGATAGACATAGAAACAGAAAATTTCCGCCATCTCTGCCAACTGTTCGCGCAAAATACTGCCAACCTAGAAAACAGCTTTTTCTTCTCCCTTTGTCAGAAAAATCACTCATTAAAAAAATGAGGACTGAGGGACAAATGAGGAGAAGCGAGTGTAACGGGAGCTGCCGATAACGCATCCACAGTGCGTTTTCTACTCTCCATTAAAAAAAACTATTAAGTATTATACTTAATAAAAGTCCAACGGACGTGTTTAAGGGAAAGTATGGTGATAGATTTCCCTCTCACGAACTAAAAATGAATACAATTACCTAATCTATTTTTGCAATCAACTTGGTAGAAAAATAAACATTTATGAGAAAAACGCTAGCATTTAATAAAACAGAAATACATAAATTAAATACTGAAATAAAATGTAGTTATTAATATTTGAATCTAAAGATAAAAAGTACGATTAATATAGAAGTCACTTATCTCGAAAAAACACTTCTGTCTCCAAAATGCAAACTGTAGAAAAGAATTTAAGTTTTAATAACATCAGCGTTCAAAAGACTTCTTTTTTTTTAATTAACCGTTAAAAGAAAAGCGTGATCTTATTCTGGACTTTAGCTAGTTACGTTTTAAGAAACTTGCGATATAAAAGAAAAGCGGAGAGGGGGTTCTTCCGTTGCTCTATTGCTACGATATATCCTCCCTGCCTGTAAAACATTTACAGTTAGAACATGTCTGGTTACAACTACATCAATGAACCCCCCTCTCTATCTCTATCTCTCTCTTTCTCTCTCTTTCTGTACTAAAAACAAAACAGAATTTCCACGAACAGAGTTTTTCCCTACAACATTCAATCTGTTAAACAAGATACTAAGACTTTCTGAGTACCACATTATTCTATATATCTCACAACCAATATAACCTCCGATGTTTTTCAGGTATATCTTGGCAATGGCTTATCTTTGTCATTCATTTTAAGACGTTCGGATACTACATCGACCAGAACGTTGTAAAAATAATACCCGGAATGACAACAGTAGTCAGAACTATCCAAATCATATATATTATTAGACTATATCATAAAAATTCTAAAATATTATAGAATATATCTAAAATTAGTTTTGTTGTGTGTGTGTGTGTGTGTGTGTGTGTTTGTCTGTGTCGATATTCATATTAAACCCCATTTTTCTATTTATTTAAAGAGAAAATACAACTTTTATATATATATATATATATATATATATATATATATAGGTCGTGGAATTGCATTCACTGGTAAAAGATCTTGTTAATTTGCATATTCTTTTAAATATTTATTCTAATTAATTCCCTATTAGTTTTTTTTTCGGATTTCTCATGCTATGGCCATCTTTAGTTGACTTTTACGTGTAATTATATTCCTGCAGATATTCTACATGATTTATACTTGCATAATACAGGGTTAAACCCCCCCCAAAAAAAAAACAGCCCCAACTCTAATTACGCCCCGTTTCTTAGTGTTGAATATAATAAACTAGTTTATTATATTCTAGTTTATTATATTCAAAACATCACATCAAAACACTAGGGTCTTTGGCATTTTTTCTCCGTTTTACATCATATGTTCTAGATGGCCTCCATTTAGCTTTTTTTTGGGGGGGGGAGTCACCTGTATTTGCGTAAAAAGGTTATCGTAAACACAAACCTCTTTCTATATATATTTATGTATGCGTATATATATTTGTTTAAAAATATTTTTCTACCAAACTTCTCTATCAGTTTTGGGGCTACAAACATGAAACTTAATATATAGGGTATTCGAACCCATGCGAAACTTTATATTTATGTTTTAACCGGGGCAAATCGGTCCAAAAGTGTGAAAATTAAAAAAATTAAATTTGTAAACGACGGCATTACGAATATACATGCGTAACGTAATAGATATTGGTTCATGTTTCAATTTTTAGCCTTGCAGCAAACATGTCTTTATAGTTCAAGTATTAACATCAAAAGGAAAAGTATATCGTAAGCAAAGCGTTTTGGTTTCGATTCTCGGTTGTGGTGCAGGAGTCATTTTTATATTTTTAAAACTTTTACATCATTACTATATATTTGGCCCAATATAATATAATATAAATACGAAATCTGCATTAATCAAACTATCATATTTAAGCGTATTGTACAACCGGGCAATGCTAGTTTATATTAAAGAAGTGTAATATAATCTATACATTTAACAAAGATACTTGGAGCCAAAGTAATAACCGCTGAGTGGCGAGTAGTTTTTGCTAGTATTCAAAAATTATAAGATTATGCCAGTAATTTAATTTTTCACATATAAATTATCATTTCTGATGACTTCATGAAAAAAATCTACCATTGATTTTTTTTCATGTACAAGTAAGGAGTTTATTTCAGAAAGTCGTGGTTGTCTGACTTGCTATTTGCTTTATTACTCCCCATCATCATTGTAAATTGTTTCGTTTGCAGGAAAGGAAATGGAGCATTTTTTACTCGCTCAGAACAGATACATTATATTCATATAAGATTTGTATATCTTATATGAATATAATGTATCTGTTCTGAGCGAGTAAAAAATGCACATTTGTTTTATTATAAAGTGGGAAATTCACTTATTGGTTTTTATGTATTTTAAATACACGTGACTTTTTAGATCGGTCTTAAATTCTTTTTTTTTTATGTACCACTTGTTTATGTGTACAGTGACATTAGTGCCTTAACATAGGTTGTGATTTTAGTGTTTCGTTATGCCAATGAAAGCAGCTTGACTAAGTTTGGGTCCGTGGTTCCTTTTGTAAAACATAAACCACAACAAAGAACTTCCTCTTTCTTTCTCTCTCTCCCCCCCTCTCTCTTTCTTTCTCTCGCTCTCTTTCTCTCTTTCTCTCTCTCTCTCTCTCTTTCTCTCCCACTAACAGAACTTTCATGAACGGAGTTTCTTTTATAGAACATCCCATCTATGAAGTTTGATACCATACCTTGTCAAGTTTTCTTCTTGGGAAATAAATTTCTCTTAAGAATTCTTCCGCCCATTCGATCCGCTATTTCCAATTGTCCCATGATGGTGATGATCATCGAACCAAAAACACTTCTAAAGTTTATCCTCGACATTACCTCAGTCAAATTTTTATTTGAATGTTAATGTTTGCAATGCTTAGTATTCATGTCACAAATAATCTGTTTTTCTGTCAGACTATTTTGTTTGCAATATTAACGTGGTATTTCACATTCAGAGTGTAGAAAAATTCCCAGCTCATAAAGAAGATTACAATGGCAGTGTACAACACCTGCGTCATCAGCACACTTCTGTACATGTTATGGACCACTAATCCGTGGCATATGTTGGCAAGATTAGTAGTCCAACGCAGAGGTTCTATCGTGCACAAGCAGTCCTAGCATAATTACTCTCCTCGGGCAAACCAGACTACGCTTACTAGATAATGTTCACCACATTGAGGATGGGCGCATTCCAATAGACAACTTGTATGAAGGGCTGGCATCTGGGAGATGTCCAATGACCGTTCCCAACTCCGATGCAGAGATGCTGTGACGCGAGACATAAAGGCGATTGATATAAACATTGGGTCTTGATAGAACATTGCAGATAACCACTAAAGATGGAAAAGAACCTTGCAACAAAATCCGAAAGCAGGAGAAGCTGATGAATTCTACTCCAGTGTAGCGCGTACGAAAAAAAAACCCATAGACCACACACGTCTGTGATTTTTACGAAAGAATCTGCCGATCCAGCATTAGTCTTTCCAGTTACAGACAGTTTTGTTCCGATTGCTGGGAAAACTAGGATAAGGATGGTTCATCCACGGTTTACCCTAACTGATTAAGGCCTTCTACTAGCTCACACTTAAGGAAGAGTTTGTTTTTTTTGTTTTGTTTTTTTTGTTTTTTAAGACATTCATGGCTTGCTAGTGGAGAGGATCTGATTATTCAAAATTGTTGTAGTGAAACGAGTTCATCACTGACGACTGACCTGAACCATTGTCTGTTGATCTTTATCGATAATTCATCTTCAGCAATGACTACTTGGGCCCTTTTGTCATTAATTATTATTGATATTGATATTCATAGGTTTAAAGTTAATGCATTACAGTTAAACTAGCAGGACCCGTGGAAATTTCACGGTAGTTAAAATCTTTTAAAACACATCAGTAAGAAATTCCTTGATTGAGATTGTTAGACTGACTTCCTCATCTTGGTTGTTATAGACACAACATTTCGGCCGTTTTGCCCTCCGGCCTTCATCAGGTGTTTTGTATCGAACTGGGGGAACCGTTTTTTAGGATTCTTGAACCCAACCCTTTATTATTATTACGGGGGTACCGTGTTCGGACTCCAGCTAGGCTCTGGGACCTAGTTGCTGATTCTCTGTGTTGAATGTTACTTTTCACTGCCTTCGTTCAGGATAGAACTCAGCACCTTTGGGTAACTGTAAACTTTGATACAACGTCTAGGACCACTCGGCCATATGTCACTAGGATACAAAACACCTGGTGAAGGCCGGAGGGCAAAACGGCCGAAACGTTGTGACTATAACAATCAAGATGAGGAAGTCAGTCCGACAATCTCAATAAATGAAACACCTCATCTCAAAAATACAGACAATTACAATGTGGCAATTGAAGCGAAAACCTTATTAGGTATTAAATGCTAAAACATTTTAATACAGCTGGCTAATTGGCTATAAAGTAAAAGTTATTCCGAACTTTGATTTAACATTTTAATTAAAAAAAAAGCTTAACATTGTCTTGTATCTTTTTTTATACTAAGAAAAATGTAAGCATCATGCTGAAATAACAAAAAATGCCATTCTTAATAAGGGGAGAGGGTTCGACTATTCTAAACCTTCACCTAAATAACCATTTAATGAAAAACGTGTTTAAAATGTTCTTGTATCTTTTTTGTAATTTTTGTTAAATAAGAAAAATCAACAAACATTGATAGCACTAGTATAAGAATCATGCTGAAAGTCATTCTTAATATGGGGAGGGGGTTAACTATTCTGAAACTTCACCTAACAATGTAAAAAAAAATAAGGGGAAAATATATGTATGAACAATAAATATTTCTTCAGTTAAATAAAATATACTGAAAATCTTTTAATAAGGAATAAATATTTATTTAAACCATAATTATTGAAACAAAGTATTTTACTGCATAAAAAAAACGGTTATGAGGAGAAGGGTTAACTATTTTGAACCTTCACCTTAATAGCGATTTAATGAAAAAAAATTTAATGGTCTTGTATCTTTTTTTTATAATTTGTTTTAAAATACGAAAGAAAAAAAACTTTGATACCGCTATTGTAAGAATCATGTTGAAAGTATTCTTAATTTGGGGAGGGGGTGTTAACTATTCTGAAACTTCACCTAACAATGTAATAAAAATAATGGAAAAAAATATGTATGAACAATAAATATTTCTTCAGTTAAATAAAATATACTGAAAATCTTTAAATAGGAAATAAATATTTCTTTAAATAAATTAAGTCATAAGTAATGAAACAAAGTGTTTTATTTCATATTTAAAAAAATGTTGTGTACATTTTTTTAGTATTTAAATATGTATGCTCTGTCGGTGGGCATTAGATGATGATTGCCTGTAAAAGAAGCAAAATAAAACAGACAAAACATAAGTAATAACTATGTAAACAACGTGAAGTTGTATAAATGTTACAAAATTACTGGATTCGGCATTAAATAACACGAAAAAAGGATTGATATGCCGTAAAACAAAAGCAAAACAGAACAAGACGTAAAATATGTTTTGACACTGTGTTACTCAGTGTATTTGCGAATGATGACTTTGGGGGGTTATTTAATAAAGTCATTCTTGACTTTTGTAACATGTATTTCTAAACATATTTTTTGTTATGTAAGGCTCACTCAAAAGTAAATAAAAAAAAGATAAAGTGGTACAGTAAAAAAAACGAACTCGTAACATTAAATATAAAAATATATTTATTACTGAATAAAATAGAATAAGCGTTCCGTATTACACGTAATAAACAGAAGACATCGTTAAAAATGTAAGTAAAATACTATACTATTTAAATTGTGGAACGATACCTTATATGCATAATTGTCTTTAAAATAATCCGGAACCATAAATAGACAGTTCATATATATATATATATATATATATATATATATATATATATATATATATATTTGTTCAGGAAGATTTGGAAAATAAAAGGGTTTAATGATTTTTAACTAATAAAGATTGAACAATAAAGGGAGATAATTCACATTAATTAATGTTTGTGATGATGATGACGCGTTTCATTAATTAATGTTTGCGATGATGATTACGTGACACCGTGCGGACAAGCATATTAATATATAGATAATTCGTGCAGCAGTGGTGTTTACTTCAAATTCCGTGATATCGTTTAGAATCTGCGGTGTATTATGTTTAAGCTTGAAATCACTTGAAAATAGTTCTTACGTCATGAGTGTAAACCATCGTTATTTGGAGTTGAACCATCAATTACGTTGAATTATCAATGACCATCATGTCTGCAAAGAAATTTAAAAAAAAAAAAAAAGGAGATTTCATAAGTGAAATGCATAAGATGTAAACTAGTTAACGGAAAAGTAGGAGAAATTCCTTATAAATCTAGGGATAAATAATGACACTGTTGTTTAGAAGAAATAGCTTAGCTAATAATAGAAATTGCGGCGTAATTTTACGTAATATTTCCTTTAGATGATATTTAGTGTTTGAGTTACGAACATAAAAATACGAAATAATATTCATTGTTAGAGTAATCAAAGCTAAAGAACAAAAATAACATTTTTAATAGATTCATAGTTCTGCGAGATCAACACTGGAAATGCTTAAGCTATAATAGATATCCAATTTTTTGGAGATGATACCAGAAATGTACATAGCAGCGATTTGGTGATAAGATGTAAACAAAATATTTTTTGATTATTTCTCAGTGAACTAAAATTAAATACCTGACAGATAAAATTAATTTCTCAAACAGAACGTTTTTTAACTTACGATCAAGATCTCAAAGATTATTAAATCTTATTGAATCCTTAAACCAATTTTTATACATGATTTGGATTCTATGACGTCTTAAACGAAATTGAAATCAAAGAAATCTGACGTGATTGTTGTCTAACGACTATGGATGAAAATTAACGTGAATCTGAAATATTTGAATTTTCAATTGGTTTTGGTAATCTCCTATTGAAATACTCAAGAGAAAATGAAATTTACAAAATATTTATTAATTCATATCTGATATATATTATTAAAATTCCATAAAAATCAGAGAAATCGTATTCCCATCTTAGCAAACGATCAAATTAAATATAATCCACATTATAATCCCTAACAACTATCAGCTGTGTCCTAAAAGTCATAGTGATCAGTTAATTAGTTTAGGAGTTGATCCTATATATAAAAATATATAAACATACATAACTTTATAGAAATACATTTAGACACCCTCGACGAACATCTGGCGTTTCCTAGGAAGTAATATTGGGTTATATGTAAAACCGACCACATTTTTAATCTCATTTTTATTTATTTTCATTTCTATAATTTTCAACATATTTTTTCATGTTGTGAATATCCTGCATGAACACCATGATGTCATTGTTCCCCTTTCGATCATAATACAATACATTAATTTGCTCTGTTCTTGGTCAGTGATGAAGAGGTCTTTTTAGACTGAGGCAATTTTTGTTGTTGTCCTATACTAAGTGTACTCTTTTTTAAAGAGCTCGACTTTGTTCAAATTTAAGACCCGTCGAGTGTCTGACGTTGCTTTCGTGGGGAGGCAAGCAAATAAGGCCTCGGACATTGTTGGATCAGATTAAATGAAGCTGTGGATTACACAATCCTTGCTTCACTATAAACTTTTTTATTGCGCATGTACTCTTTCATAGTCTATTCAGTATCTCTTCTGACATAGAGGTTTTGGTTTTGTGTTTGGTTTATCTATTTTGCGTTTTTTTTTGTGGAGGGTATTAATTGCTAGAAGCAACATTGAATTTTAACAATTATTGTATCGATTAATTGAACAATGGTTGTTATTTCACGAATAGATCCGATTGATTTTGAAGTATCACGCCGATATCCTTTGAGCCAATGACACATACTCCAGAGAGAAAGAAACCAACATATACATATGTTTGATTCTGTTTGATCTTGTACAATAGACTTTTTTTAACTCATTTGCCGCGAAAAGCGGAAATATCCTCTTGGAATTTTATTATTGTTCACTATGTAAACGGATGTTGTCCTTGAGTTAAAAAAAAGCATTTATGCTGAGAGAAGCAGATAAATCCTAAGTGCCTTCAAACATTACGAAATTATTTTAATAGTACAATATATATATATATATATATATATATATATATATATATATATATATATATATATATAACTGACCTTTACTCTAAACTTAAAGTAGAACACATCTATCAAATATGTTGCCAAGGTTTTGCTTAGCCCTGTATATATATATATATATATATATATATATATATATATATATATATATATATACATGTGTGTGTAATTAAATGCATCGATTTATAATTAATTAACTTAGTAAGTCTATAAGTAACGAGATAAATATATAAATATATATCTATATATATATACATATATATATATACATATATATATATAACTGACCTTTACTCTAAACTTAAAGTAGAACACATCTATCAAATATGTTGCCAAGGTTTTGCTTAGCCCTGTATATATATATATATATATATATATATATATATATATATATATATATATACATGTGTGTGTAATTAAATGCATCGATTTATAATTAATTAACTTAGTAAGTCTATAAGTAACGAGATAAATATATAAATATATATATATATATATATATATATATGTTATATCTCTCTTTCTTTTTCATGTATCCCTTGCCCATATATATGAGAGAAAGATATATATATATATATATATATATATATATATATATATATATATATATATACAGACTTAATTTGGTTAATTATGAATCGATGAACTTAATTATTTATTTACCCACATATATGTGGAATTATCAGCTTTAATTAATGTGAAAGTATTTTTAACGGTTTATTAATCTTCATTTATTCATTCTCTTAATTTTCTTATTTTTTTATTTATGTATCCCTTACCTTTCTTACTTTTCCTCTTTTTACATAAATAACCTACAAATGGACCGTATCTCAACTTTATGAGAAGACGTATCTTTGTCATGAAATTACATCATTGCAAATACCCCCTCCCCAAACCGTATACTAACAAACATGTCAATCTCAGCATGACATGCAATCAACGGTCACCAACTCTCATCTCCCTATAACTGCCTAATCATAATTAAACGCCCCTCTTCTAATTAACTGCTTGCCCCTTTCATTTTGCTTTTATTTCTTTCTTTCCCCTTCTTTTATTTTTATCTTTTTTCTTTCACTCTTCTCTCTATCCCCCTCTATCTATTCCTGTGTCTGGTTTGATATTTTAAACGCCCCCCGCGCCCCTTGTCACTTCTCTATGACTGTACAATTAACTGCTCCTGCTGTTTTTTCAATCGAATTTATATATTTTCTAATTTCTCTCTGTTTCTCACTTTAATATAGACACCGCCAAAAAATGGCGGAAAAATCATGTTGTTGTTGTCTTTTAAAACGAAATTACATTTATTAAAATCCATTATTCCTGAGTAACTTTTTCCCCCAGAAAGATAAAATCCCTGAATTTTATCATATAAAAAGCAGAATAATGTAAAACTTTTTCTACTATTTTAATTACATTTTAAATGTTAAAATTTCCCCAAAAGTTAACAATTGACATTTTTTGTCTTGCACAAAAAACGTATATAAATAGTTAAAAAAAGGGGGGGTTGAAAGAATTAATTCGTTTATTTCTTGTCTTACTAAGATTTAGGTTGATTTTCTATGAGAATATGCAAAAATATTATAATATAAGTAGCTGGATTTCAAATAATTCCACTTATTCATATAGGCAACCAGTTACTTCACGTCGATTTGAGACAATGTTTACATTTGTACTTGATAAAAAGCAAACTACCGATAACCAAACAGGCAAAAAAAAACTTATTTTTCAGTGACGAAAATTTCAATGTATTATTAACGCTGAGGCTGGCCAGTACCAGATGGGTGACCATTTGTATGAGTCTGGTTTTTAATGTGTATGTGTGTGGGGGGTCAGGCTCCCCAAAATGAGGGGGGGACAATTTAAAGCAGAATAAAAGAAGTATTTCAGCGCGTTTGGTCCACCGTACGCGAAAGGCGACAAACGTTTTCAAACGGGATTGAAAAAATTATGATATTTTTAACACAAAGGGCACAATATTTATCGATTTTTTTGTATCGATTTTTCAAAGCATTCCCTGTTTAATAATGGTCATGCATTATTCGGCTCGCTAAAAGAAATTGTTAACTTATTTATCAAAGATTTTAAAATGGCTTTTTTCGTATAAATATTTAAAAAAAAATTTTTTTTGTTTTGCTTAACTTAAATTAATTATTTTACTTAACATATTCACTGAATTTCACACTTCAAAACTCAAAAGCGGAATAATTAAACACAATCGAATTTCTGATATTCAGACGTCAAATTAAGGTATGTAAGGAAGTTTTTTTTTAATCTATAATCCTGTCACTTACAACAAGACAATATGTTTTGTTCAGTTTCAGATGATTATTTTAAGCATATTTGGAATCCCCTCAAAACAAGCGGGGTTTGTAAGCAAATATATATATATATATATCGTTTATGAAAAATAACTATACTGTTATAAAGTGCATTCTTCTCTTAATAATCGCTGAAAATTTCGTAGTGATTGGATAATTACCTGATTTTTGGTAGATTTTTAAAAAGACGGTACGTGAAAAAGTACTTACCTGCCCCCCCCCCTAGTTTTGGCGGTGCCTATTTTAATAAATATTTATTTCTCTGAAGTCTGATGACATTATCGGATCTTTAACACGACTATGTAATCGACACATGTGGAACCAAGCAGATATAAAACGGTAATAAAACCGCATATATATATATATATATATATATATATATATATATATATATATATATATATATATATATATATATATATATATATACAGGTTGTCCAAAAAGTAAATAAAGACTTTTGAACTAAAATATATTCTACATTCTTGATGTTATCTTTCCGTAATTTTAACATTACTAATCTTGGACATAAAATAAAATATGACTTAAAAAATGTAAATATGTATGTGGATTTGTAATGTAAGCTACTAATATATATATATATATATATATATATATATATATATATATATATATATATATATACATCACACGCTTCATTTATATCGCGAGGTGTATCAGCAGTTTTTTCAGCTAAGCGTAAATTAAAATGAGAAAATTGTGCGAATTTGCTTTTATTAAATTTTCTGAAGGGGAAACAACTGTTTTAAAAAGAGTGTCATTTAAGAGATTAGATGAAACGAAAAATGCTTTTGAAAATGTGTATGTATATATATATATATATATATATATATATTTATAACTACTTTATTTAATCACATAAATTAATATACGAAAGTATAAATTTATGCGTAAACTTTAACTATTTACTTCAACAGTGTTCAATAGGAAGGTAGAGCTAGGTAGTAAGTTATAAAATTTTATATGATTATACATAAACATATATATATATATATGTTTATGTATATACATATAAATGTCTTTGTATGTACATGTATATGTAGAAGCATATATATGTATATGCATATACATATATATATATGTATATATATAAGTATATATATATGTATATGCCTATGGATATACATATAAATATTTATATACATGTCTATATGTTATCATATATACATATATATATATATACATTTAATAATGGGTATATAAATATATATATATATACATTTATGTATATACACATATAGATCTCCATATATATCCATTTATATCTGTAAATATTTATATCAATATATATATATATATTTTATATATGTATATATGTATATTTACATATGTATATATGTATATATGCCACTTACATATGTATATATAAATACATATATACACTTATATATGTATACATATATACACTTATATATGTATATATATACATATATACATATATGTATGTATATATACATTTATATATATATACATATATATACATTAGTAGAAATATATCATATATATATACATTTATAGATATATATACATACATATATATATATATACATTTACGGGGGTATATACATATACCTAAAAGATGTTTTTATATATTTATAGATTTATATACATATAATGTGACTACATAGATATAATAAATACTGAAAGTAAACAAATTACCGATAAATTAAAAATTAGCGATAAAGTTGGCAAATTGAAACCTAGAGAGGCACACATTCTACTTAAAGACCACAAATGGTACTTTAATAATAATCCCAGCACCCGTCTGATAAACCCAACTAAACCAGAAATACGTAGAATTAGCAAAACAATACTTTCTAGAGTAAACAAACAAATCAAACAAGACCTAGAACTAAACCAGTGGGCAAATACTACCGAAGCAATCACCTGGTTTAAAAATATAGAAAACAAAGATAAATGTACGTTTATACAGTTTGACATCATAGACTTTTATCTCTCGATATCCGAAGAACTTTTTAACATTGCTCTAGAATTTGTCGAGGCATACACGGATATATCCTCGGAAGAAATCAACATCATTAAAAAATATAGAAAATCAGTTCTAATAAATAACAATAACCAATGGATAAAAACTAAAATGAAAAATTCGTTTGATTTGGCGACGGGTGCCAAGGATTCTGCAGAGGCATCAGATCTTGTAGGATTATTCATTCTATATACCCTCACCAGCATATTCCATACTACGGATATCTGCCTATATAGAGATGACGGACTAGCTATAATAAAAAAAAATTCCAACAAAGTCAAGGGAGAAAACTTTAAGAAAATCATACACAAGGAAATGAAAAAATTAGGCCTAAAAGCAGACGTATCAGCTAACATAAAAAATAACAAACTTCCTGGACGTCACGTTAAACTTAGATAACAACACATATGAACCATACTTAAAAGATAACGCTACTCCAATTTACGTAAACCCTAAGTCCAATCACCCACCATCAATTATAAAGCACATTCCTAACTCGATCGTAAGTAGACTCAGTAATAACTCAAGCGATGAAAATGCATTTAACAGGTCAACCAATATCTACGAAACAGCCCTAAAAAATAGTGGATACAAAAATATCGATATCAAATATAAGCAACAAAACACCAATAACTATAATAAAATTTAAAATAGAAGAAAAAGAACTATAATTTGGTATACGGCCCCATACAATCAAATGTTAAAAACAAAACTTGGCAAGAAATTTCTAGATCTTATTGAAAAACACTTTCCCGCAACCAACCCCTTACACAAAATCTTCAATAAAAATACCTTTAAGTTATCCTACAGTTGTTGCGAAAATTTAGAGATGATAATTAAAGCACATAATAACAAAATATTAAATAAAAACAATGTAAACAGCAACAAAATAAACAATAAAAATTAGACACCATGACAAAAATAAAACTAACACTAGCAGAAATAATAATAATAATAATAATAATAATAATAATAATAATAATAATAATAATAATAATAATAATAATAATAATAATTATAATAACAAACCAAGCCCGGACAAGAACAACCATACTATAAATAAAAATACTAATAACGAACAAGATAAATGCAACTGTAGACACCACACACTTTGCCCAGTTCAAAATAAATGTCTAACAAAAAGCGTAGTTTATCAGGCAACAATATTTGCGAAAGAAAACCCGAATAACAAGAAATATTACGTAGGCATAACTTCCTTAGATTTCAAAACCCGATACTATGACCACAAAAGTACATTCAAAAATAAAAAACACCGTATAAAAACAACACTAGCGAATAAATACTGGGACCTCAAAGAAAGCGGACATTCGCCGGTAGTTGAATGGAAAATAATAAGACAAGCTACCACGTGTAGGCATTTAGACGACCCATGTAGATTATGCCTTCATGAAAAATTTGCTATCCTGTACTTTAAAGAACCCCAAAATCTATTAAACTGTAGAAGAGAAATAGCAAATCACTGTGTTCACAAAATAAAATTTACTCTAGGATAGCGATACAAAATAGTTTTAAAACTAACAAAAACAATAGAAAATAAACAAATAAATAAATTAAATAAACATGAATATACATAAACGATCACACATATATGTATTTATATATATATATATATATGTGTGTGTATATATGTATGTACACATATGTATATTTATATATGAACTAACAAAAAAAAGAAAATGTCTGCCTTAAACCACTAACCTAGTTTTAAAACAGATCCTTTGTTCGATAAAATGCATGCCCATTGGCTGATAAGAAGGGGCGCGGTGGATGCTAGAAAGCTGATTGGCTAACTAAATCCTCATTAGAAGAGGACCATATAAAAACGATAAGCAACCAGAGAATTCGCGCATAAGCCTGAGGAATCCTAGAGTGGATGAAACGCCGAATATTCAGTGTAGCTTAATCGCCATATATATTTTATAAATTACTAACTAGCTCTACCTACGTATTGAGCACTTTTGAAGTAAATACTTAAAGTTTACGCATAAATCTATACTTTTGTATATTAATTTTATGTGAGTAAATGAAGTAGTTATATATATTTATAGATGTGTATTTTGTGTTTTGACCGTAATTATATCGAAAACGTATAGCATTACAAGCAACAGCTACACAATGATAAAAGTTCAAATCTGGAAGACCGTTTGACAAAACTTAAAGAGAAATGGGATACCCTTTTGAGCATTGCCGCAGACTAATTCAAGGAATGCCCAAATATTGCAGGCTATTAAATTGCAGAATGGCTATGCTACTAAATTTTAACTAGTATATTGTGTTCCTGTTCTTGTATTTGTGTTGTATTAATGTTCTAAAGTTACATTTAAATCACAATTTTCCATTGTACGGAGTTATTTTTACCTTCTCGATTTTAAGTTATTTTTTTTAAATTGACGTGAACATTTGAGTACTTTAATTAAAATTTCTATTTTGGATTCCTTACTGTCGGCTCGAATATCTTCTGAACTGTTTTTCACGGACTGTGTTTAGTTGAGCAATATAATCAATCAGATTGATTGATATTCCTTTCCACGGATTAATATTTCGATTAGCTAATGGCAGGACATCTAACAGACAAAGGTTTGCCTTACTGGCTTATGACTTGAATTTAAGTTTAAAATGCAAAAGTCAAGTCTCATGGTTTAATTTTGCTTTAAAGCGATACATTCATTTCGAACGTGTCTCTGTCATATCAAAGAGCGTACTGTTGAGTTTATATGTCTAGCTCTCCGGTCTGTTTGGTAAGAACACTTCTCAAAGGTGCTTTTTTTGTTTTTTGTTTTTTTGTTGTTGTTTTTTACAAAGACATCACCACTTCTCAAGGCCAAGGGGTCACTAGAGGATAAGGGTTAAAGAGTGTACAGTAGACAATTGGATAATAAAGTAATCGCTAGTAATGGAAATTCGGTAAATTTGTTAACTTATATGGAACGACTCATCAAAACTTGTTTACGTTAGACTTGAAGACAAACATATTGTAGTCAGCTGGAAAGCAGGAGAAAGTAAGACAATTCCATAGGCGTGCAGTTCTAAGAAAAAAGCTTTGTTCATGGAATCTTGTGTGTAAAGTGTTAACTTTGGTCAAAATCGCCGTTCCTTCTTTCATCGGATTATTTCGATTATCGATTATCGATACTTATCACAGACATTCCAATACAAAACCCATCTAAGAACAGTACCAGGCACATAATGTACCTTTCTGTAAAATTTCATAAAAATCAACCAAACTGTTTTTAAGTCCGTGGGGAACGAATTTACATGAACATGCAAAGTTCCTGATATATAATAGTAAAGATATATATATATATATATATATATATATATATATATATATATATATATATATATATATATGTATATATATATATATATGTATATGTATATATATATATATATATATAGAGAGAGAGAGAGATAGAGAGAGAGAGAGATACATATATATAC
This sequence comes from Euprymna scolopes, assembly GCF_053919585.1. NCBI lineage: Eukaryota > Metazoa > Mollusca > Cephalopoda > Sepiida > Sepiolidae > Euprymna > Euprymna scolopes. The sequence goes on along the minus strand of NC_136490.1, from coordinate 94,653,279 downwards.
ATACATATATATATATGTATATGTATATCCTAGCAAGCAAGGATATATATATGTGTGGGTGTGTGTATGTGTGTGTGCGTGTGTGTGTGTGTGTACATGTATCCTAGCTAGCAAGGAGACCCGACGTTGCCCGAGATTGAATGATTATCAACAAATGTTTCGTACACCTATATTTTTATTTTCATCGAAACCGGTGAAATTGCCCATTTTGTAATCAAATCAGTTGCTAATTGGGGACATATCGCGATGCATCTCGAGGAAGCTTCACATGCCTCTATCAGTTACTTAGTTCTACAATTGTAGCTTACATTACACTGTAGAGAACTTACTGTTGATTTTATAAATTTTTATATAATGGCTTGCATTAAAGTTTAAAATTCAAAAGTCTAGTATCATGGTTCAATTGTGTTCTAAACTGAAACATTCATTACGAACGCACCTCAGCCATATCAAAGAACCTAGTGTTGATTTTATATTCTGGCCTTTCTGCTTGTGCGGTGATAATAGCTTCAATTTAAGTTTAAAATGGAAAAGTCGCGTATCATGGTGCAAGTGTGCGTTCAACAGAAACATTTATTTAGAATGTGCCCGTGTCATATCAAAGAACCTACTGTTGATAACGTACGCCGTTTTTTTTTTGTTTTGTTTTTTGTTTTTTTGTTTTTTTTTTGCTTGTGTGTTAATAAAACTTCTCAAATTGACTTGTAATGTTAGTCTGTCTGTGAAATTTCATAAATATTAGCCCAGGCGTTACGGAGTCTGTAGGGAACGAACTCACATACACACGCAAAGTTTCTTTCATATAAGATATATACGTCAACGAATAGAAATAGAGAAAATATATAAACGTTTATATATTTTCCATACTTATTTTTACACACACACACGAGTGATGTTGTCCGTGTGTGTCCGAAACAGTCACGGCCAAACTACTTAGTCAATTTTTGGTCTACAGGCTTGAAACTTAATATATAGGGGATTCAGACCTGTGGAACAAATTTAATTTGACTTTAGCCGGTAAATAGCTTCTTAGGTGTCAAAATTGCAAAGTTAGAACTTGGCTGTCGTATGTGAACTAGACATGTATCTTTTATACTACGTTTAACTACGGTAATGTTTGAAGTTTTCATATGCGTATGGAATTAACTCAGGTGATAACGAATAATGCTGGAGGGCTATGTGTTTTGGTTTCGATTTTAGCTAATAGCACGCGTCATTTTTTAAAAAAAACTTTGTAAATCATTAATATATATCGGTACAATATAATAATCAATAGTGAATCACTATCATATAAATACGAAATAAATTGAAATATTATACTTTTTTATTATAAGTTTATTTTACGACCAGGCGACACCGGGGGGGTCTACTTATATATATGTGTGCATGTATATATAAAATTTCCGATTCACCCTTATATGCTGTACCTATTTTTAATTTTAATTACTATTTACTATTGTATCATGTTCGGTCATTCTCATTTCATATCTAAATGTCATTTAGCCCGTCTTTTCTATATTTGTATTTTGCATAATTTTGGCCCTTCTCTTTTTATTAGAATTATTTTGCTTCGAAATGTCACGTTTTTTTTTTTTAATTTCCCCTTAACGTTTCGTTATAATTCTGATGATATCATAAATTTATATATAACGTTTATTCCTCATCTTTCATTTAATAATATATATATGTGTATATATATAAATTATTATAATTATTTTTTCATACCTATATATATATAATTATTTTTGAATAGCTACATATATATAATTATTTTTAATGCCTATATAATTATTTTTGTAATTTTTTAATACCTATACATTTATACATATATACATACATAAATATATACCCAATATATATACGTATAAATATACGTACATATATACATATATATATACATATATATAATTATTTTTAATACATATATACATATATATGTAACATAAAAATCTTATTATTGAAAATATATTCAAATTTTAAAAGTGAAACATTATCAACCGTTAAAGAAGGTATACACACTTTTAATTATCCAAAAATGAGTACAAATAAATAAGAAAGTTCTTATTCAGTGGAGTTTCGGAAAATGCAATTCTGTTCATTAGAGGAAAGAGGTTTGAAAAATATTTAATAAATAGTACAGATTAATGTATTGACAGAAACTACAAATATGAAATTTATCATATTTGAATACCAAACTTATTAAACAGTTAGTGAAAGTTTATAGGGATTCAAAATGATTATGAAACCAGAAAACGAGAAAATCGGAGAAAAAGTATACAGTAAAAATCCATAGAATTAGAAGATAAAATCCGGAACAGGATAAATCCAAAATAAGTCCGTTCAAAATCCATTGGTAATCCATTAGGAACGGAAAAACAGAATTATAGATTTATAAATTTTCAAGGTAAATCAAAGCTTCCAGAAAAGCCATCAGATCATGGAGAAATAAAGTTCCAGTTTCTTTTAACAGTTATTTTTAAAAAAGTAACGGATAAGGCAAATGGAAGTGCTGAAGTGAGGATTCAAGGGATAGTAATAAAATATTTAAATTGAAAGAAAGAGAAACAACAGAGAAGAGGAAGGAAGTATAGTAAGAAACCAAAAAGAGGGGGAAATAGTTGAAAGAAAAGGAGCGTAAGAAAAGGGGAGGAGGCAGATACGGACTACGGTAATAAATTTATTTTTAGATCAGATAAATATAGATCAGTTGATGTCAATTTGGTCCAGACAGAAAGATAATTTTGTGGAAATAATTGTGTGCAAATTTATTTATTTATATTTAGGAGCGGAGTTAAAATGGGTAGAAAGGTTTAAAGACCATAAATAATGGTTTAATAATTTAATGTATAATCATTATGGTCCGAATACACATATATACATATACAAATGTATAAATGTATAACACACATATATAAAATAAATAAAATGATATAGGATAAGAAGAGGCTAACTCACTCACACCTGATAGGGACACACATACAGATGCATATATACATATATATGCATGCACATGTATACACATATATATGCATACATACACACACATATATACACATGCATACACTCACACATTACGTATACAAACAGAAACGTACATATACGCAGATATACCGCAAGTGCTAGTATAAAGCAGCTCCTTTAGTCTCACAAAAAATTTCAATAAAGAAGACTAGAAGAAACCTTTTATATTAAGTAAATTTCATAGTCTAATTCGGCCGATTCGAATCGGGTTGCGCTTTTTTATATCGAATAGCGAAAGAAACACGTGGCGATTTAAAAATCTGGAAAAAAATAGCGTTTAGATGTCGGGCAAATAAAATACACGCGCGACCCCCGTTGTTAAGTCGTACATATTATCATGTAGACAGCATATAAAAAGTTTTAAGCAGGAGTGAGTCGACCAAGCGCTCCCCTGAAAAAAAGCCTTTTGCAGACATACAAAAAAAATGCACTCACATACACACATACATATACACACATATTTTCGCTTTTATGTTTATAGATTTATAACCTTCTACCTATTACTTCATCTATTCTCGTGTATAATTATTTAAATAGGTTGAAAATAACCCCTACGACATATACTTCGATCCAATCTTCATTATTTGCTCTAACCATCCTATATAATTTCTTCTAAATTTTACTCTTAGTTATAAAATTTCCTTGCTTCTGGTAGCTACCCCCTTAGCGTTATTATTCTTAATATCCAATTAATTTCCAACTAGCAATCCCTACTATATATTTTTTTATTATCTGCTTCCTACCATGAGCATTTTTACTATCACCTTAATTTTAATATTTTTTTATTTTTATTCTTAGGCTTATAGAAATACAAATGAATTTATAATTTATATTTAACTCCTATATCAACGGGTGCATCCATTTTTTACTATTACTTTAATAAATAGTTTTTATCACTATTTTGCTTCCATACTTATTACTTTATATTTTATCTTTTTACTTTGTTATTCTATTCATATTTAGTTGATTTTTCTATCTTGTATTTTATATGCTTTCTGTTACGTTCCAAACCTTTATCTTTTATAAACTTTCACTGTGACTCTACTACTTGATTAGTTTATTATTGAATTATCCACCATTTCTAGTTCTTCATCTTGATTATCAATTTACCTTTATTTTCATTTTATTTTTGTTTTTACTTTTACTAATGATCTCACTGTTACTAACATGGCAGCCACAATTATTATTATGTCCACTATTTCTATATTAGTCATTATAATTAATGTCATTTTTATTCTTTGCATTATTAGTATTATTATCATTATTATTTTCTATTATTTTTATCTATTATTTTTATTTATCATTAATGTTATTTTTAATTTTCTCGTAGTTATGTGTATTACTATTACAAGTAAAGTAACAACTTTTGCATACTAATTTTGCACGTCTTGTAAAAATAAAAATGAAAATATATATGCGTATGTATATGTGTATATATGTTCAGACAAGTATTTTTGAAAAGCACAGGGTGTTTTGAGGCGCTTATGTCAACTGATCATTAAATATAGGGGAGATAACCAGCGTAAACATAGCAAAAATAAGCATATTTTGCAAGATATAATTTGGGACGATGAAATAATCAGTAGAACAATGAAAGAATGTTAAAAAAAAATGATTACTGTAGCTGAGTTCCAGAAATTGCTGAAGCAGTTTACGAAAAGGAAACAAGTTAGCGAAGTTAATCAACGAACTTAAAATATAACAATGTTACGTGACAAAATAAACTCATTAATTAACGCACACAAAACAAAAGTAAACTGTTACAATGTAACGATGTTAATTAATCCACAGCAAAAATTAAGTAAATTTGTTTGAAACAATGGTAATTAATCAAAAACAAAAACTAAATAAACTAGTTAATTAACAAAAATAACGAAACTATTTTTAAACGAAAAAAAAATTTTTTTTAAATAAAAAAATTACTTTCTTTATTTTAGGTAATCATCTATTTCTGTCTATGATTAAAGTTTGTTTTGTTTTTGTTTTGTTTTTTACTATTATGTACAAACGTATTTAAAATAAAAAGAGGAAAAAATAACAACGTTCAAAGATTCTGCACAAGATAAAGTATTTGTTTGTTTTTTTTTCTCTTAAATAAGGGAATCATTTTTCATTGGCTAATTGGACAACTTCTTGCAGGTATAGTATTCGTGCAATCATTTTTTGTTTTTCATTTAACATTCTTTCATTTTTCTACTCATTATTTTAGCGTCCCAAATTATATCTTTCAAAATGTGCTTATTTTTCCTATGTCTATGGTAGTTATCACCTTTAGATTTAATGATCCTGTTTATGTTTTATGAGCGTTTTTTGTAATTTTTCAATTTTTTTTTAATTGTCGTTCTTATTTCACGGTGGAGTCTGTGCAAGAAAGTTTCATAGTCGTTTTCGTTTATCTGTTTTTTATTTTGGTTGTTTTTTGCAAGTACTTTCAACTGAGTTTCATCAGTCGCTTTCAGGTAGTTTTTGATTATTGTTTTGTTTAATATGTGGATGCTTTTGTATGCTTCAGTTAAAATTACATTTAAATTTCTTTGAACTAGTGAAGCGTTTCGTATGTAAAAACTACATTGTTTTACGTGGTAAGAATGTATATATATATGTATACTTTTAATTTTCCATTTACTCATGAGGTTTCTTTCTCTGGATTCCCCTCTTTTATTAACACGTCTGCTCAGCTCGATTATCGTGTTTATAACAAATTTTTTTTCCATACTCCCCCTTTCCTCCCTCTATAGATCATTTATTTTCACTCTTTCACATCTCTGTCTAATGATGTCCTGGTTACACTGAGAACTTTGATTACACCTGATTTTCTTCTTTCTTTTTTTCCTTCTTTTATTTTTCGCTGTCTTTTTCTTTTTTTCTGTTCTTTTAACGTTTTATTTTTTTAAACAAATACAGTTTCCTTATTATTCATTTGAGAACTGGTTTTCTTCTGTGGAAAACAAACTTTTAAGTCGCCTGACGACGACTTGTAGTTTTAACCAACCATCTGTCCGAAACATTTGCATGTCCTGTGTCGCGACCTAGTAAATTTGTTTTTATCAATGTATATATATATATATATATATATATATATATATATATATATATATATATATATATATGTGTGTGTGTGTGTGTGTGTGTGTGTGTGTGTGTGTCGTGTGTGTGTGCGTGTGTGCGTGTGTAACGTGAATTTCGCATATGACTTTAGAAAGAGAAGGGGAATATTTTTATTGGACTATCTACCGGTCTGTCCCTTCGCATTGAATCTGATTGTCTGCTATTTGTATATCTACTCATATATTCATGGTAAGTAAATTTGCGCCTGTATATTTACCATCTGTCTGCTTCCCTCTTCTTTTATCAGCATGTCCATCTATCTGTATGCCTGGGGATTTAATTGTCTATCTATATGCCCGTTTCTCCAAGTCTTTCCATGATCTTTTTGCTCTCTCTCTCTCTCTCTCTCTCTTTCTCTCTCTCTCTCTCTCTCTCTCTCTCTCTCACACGCAAACTCTCACTCACTGTCCCCTTCCCCTCTCTTTCTCTTTGAATCTTTCAAAACGTCTATCCTTTTGATTTATGTCTCATTATTTTTTTCCTTAATTTATTATCGAATAAATAGACTTTATTCGTTCTGAAACAGAAGGTATCGATCTATTCAGTTGTGTCCATTCACTTCGAACTTTCATTTCGTTACGTCCTATCAATTAACAAAACGACATTTCTATTCGTAAAACAATAGAAAACATATATCACATCTATATCGACTTTGCATTCTTTATTTCCAGTAATCACGACTACAAAGTAGAATAATTATCGTATCACATGCTGAGTGTCATATCGGCTTGCTCTCTCTCTCTCTCTCTCTCTCTCTCTCTCTCTCTCTCTCTGCCTCCTTTCTCTTTCTATCTCTCTCCCAATCTGTACCGATCTCTTTCTTTATCTCTCTATTTACCCCTCTCTTCCCACCCACCCTCTCTCTCTCTCTTTCTCTCTCTCTCTCTCTCTCTCTCTCTCTCTCTCTATATATATATATATATATATATATATATATATATATATATATATATATCCCTCTGTCTCTTTCTATCTTTATTTACTATCTCTCTTTCTCTCTCTCATAAATATGTATATATATGCAGGCGGCAAAAAAAGTCCGCACTTGTAATTTTTCAAAAACTGCAAATTTAAGCGCAATTTAATGTAACTGTTTAAACAAACTATTCGCCATTTGATTAGCCTTTTATTCTTCTGTAATTTTACCTGTTCATATTGACTTTTAACTGAAATAGTCTAGTATTCACGTCAATTTAAAAAAAAATAACTTCAAAATGAGGAGGTAAAAAGAAAGTCCGCTCAATGGAAAATCGTTATTTAAATGTAAATTTAGGACATTAATGCAACACAAATACAAAAGGAACACAAGGAACTTGTTAATATTTAGTAGCATAGCCCTTCTGCAATTTGACAGCCTGCAATCTTTTGAGAATTCCTTGAATTGGACTGCAACACTACTCCGGGGAAAGGGCAGTCCACTTTCAAACTTGTTCCTTAGTCTGCGGATCTTGATAGCATTATTAAAAGTAACTCTAGTACGACCAGATTTATGGGCATCAAGAACACTGCCGGTGTTTTGCACACACTTTCGTAACATTTTCTCATCACATTTCAATCTGCGGCCGATTTCTCGATTAGATAAACCAGAAAGGTAGAGATTAATGAGCTCCTGGCGATCACTAAGAGAAAGTCGTGGCATATGGACTAAATGTTACGTTGTATAACCTGGAACAACAACAATTACGATTAGAGATGCTTTGCTGCCTGTTGTTGGAAATGTTAAACTGATTTAGGGGCGATAATTTAAGCTGGTTTAAACGAATTTGTTGCTGCGGACTTTCTTTTTACCTCCTCAATTTGAAGTTATTTCTTTAAATTGACGTGAACACTAGAATATCTCTATTAAAAGTCAAATTAGAACAGGTAAAATTATAGAGGAATAAAAGGCGAATCAAATGAGGTATAGGTTGTTTTAATAGTTACATTAAATTGCACTTAAATTTGCAGTTTTTGAAAACATTACAAATGCGGACTTTCTTTTTGTCGGCACTGTATATATATATATATATATATATATATATATATATATATATGTATATATATATATATATATATATATATATATATATATATATATTGACAGACTATAGTACGCACGAAGGGATGCCTACACGTGAAATTTTTGTGGCAGGAGGTGCACAATCTTTAACCACATCTCTCCTAAATCGACAATGGTTAAATATAAGTAAAAAGATAAGTGTATGTTCAGGATGACTGGAAACAAATGCCAAGATACGCAGAGGGCACATACAGCGCCTAGAATTCCCAAATGGAACCAGACTCAACGTTGCTATATATAGATATATATATGTGTGTGTGTGTGTGTGTGTGTGTGTGTGTGTGTGTGTGTGTGTGTGTGTGTGTGTGTGTGTGTGTGTGTGTGTGTGATCACTAGGGACGGACGTCTCGTTGTTTGTTCCTTGCTAATGGAGTCAGAGATGGCTTCGTGGTCGGGTTCGAATCCTTCGACCGGCTGCAATCGTGACTCCCTGCACTGATGATTCCCGAAAGGATGAAACATTAGTGTCTGTAGGTATTTAAAAATTATTATAGTAATAATTATGTATCCGTCTCTCGAGAGAGAACCCACTGACGCTTATAAGCGAGAAATCGCTGGTAAAGGACAAATCTTGTATGCTTGATAGAAAGTATCGGAGAAATTTGGGTAGTTTTGTCGTTACTAAGATCCCAGAGGAAAAAAAAATTACCAGCGAGAGATCATTACCAACGACTCGTGTGAGATTCCCAATAACAATTACCATCATCATCACAATAATAATAATAATAATAATAATAATAATAATAATACACTGTCAGTATACACTGGAAACGCTGCAAACGATTTCACCTCGAATATGCCGACAAATTCTACAAGTACACACCAGAGTATTGGAAAATGAAAACTATAAAGTTCTTTTGAATGCAAATACAAACAGATAAACTAATTCAAGCCAGGAAACTGGGCATCATAATAATTAAGAAGGAAAGAAACTGCAAAATTGCAGACTTTGCCGGACCGGCAGACCACAAGGTGAAGATAAAAAAGAGGAAAATAAAAAGAAAGTACACGGAACTTGCGATGAAAATGAAAGGAATATGGAACATAAATACAATTAATATAATACCAATAATTTTAGTGACACTATCAATATTCCCGAAAAATAAAACTGAGAAAATGACTATGAATAAATGGAATCGGTTAGAAGACAGAGACTATAAAGCGGACGCTTATACTGAAATCAGGTTAAGGAAAATTCTCGAATGTGGAAACTAAGCAATGTAATCACCAAACAATAACTAGCCATGAAAACATGGAAACATGGAAAGTGCAATAGAGGTGAAACCAAAAGTATGAAAGAAACACAACATGAAAATAGGGAAACTTAAACTGCTTCCTTCTTAAAAAAAAAGGGGTGGGGGTTCATTTGCCGATACCACACAAAATGGTTGCGAAAGGTTAAAGAGCATAGAAGGACCGAGGAAATAAAACATTAACCAAGCCTCCGCTGGATGAGTGTGATGGGTACTGGGACATTGGAGATGCTTATTGCCACCTAAATTAGAGTGGAGACCAATGGTCGTTGCCAGAGCAAAACCAATGGTAAGCGGCGGCTGCGATAACATGCGGAAATTAAGCAACGTTATCTACAAACACTAACCAGCCACATAGAAACTGCAATAGAAGTAAAAACACAAAGATAGAAGGAACATGATAGAAACCAAAGGAACTGAAACTGCAAGAAATCGTATAAACTGTGCCTTCCCCAACAAAAAGGTATCAGCCTCGACTGATACCACACAAAATGGTAAGGCTCAATGAAGATAAAAACAGCCCTAACCCTAGCGAGAAATCAATGGTAAGCGGATGTTGCGATAGTTATTTAAAGAGGTAAAGAGTATCGGGAATTTGGGGAGAGTTGCTGTCATTCGTACTCCAGGTAACACTGCCGGTTATTATCAGTAAGAAATCACTGATGATTACCTGTGTGAGAACTAGTGATTTGGCAATAATAAGGTGAAAATTCTCTAATGCGGAAACCAACGAACGCTTACCAGGCATAAGTAAACTAAACTAGAAATAAAACAGAAGATATACAAAAAGAACATTACACGAATTCAAGTGAAGTGAAACTGCGAGACATCCCATAAATCCACTCTCCATCAACCCCAGAACTGCGGGTCTTTGGAACTCCCTTCCGGGATTCTGCTTTCCCAACTGTACTGATATGCTGAAGTTCAAGTGTAATGTGAACAAACATCTTTCTACTCATCTCCCTTCATAATGACCCTGCTAATTAAGTCCCTGATAGTAGCCCCCTGCTTCAAAGTGGCACTGTGTCTTGTTTGGGGTGAAAATTGAATAAATAAAAAATAAAAAAAACAATGCATACACGCATGTGGTGGCACCAACCTCGGTTGATACTACATGAAATGTATCAGACGGGTCAAGGAGTATGGAAAGGCCGAGGAGATAGAGTACCACCAAGATTTGACTGAAAAGTAGACAGAAAGTGCTGCGAACGTTGAAAGTCTTATTATCAATCAAATTCCAGAGAAGACCAACCTTCGTTATTAGCGATAAGTCAGTGGTAAATGGCTATGTGGCTGATTTAAAATGATTTATGAAAACTAAAACTAAAACGGAGATTATTAGAAATCTGAGAATAATTGTTGCCAAAATAGGAAATAAGAGGTAAATAAATAAACCTGACTAAATGAGGCTAAAAATCTAAGAGAATCATGGGTGCCGACAAATACAGCTGACAAATTAGAAACATGAAGAACTAGAACAAAATTTGCTGGCAAAAGAAGTGAAACTGGAAATAAATATGAACATTAAGGACGTGGAAAAACTTACACGAAATTAAAAGATAATGTAGAACGAATAGGTAGAAGAGCACAATAAAATGTTTAAAAAGGAAGAAATTATTAGGTTGGTGCAAAAATAATGTCGTTTTTTTACGTTCGACTTCAAAAGATCATAACTCTTTCATTAATCGAAATAGAACCATTAGAATCGACACATTTTTGCCACCGAGAAACAAGTTTATTTATCCTATTAGCATAGAAATCCGGAGTTCTGGAATCGATGAAGTCATTGAAGGCCCATTCGGCATCATCTCGGCTTTTGAAGCATTTTTCGTGCAGGAAGTTGTCGTGATGCTTAAAAAAAAGTGATAATCGGTGGGCGAGAGGTCCGGTGAATATGGCGGATGAGTTTATTAGCCCAATTCCTGCAGCTTACTAAAGGGTTAGTTTAGCAACATGCGGGCGAGCATTGTCATAAAAGAGAATTGGTTCATTCATATTGACCAATCTCGGGCACATACGTTGGAGCTTCTGGTGCATTTCGTCAATTTGTAAGCAGTACTTCTCCGCCTTAATCGTTTCGCTCGGATTCAAGAAGCTGTGATTGATGAAACCGGCTGCAGACCACCAAACAGTCACCATAATCTTTTTTGGTGCAATTTCAGCTTCGGGACGTGCTGTGGAGCTTCCTGGCATCCAAGTACTGTGCCAAACATCGCCGATTGTCATAGAGGATCTACTTCTCTTCATTAGTCACAATCCGCTTGAGAAATGGGACATTTTTTATTGCGCAGAAGGAGCGTAGAAACGACGATTTATTTTATTATTGTTCAATTCATGCGGCACACATTTATCCAACTTTTTGGACTTTCCTATTTGTTTAAATGGCGAACGACTGTTGAGTGGTTGACGTCGAGTTCAACAGCAACTTCTCGTGTGGTTTTACGAACGAGAATCAGCTTCAATTAAGGCTTTCAAATGTTCGTTATGAACCGCAGTCGGCCGGCCGCGACCGTCTTCATCTTCGAGGTTCTCGTCACGATTGCGAAATTTCTTGAACCGCCGTTGTGAAACACGTTCATTAGTGGTTCCTGGGCCAAACGCATTATTGATATCACGAGCTGTGTAGGCAGGTTTTCGGTCTAGTTTTAACTGGAACAAGAAATCGTGCACATTTGAATTTTGTCCATGCTATCGAAAAGCCTGCAAAAAATAACGGTAACGAATAACACTATTTGATAAAGCGAAAAACGCGCTTCAAAATGATATATAACATGCCTATATATATATATCAAGGAATTAATTCAGAAATCATGTATAAAATAACATGTGAGAAAACGATATTGTTTTTGCACCAACCTAATATAATCAACTGGCGGATTAACACCTTAAACATACTGTACTAATGAAAATAAACGAAATATTAAGAAAAATCTCCAAGTGAAAAATCTAATCCATAAAATCAGGTGACACTTATTAAACACAGTAAAGTTGAAATAGAATATCACTTAATAAATACTATTAGAAACACCGCTGGAATATAATTAAATGAACCCGGACGCGATCACTGATGATGATATTCGTGAGAAATACCAATGAAGAATAATAATAATAATAATAATAATAATAATAATAATAATAATAATAACTGGCCCAACAGGAATACAAGAACATACACGACCAAATGGGAAAGGCAGTACATTGGGAATTATGCAAACAACTGCATCTTGAACGCACAGACAAGTTGTACAAACATAAGCCGGCAACAGTACTTGAAAACGAAAATCACAAAATCCTATGGGACATGGGCATACAATCTGATAAACCCATACAAGCAAGAAGACTAGATATCGTAATACTAAACAAGAAAGAAAAATCCTGTCAAATCGTAAACTTTGTTGTTCCAGCTGACTACAGGGTGAATATCAAAGAAAATGGGAAACGGAGCAAATACACAGAGCTAGCCAGAGAGCTGAAAGAGATATAGAAGATGGAGAAACTCAAAATAATCCCTATAATAGTATGAGCATTAGGAACAATCGCGAAACACTGAAAAACGAATGGGAGAAATTGGAACGAAAGGAATGACTGGAAAAATACAACAAACAACAATAATGAAAACCGCTAAAATATTAAGGAAACCCCTTGAATGTGGAGACTAACACACACGAACAACAAGCGCAGACCAGACAAAACATGAAGTCGTACATGGAACCAAAAACATTGAAACTGCATACCTCTAAGTTTTCTAGCCCCACCCCATGCCCCCATTACCACATCATTGTCCCCCTCTCCCCCAAAAAAGAGTGAAACCGAATAGCCAAGTAGTCAAGAAGGAAGGAAAGACCGAGGAGTGAGCACTGACCAGACCTCCACTGCATAAGTGCAAAGAGAACTGGGACATTGGGAGGCTTATTGCAACTCAATTTCCAGTAAAGACCAATAGCTACTGCCAATAAAAAAATCAATGGCAAGAAGCTGTTGTGAAAATGCCACTTTATTTGCAAAATGGTATCCAAAGAGGTGACGAGTACTGGAAAATCTGGCGAGACTTGTTGTCACTCAGCGTTCAGGGAACACAACAGATTGTATTCAATGAGATCTTTGATGACCTGTGTGAATGCTCCCTGTGATCCAATAATAATAATAATAATAATAATAATAATAATAATAATAATATAATGAAGTAGTAAATCCTAAAGTACGGAAACCAACATATATAACTAGATAACGCCGTCGAATCACAGAGAGAAAGAGATTAAATGAATTTATAAATAAACAAATAATACGAAACCAAGGTAATTGAAACTGCCATGGGTGTTATGAAAAGCCACATGATCTATCCTCGAGCGAAAATGCGTTGGAAGCGGCATGGGTTTGTAATAGGAGATCTTTTTCTTTCTCATACAAATCAATATTTATAGACCATATACACAACAGAAACTATTTTAATTAAAGGCACGTTTTAGAACTGGAGGTATGGCTTTTTTCATTGGTTTTCCTAACAATTATTTTTCATGACACAATGTTATATTAATAGAATATTAAACAAGTTAGAAAAGCATTTCATCCAAGTCATGAAAATTGTTAAACAAAATGTTTTTACTATAGGCTTTAAAAATAAAGGCACAAGATTCAATTTGAAATTTATTTATCTTCAAAGTGCACTTTTATAAATTTTAAATTGAATCAAAAAATTACCTTGGATTTATTTTATGTAATGTACATTCTGTTTTAAAAAAAATCCTTGAAAATTTTATACTAATTGTTAGATGAAAGATAATGTTTTTAAATTATACCTATTATAAAGCCTGAAATACAAGCAAACGTATAAGAACTCCTCTGCTCGGAGGGTTATTGGCATCAAGATACTCGCTACACTAAATATAGGCTTTGAAGAATTGGAATTAGTGAGTCGAAAAGAATACATTTGAAAAATGACCGAATTTTGTAGCTAACCCAATATACTTAGCATTTGAGATGAACAGTGTCTTTTCGATCCTTTCGAGTTATTTTATTTCCGGGGTATTACAAATTCATAGTTTCTTAATTCTTGGGCTACAGCGGAACACAGGCTCCACTAATTAGATATATTGAGTAAATATATGATTTTCTTTAAAAAAAAAAAACAGTTTATTCAAATAATATCATGCACAGTTTATTCAAATAATATCATGCACTGATTACATTTGATCTTTGAACGGAGCAAAGAAGTGTAGGAACCCTTCTGACATTGCACTTCATCTCTTTTGTCCTCTGTCAGAAAAGGAGGAATACTTCTAGACTGTTTTTATATTGATCCCGATCCAGAGTGTCATGTTCTGGTAGCTGGATGATTCCCACTTTAAAATCGACCTTATTTCAAATTCTGCACTCATGCCGAAGCAAAAAGAATAAGCAGAACTGGAATTAGTGTTATTTTTGTATTACTTTGACTATTATTCTCATCTTGGTTGTTTTTTTTTTTTGTTTTGTTTTTTTTCACGTTTCGGCCGATGTAACCTCCGACCATCTTCAGGTGTATTCACTCTTGATTTTCCGGTTGGAATTAGTTTGTTGGTGCCATTATATTCTTTAGACTAATTCTATGTATGTGTTTACCTTTTGACTGAAACATACATGAGAACTATAGCTGATATGAAGGGGCGAAAAAGCCACCAGGGAGCCACAAACAAAATAAAGCCGAGTGGGACGTGTTTGACTTAATAAACGTGTTCCACATAAATATTAAGTTAATGTATATGTATGCATTTGCACATACATATTATGGAGTACTGTTGCCATATTTTGGGAGAGGTTGTTAAAAGTACTCTTGCCCACTTGGATAGGAGACAAATCGTCTTCGAAATCTAGCGGGCTAGGGCCTTTTCTCCTTCTACTTTCTATTTCTCACAGAAAAGACGTTGCGACTCTGTCTCTGTTCTATCGTTATTTTCATAGTAGGTGCTCGACTGGGCTTCAATCTATAGCACCTCTGCAAAACATTTGCAACAAACATTCATCTACAAACAACAACTGTCAATAATTTTCCTTATTCTCTATATATGCCCACAACTAAAAGAAAATTCCATGAGAAAAGTTTCTTTCATAGAACTGGCTGTCTGTTAAACACAATACTGCGGATTGCTTCTCAGTTGGCATGGTCGTTTTCAAATCTAATGTAAATAAATTCTTGTAGAGCAATCTTCTTAAATAACCAAACTCTATTCAAGTTCCGCCATTATCAATCATCCAGATGCTGTTTCACAGTCTTCGCGACACTCATTATCCTCCAGTGACCCTTGGATCTTGAAAAGCGGTGACCTCCTAGTAAAAAAAGGAAAAATTCTTCCACTTCCTGATATGGTAAGTGCACTTCTTTTAACGCGCCAAAGTGAAACTGCTGGAATGTTGTCCTTATCTGCAGCGGAAGAAATAAAAACTATAGTCGACGTCTATAAAAGCAAAGGAAATCACAGTCATCAATCAATCAATAGTCTGGCCATTCCCTTTTTATATCTTTTATTTTATTTTCTATCAATCAACTAATTAGAGAAAATCGATCCGCTACATTAATTTCGTTTTCTTTCTTTTTTTTCTTTAACTTATATCTATCCTAAACAAGGCACATTACCACTGAGAGATAAAAGACTACTGAAAATTCGGTGCCAGATTTATAGAGGCATTCTAAGTGGGGAGTTGTGTAACGCGATGATTTTCCACATAATATTTACTCTTATACATGTGGGTGCAGTCGATGATTCCTAAAGCAAACTGTTCAAGAAAGGAAGCTATCGGAGTAGAAACCTCTCCGACATATGGAGAACCTTATAATCAACGTATAGGATTTTGCTGACTAAAGGGGGTGTTCAGGTATATTTACGCTAAAGGGGCGCAAGTGCAAGAATTTCGTGGAGCACATTTCTTTTCTTCTATCTATCTCTATATATATCCATCTATCTATATGAATGAAGAAGTAAATGGATTGACTGTTGTCAAGCGCGATTCAATGATTCCCTTTTCATTTGTTACTACGTATAGATACAGGAAAAGCAAAGCTTGCCTGGATTGCTCCACTTACCGTTGACCATTACATCACAATGTTGAGTAATTAGCACAAATACACCAAACAAAAAGTTTTGAAGTATTTGGTATGCCTCGAACGAGGATGAGAATCCGAAATTCTTATCCATTATTGAACAGCCAAACTATTGCGCCATAGAAACAAGCATTTATATCATAGTCTATATACACATTATCCTTTGGCTAACACACAAAACCTGCAATTTATAAATAACAACTTGTATTCGATAAATTCTATACAATCAATCAGTTACATTGTGTTTTTATTTTAGTATTAATTATCAAATGTGTATACGCGGTGAAGACAAATAAGATAAAATCTAATAACTTGAGTAAATTAATATCTGTAGCTCTCTATTCGCTATGATCATTTTGCCCATTTACCTATCGTTTTACGTACACACAAACACACAAACACACACACATATATATACATATATATACATACATATATATGTATAAGTATATATCTATGTATATATATATATATCTATATATATATGTATATATATGTGTATATATGTGTATATATATGTATATGTGTGTATATATATGTATATAGTGTATATATGTATATATCTATGTATATATATGTATATATATGCATATATATACATATATAGAGAGAGATATATATACATATATATGTATATATATATGTATATGTATATATATGTATGTATATATGTATGTATATATATGTATGTATATATATGTATATATGTATGTATATATGTATATATATATGTATGCATATATATATATATATGCATATATATATATATATATATATATATACTAGCTGGACGCTCGGTGTACAATACGCTTAAACATGATATTTTAATTTTATACAAATTGCATATGTTTTATGATAAATCAATTCTCTGTTGAATATTATATATTGCGAGAATAACTTTCCCGGTATACTAATTCTGTTAAAATAAAAAAGTAAAAATAAAATAAATTATAATGATAATGTAGTTCATAAAATTCCGTCTGTGTTTGTTTACAATATCACGTCAACTGATGATGAATGCTCTGGAAACTCACTTCGGATTAATGTTTAGTCTTAAAATGTCGAAATAAAGAAATGATTTGCGGCGATTTAAAATGGTACCTCTTCTTTTATCGTAAATCAAATTTATTAATAAGAAAAAATTTAAATAAAATGATAAGGTACATCAGGGCTGGAATCAGGATAAATCGATCTATAATCGCATGCTCTGCCACTGGGCTATGTTCTGGTTGTCAGCAAGTCTGTTTCTTTTGGGGGTTTTTTTTGGGGGGGGGAGGTTCTAAGAAGAAATTATTTGTGGATCAGATTTTATTATCTCCCTTGCCGGAGCAACCTAAAATAATTCCTTGTAAAAAATTTTTTTTTATCTATATATATATATCTATAAAAAAGAAAGACTACTTGTAGGGTTGGATTTTTAAAATTTTCGACACTTATCGGACGAATTTCTGTCAAAACATGTATAAGACCACTTCCAGACCAATAAATTACCTATGTATGAAATTTGCAAAAGATAGGCTCAGCCGTTTCGGAAACTATAAGGAAGGAACTCATGCACACACACAAAGTGACTTTTATAATATATATATATATATATATATATATATATATATATATATATATATATACATATATATCTATATATTACAAAAATCGATCCGCTACATTAATTTCGTTTTCTTTCTTTTTTTTCTTTAACTTATATCTATCCTAAACAAGGCCTCGAACTAATTAGAGAAAATCGATCCGCTACATTAATATATTGGGTTAGTATGTTATATATAATCATTATTTTTATTTATCAATACCTACAGACACTATTGTTTCATCCTTTCGGGAATCATCAGTGCAGGGAGTTATGTTTACAACCGGTCGGGAGATTAGGACCCGGCCGCGAAACCATTTCTGACTCCATTTAGCAAGTTACAAATCACGAGACCAACACATACGGTTGAAATTAACATTTATATAAAGCGTAAATATCTAGACGGCGAGAATGATCTTATGATTATAGCATCATGGCTTACTTTAATTTCAACTTAGCGTGCTCAACAATAAGAACCGCGTTTGTTAAGGGCTGACATAATTATTACTATATTAATTTATTTTGTATATATATGTATATGTATATATCTCAGTAGTTTACGTTCCAAAGCCAAAATATTTTTTATGCTATCTTTTTTTTGTCTTACACGTGTTTCGTTGAATGACGTATGAACACCAAACAACTATCTGATTGGAATTCATTATTGAATTGAGTATCATTTATTTATTTATGTATTGCGGAGTATCAGCCTTATCTGTTACCACCTGACGAAGGCCAGAGAAATAGTTGACTGAAACGTCGTGACACAACAACTAAAAAAAAAAGATGAGGATAATAGTCCGCAATAAATAAATTAACTATCAGAGATAGTTAATATTTTTCCCGAAAAAAAAAACAATTAAAATGTTTGTTTTATCCAAGGAAAATATTAACTGTCCTTGATTAAGACAAAAAAAAAAGTATTATGAAAGAAAAAATCCCAACATATAGATTTTTTGAAGATCTGAAATGTAAACTAATGCTATATATATATATATATATATATATATATATATATATATATATATATATATATATTAGTCTTAAAATGTCGAAATAAAGAAATGATTTGCGGCGATTTAAAATGGTACCTCTTCTTTTATCGTAAATCAAATTTATTAATAAGAAAAAATTTAAATAAAATGATAAGGTACATCAGGGCTGGAATCAGGATAAATCGATCTATAATCGCTATGAAATGTAAACTAATGCTATATATATATATATATATATATATATATATAGCATTAGTTTACATTTCAGATCTTCAAAAAATCTACATGTTTGGATTTTTTCTTTCATAATACTATATATATATATATATATATATATATATATATATATATATATATATACTAGACTACCCGTGACACGTTGGGTTAGTATGTTATATTATCTATGGAATTAATGGATGAGAATGACACTTGTGACGTAAAGAAATAGTTTTTTGTGACATAAAAGAAACAATTCTATGAAAGTATATTAAATTGTAAAAAGAATATAGATATATTTCTATGAGTCCTGTGTATAATTGTTTATTTTTGAAAAAAAAAAAACTTACAGCCATTGAATTATAAGTGGTTTGCCATACTGAAAGGTACATGTGCACTGAACAGATACCATAATACTTAAAGTTAAATTCAAATTTTCATATATCTTTTTTAAATGAAATTGTTAGTTGAAAGTACGGAATAGTTAAAAAAAAAACTCCCCATGTTAAGAATGGCTTTTTAAATAGAAAATGAAAATAAAATGTAACTATTTAAAAAAATGTTTTCGAATTTATTTATTTATTTATTTATGTTAAGAGTGTAGATAAAAAAACGGAGAAGAAAATGTAAAAAAAGAAAAAAAATGGAAGGCGGTGAGTAAATTGCCGTTGTAAAATGCTCTTATGGTTGTCAACGGGATAAAGTAGATTTATTTCTAAAAGAAAAAGTGCGTTAAAATAACTTTAACGTAATATGGAAATGAGCGATGTAAATAAAAAAGAAGAAAGTATTAACAACTGTTTATTTGGATAATTTAAACACGGAAAAAATTTGGGACGCTGAAAACGTACACAGTAAAACAATACCTTTTATTGTCGCGTTGATTATTTGTTTGTAACGCAAATTAAAAAAGAAAAAATTTTCGGGGTTATTAATTTCTGTTGGCAGTGTAGAAGAAAATATATGAATGTTAAGAAAGGTGTATTAGAAAATGGAAAATAAATAAAACAAAAGGAAGACGGTGGGGAAATCGCTGTTGTAAATAGTTCTTATGGTTGTCAACGGGTTAAAGTTGATTTATTTGTAAGAAAATTGGGACAGTATAATTGTAATACAGAATAGTTGGCAAAACATCTCCACCGTTCCCATGTTAAATAATAATTTCTAAATAATAACGTTTATATTTCAGTGCTCAGGTCAAATTCTGCAAAAGTAGCAATTTGTGTTTATTTGTTTACGCTGTTATGGGTTTATGTTCATGTACGCATGTGCAACCGGAAATCGTAAACCGGATGTGTGGTAACAACACCCGTTAAAAGGTCATTTGAGTTTATAAGTATATATATATATATATATATATACATATATATATATATATATATATCCTGTAAAAGTGTTAAAGCGTTTCCATTGAGCTTAATTACTAGTGCCAATTGGAAAAAAAATTGTTTTATGATTATATATATATATATATATATATATATATATATATATATATATATATATATATGTGTGTATTTCAGATTAATAGAAGCAATCTTAGTTGTAAAATATGCAATTGATCACTTTATAATATTAACAATGTCATTTAATTTAAATTATATTAGAGACTATACTAGGAAATATTTTTTAATATTTATGCACAATAATAACTACATAATATATAATATTGTGAATAAAATAAAATACGCATCAAGTGTGCTTGAAAGCCAAATCACAACGTAATATTAGGAAAATAAACAAATATTTTATTTGTTTAAAATTTATCATAAATATATTTCAGAGGTATACTCCATCTTCAGTCTGTTGTTTTGTTTCTTTTTCCCCCTTTTCTTCTTCTTTGCCATGTTGTTACGTTAGAGAAAGAAGTCTGTTTGTAAAGAGCCACGCGTTGTATCTAGCGGTTGTATTTTTAAATGTTTGAACTATGTGTAGGCAACGTGAGAATAACGTCAAGGATGAGAGCTCATACAGAAACGTTGTTTTAATTTGAATAAAATAAAATGCGCATCAAGTGCGCTTGAAAGCCAAATCACAACATAATATTAGGAAAATAAACAGATATTTTACTTGTTTGATATCACAAATATATTTCAGATTTCTCCAAATTTACAACATGGCAAGGAAGACGAAAAGGAAAAAAGAAACAAAACAACACGCTGAAGATGAAGTATACATCTGAAATATATTTGTGATAAATTTCAAACAAGTAAAATATTTGTTTATTTTCCTAATATTACGTTGTGATTTGGCTTTCAAGCGTATTTGATGCGTATTTTATTTTATTCAAATTAAAACAACTATTCTGTATGAATTCTTATCGCATCATTGATGTTATATATTATTGTATTTAAATAATCTCTATCTCTACTATTATATAAACAAAACTGTGTATGTGTGTCAGTGAGTTCGTTTCCTATGGACTCGAAAACGGCTGGGTCGATTTTTATAACATTTAATACGAAAGTACTTTATGTGCCTGGCAGTGTTCTTAGAGTTTCTATCGGTGTTCGATAAGTATCAATAATTGATAATCAAAACAGAACAGGCGAGTTAAGATCTTACACAGACTAATATCACAAGTGTATTTGAGAAGTTTTATCACGACACAAGCCGAAAGGCCTGGTATATAAAATCGTTGAATAAAATCAACAGTAGTTTATATATATATATATATATATATATATATATATATATATATATATATATATATATATATGATGGGGGGGGCGACCGAAATGTTTCTATGTAAAACACAATTTCACAATGATTCTCGACTTTTTCATTTAAAATTTAAATTCAAGCAAGTATCACTGCACAATCAGCAATAGCAGACATATAAAATAAAAACTAGGTTCTTTGATATGACAAGGACGCGTTCGATATGAACGTTTCGGTGTAGAGCACAATTGAAGCATGATGCTTGTCTTTTGCATTTTTAACTTTAATGCAATCAATTATATATAAAAATAATTTATGAAATCAACAATACGTTCTCTACAGTGCAATGTAAACTGAAATATGTTGTGAACTTAGTCATTGCGGGAAGCATGTGAAGTTTCCTCCATCGTGATTGTGCCCCAACCAGAGCAGGTAATCAATCGATTTGATTGAAAAATGACCTTTCATCGATTTCGATGACAATAAATATATGGGAGTGTGTAACCAATCGCGTCGTCTGCAACACCAAGGAAGGGCTAATTGCAAGGTAAAACCATTCATTAACGTATATGTTTTACATAAAAATAAAATTCTAATCACTTTGTCGATTACATATTGTCTTACCTAATAACTTTTTCAATGGCATATACTACACAAGATTCAGTTTTTGTTTGTTGTTTTTTTACTTGTACTTACCCCTTATCAAAGTCCGAAAGCCACTCGAGGAAAAAGGTTAATGAGTGTACGGTAGTCATTCGGACCAACAGCGGAATAATCGTTAGGGGTGGAAATCGAGTATAAATCAGTTATTTAAGGGGATGGCTTAACAGAAACCTTTTCACATTGGACTTGGAGACGACTATGTTGTAGTCAGCTGGGAAGTAGGCCAACAGAATAGAGTTTCATAGGTGGGCAGGTCTAAGAAAGAAGGTTTATTCATACGATCTGTGTTTAGATTTAGGCACATATTGAGAGCAGGGAAATTGTTGATAGTTAGTGTACCTAGACGAATTTAGAAAAGGGGGCCATAGAAGCTCAGATGAGTACTAGCCATGAAAATTATGATAAGGCAAAGACACGCTCCCAACGTCTCTTCTGTGGAAAAGAAGTTTCAAGGAGGCCGGTTTTGAACTGTATCAAGTCAGGATAGGTGGCAACAGAACTCCATCCAAGGACGTACTTGGCTATTATATAGGTAAAGGATTACATCGGCAGTTAGATATGTACTGGATCGGTAGAATGATCCAACTATTTTGCAACGATTTTGGCAATGGATTAGATGGAAGTGTTCTATTTCAGATCAGGAGTTATGGTCAGTTCCGGAAGCTTGTCAAAACATTGTGCTTTCCTATGGTTAACTTATTTCATTTGGGATCAGATAGGGGTCATAGCGTTGATGATAAAAAGAGAAAAGCTGAATTTTAGAGACATTTTTTCATAGTATCACGTGCTCAAGGTCAGAAGAGAAAGAATCAACGATATTGGTCATTGCCGGCCTTCGAAGTATTGCTATATATGTGGAATCTACATTTAGGTTTAGGCACAGGCAGAGTGTGGGGAATTATTGATAGTGGTTTTGGCTAGACAAGTGTTTTCCATGAAAGTTTGGCGATGGGGGGGGCATAGCACTTGCCATGAAATAAGAATAAAGCAGAGACAGGCTTGCAACGTCTCTTCTGGAGGGGGGTCGAAGTGGTCCTTCCACGTATCATTGTATGCGACAATATCGTTATCGTATGCGTCCACTCTGTGTATCCCTGCCATCAGTTGTTCATAAAGGTTGCCTGGGAGTCAGGTGTTATAAATGGCATGACCTTAAACTAGTATGGTCCATCCGGAGCCACGAACGTTTATATTCGCTTCGCCCTTTCTGTGTAGGGCACCGACCAGTATCATTTCAATAAGTCGCATTTTGTGATAAAGCTGACTTTTTCTATCCGGTCGATGCAGTCCTCCATTCTCGGTATTAGGTAGGTGTCTGCCACTGTCAATGCATTTACTTTGAGTAGTTGGTGCAGAATCTGGCCGATGCGTTCACTTTATCTATTAGGACACATGAAGACGTCCAAGAACTCTGGCTTGGCTCGACAATTCTATATTTCAACGTTCATCCGATCTCTCCTCTGATGATTTCAAGGTCTTGTGGGTTTACTTTATATGGGTCTTGCTTCATTGGCCTCGTTATATTGAACTCCATGTCGTACTCTGCCGATGTTTTTTTTTTCCTGGGGTTCATCAGATAATAATCTTGGATACTCCTTTATAAGGGTACTAACTTCCTTGTGACGCTGTTCCGACAAATAACAATGCTTCTCTTCGAAGTTGCCGAGAATTAGTGAGTTCTCCAGTTTAGCGAGGGCGTCCTTGGCTCCCTGTCATGTTTACAATGTCGGCTTAATCGGTTTTTCTGATAAGCAATGTTTGCTCCCCATTTCTTCCTGCGTATCGCTTTAGTCTATTAACATGACACAACCGTGTTGTTCGCCTCCAGTTGTGCATGCTTATCCTGTAATTTAAGTCGTCGACTTCCTCAACTATCCTATAGGATTCTTGAAACTTCTGGTCAAGGGGTGTTCTGTTTACTGATGTGCGCATCATGACCTTTTTGTCCACACGGAGTTCTCAGATATGCACCCATTATCTCTCTCTCTCTCTCTCTCTCTCTCTCTCTCTCTCTCTCTCTCTCTCTCTCTTTCTCTCTCTCGCTCGTGCTCTCTCTCTCTCTTTCTTAGAATCATTGAATTCCAACGAGTGCCATGGTAGTGCTCTATCAAAGCGAGCAAATTATATATTTTTTTACATAAATATAGTCACCGATCGAAACATTCTGCACATCGTAGCAAAATATCACTACATTTACATAAAGAAAAAAAAATTTATGTGTATATAAATTTATATTTTCAGAAGTTTAGATAAGATAAGCCGTCGGTACTGTCGGTTTTCAAACCCGATAATAAGGAACCGTTTTAGGTCCCTATTATCAAGTTTGAGACAGACGTTACCGATGACTTTTCTTACTTAAACTTTTGGAAATAAAAATATAAATATTACGCTCTTATTTTGAAAAATGTTTCCTTATAATAAATAGAGCAATCTGTTGGAATCCTTTTTTACCAAAATATGCTTTTATATATATATATGTATATATATATATATATATATATATATATATATATATATATATATATATATATATATATATATAAGTGAAAGTGTCTCTGTGTGTGTGTCTGTCTGTGTACATTTCCCTACGCAATAACTGTCAATTTTCAAACTACAGACTCGAAATTTGATATACAGGGTACTGAGATTTGGGAAAATATTTGTAATCCGTTTTCGGACAGAAATTTGGCTGTTAAGGGGTAAAAGTTCAACGATTTGACCTTTGAGAACTCTACCAAACTCCTCCACTAATTTTGGGTAGAAACAATTGAAATTTTAGATATAGGTTCCTTGGACATGGATCTTACTTAATAACTTGATTTGAGTCCAAAACAATAAATGTTCAGTGGTCATAATAGGGGTCAAATTTTTTTAAAATTTGACCTCTGCGGTCTCTACCAAATTACTGGTCTAAACATTTGAAATTTTATATAAAGGGTATTCAGAGATAGTGCAAGCTTTTTAATCGGTTTGGGTCGAAAATTTTTAGTTACCAATATATAAATGTATGTACGTATGTTTGCATGTCTGCTTAAAACTTTCGACAGAGGCGACGGATTTTACCAAGATCAGTATCGTTTTGAAGTCCGACCTTTCAGACGACAAATATCGAAAAATTGGCTAAAAACATTAATATCTTCACCTGCAACTGGGCACATTTCTAAGGGGGGCTCGCTTTTTTCGCCGATATTTTTTTAAAGCCATCCTATCCTTTTGATTATCTAGCCTTAATTTTCACCTACGTCACTTCCGGTTTGACGGTGGTCGTGACACCAAAGACGTCAGTTTTTTCCCCGTTTTTTTTCCTCCTTCGCGGTACGAGTTCGAGCCTGCCTTCCTCCAACCACTTTTTTTTTTTTGCTCAACATACACATCTAATCGCCGGGCTGAAATGCTAGTACATGGTGACCCAAAAAAACAAGCCCCAACTATAATAAGGCCCCGTTTCTTAGTGTTTTGTCCGAATGAAATGAAACTTTGGTCATAACTAGTTTATTATATACAAAACATCACATCAAAACAATAAGGGTATTTGGTCTTTTTTCTCCGTTCTAAAGCATATGTTCCAGATGGCCTCCATTTAGCTTTTGTATTTTTGTTTTTTTGAGTCACTCTGTATATATAAAGTGAAAGTGTCTCTGTGTGTCTGTCTGCGTTCATTTCCCTACGCAATAACTGTCACTTTTCAATCTACAGGCTCGAAATTTGATATACAGGGTACTGAGATTTGGGAACATATTTGTAATCCGTTTTCGATCAGAAATTTGGCTGTTAAGGGGTCAAAGTTCAACGATTTGACTTTTCAGAACTCTACAAAACTCCTCCGACAATTTTGGGTAGAAACAATTGAAATTTTAGATATAGGTTCCTTGGGCACGGATCTTACTTAATAACTTAATATGAGCCCAAAACAATATATGTTAAGGGGTCATAATAGGGGTCAAATTTTTTAAAAATTGACCTCCGCTGTCTCTACTAAATTACTCAGAATATTTCTGGTCTAAACATTTGAAATTTTACATAAAGGGTAGTCAAAAATAAGGCAAGCTTTTTAATCGGTTTGGATCGAAAATTTGAGCTACCAATATATAAATGTATGTATGTTTGCATGTCTGCCTAAAACTTTCGACAGAGGCGACAGATTTTTACAAGATCAGTATCGTTTTGGAGGTCGTCCCTTCAGACAACAAATATCGACAAATTGGCTAAAAAATAATTTCTTCACCCTCAACTGGGCACATTTGTACAGGTAGGGGTTGCTTTTTTCACCAATATTTTCGAAAGTCATGCCTTTTTTTCGATTGTCTAGCCGTAATTTAAACTTACGTCATTTCCGGTTTGGCGGTGGTCGTAACAGCAAAGAGGTCAAGTTTTTTCCTGTTCTTTTCCTCCTTCCCGGTACAGCTTCGACCCTGCCTACTTACAACCACTTGTTTTTTTTTGTTTTTTTTTTTTGTTTGTTTGTTTTTTTTGTTTTTCTTGCTCAACACACACTTCGACCGCCGGGCACTCATGCTAGTATATATATATATATATATATATATATATATATATATATATATATATATATATATATATAAAAGTATGAAATATATATCTATATATATATATATATATTTAAAGTGATGGTTGTGTAGTTCCAACGAGAGAAAAAATGTATATTTAAAAGAGTGTATCCATCAACAATTGTGGGTTTTTTTTAAAGGTTTTCATCATATTTTTATTTTAAAATATTTTTATTTGCTAATCACCTGAGTCGCCTTTAACGGAAAATGCCGACGGGGCTGTCCAGGCGCTTTTTGCAGATCTGAGTGCCCCGTCTCTGGGGTGTTGAATTCTGAATCCCAAAAGGCCGCACGGATCAAAAAAAGAGAAGGTTATATCATTTAATGTGACATTGGTCAGCTAATACCACATGACTTAAATTTTCCGAGTTCAGAAATTTTGGAACTCTTTCATACTCTAGGATCAGTTAGACACAAGGTCAGTTTTTAATGGAGAAAAAATTCAGTTCCCTCCAAAGAGGTACTCTGCCACTTTTGCTGGGATCAAAGTGCAATATCTTTTCCGGCAGATGCTGCACTTTGTGACCATATCCCTTGTGGCAATTGGTTGTTGGTACATGTAGGGGCAACCCTATATAGATTATTCTCTTCCCCCTTCGATCTTGTGTGATATTTTGTTTGCGTGGGGAAGCAAATAAATACCTACTATGTATTGAAAAAAAAACTAAAAATGGCGCCAATCTGAAGGATTTTCAGTTGGTTGACCGCGACCAGGATAGACACTTAATTTAATCACATAAATTAGTACACGAAGATATCAATTATGCGTGTATGATATATATAATATAATATAATATAAAGCTGAACGTCTGTGTGTACGCGCGCGCGTATGTGCGTGTGTGTGTGTGTGTGTGTGAGTGAGTGTGTGTGTGTGTGTGTGTGTGTGTGGTCACGAATGGGCTATATATTAATATATACTATATATTATTAGGCTCCTATATGGTTGACTATTTTTAAAATGATTACATATAATGATAGAAGATGTATGGAGGATCAGTAATGGGTATGTTTGATCTGGCAGAACGGTGGTTCATAAAAATTGTGGGGTCTGTGTTCGCGCCTGGCCCCCAAAGTATGGAAATAAAAAATGAAAAAAAACGTTTACAATGTTTTTGATATATATGTACATAAGAATACTTTGATAAGTGTGTTTCAACTTAAATAGTGATGGTATAATAAAATTGTGGGGTCTGCGTTCGCGCCTTTACTCCATGGAAATATGGAAATATGGCACAAAATTTAACAAAGACTTTTCATATCTAGTTGCGTAAGTATACTTTGATGATTATGTTTCAGTTTGAAGAAATATGGTATAATAAAATTATGGGGTGTTCGTTCGCGCCTGAGCTCCATAGAATGTAAATATGTCACAAAGTTTAACAAGGTATTTTAAATAATAACACCTTAACTTTAATCTTAATTCACGTTAGCTTTTATTTATTTTTTTAGTTGAATCATATTGTGTCGAATAAATTCACCTCATAAATTCACGTTCTTATGAAAGTGAAAACCAAAAAAAAAAGTCGGAACTTTAGACAATTCTCGACACAAATTTGGCATAACTCTGTTTTTTTTCTTCTCCACTTGCACGTGGCACTCTTTCGAAAATAGATAAATAATAAAAAATAAGAATGTGATTACGTGTCTTTTTAAAAACATTTACATGAGCTTTTTATTTTTATTTATATATATGTTTAAGCTTTTTTTTGTCAGGTTACTAGAAGGAATTCAGTTGATTACAACGCTTTCTGCGTGTTCTTTACATTACAATAGTCTGAATCCGACAGCGCAATACTACACCGTTCAATATTGTAAAACTGAAACGAAGCTGTTCTGCTTGAAAAGGGCGCCATTTTCTTCTTATTCACATTTATGTTGCTTCTTTGCTTTAAAAAACTAAAGTAATTACGTGTTTACTTTCTTAATATCCCATTTTGCTGTTTCGGATTATTTTACTAAAGTAAGTAAAGCTTCATTATTTTTCAAAACTGTTTTTGTTTCTTTGTTTGTCGATATTTCGTCGATATTATTTAGTAAGAGTGTTCAGCAGAAAGCCAACAAACGACTACCCTAAAAAATAAATATACAAAAAATAAATGTTACCATAGTCAATTAAATTACAGTTCATGTTTATTTTGTGCTTTGAAATAGTTTTTAATAATTTCAGCGAACCGAAATTAAAACGAAATTTGAGGCGATAACTACTTATATGAATTTTTATATAAACTAGACATGCCATAATCGAATATTCCTCAAGCACAAAATAACGGACAATATTAAAATATGTTTATAAATATTCCTTACTTTGACGGAACTCTCTTAAATTGTTAACACAGAATGCTCAGGTTCCCCTCCAAATTGAAAACGGGGATCACCATTTCAAAGTCGCTGCCATTTTGATTTTTTAAAACCGGTTCGTGAATTAAAAAAAAAAAAATTTTTACAAACTACTCATAAATACAAACCAATGAACTTTTCTACCATAAAAGTAACTTTTGTTGACTATTGTAACATTTATTTCTTGTATATTTATATTATTATGTATATAACATTTTCTCTTTGAAAGTAAACATCATTTTGTTGGTCACTCTTGGCTACGAATGGAAACAAAGTTGATATTAAAAATATATTTTCGCGAAAATTATCATTACTTTCATCATATTTTGCTTAGAGTAAAATCTTTGAGTATCAAAACCTATCTCTTTACAACCCCGTCCTTTTCATAACCTATCATACTTTCATCAATCACAGTCTATTTTCTGTAGGCTGTTTTTTAACCCAGTCAACGACGAGTCCTTCTGCTAGTATATATATATTTTCAATGATTATTATTAAGTTCTTTGTAAGTTTTTTTTTTCAGTGCGGAAAGTGAATACTGCTGCTGGTCGCGGAACTTGAACCCAATCAACATTCTAAACGACTACCAGGAATTAATACATAAATGGGGAAGTAAATCGCTGTTTTAATTAGTATTCAAATAACCCCCCCCACACACACACATACATATATACACGCATTTGGACACATCTAGCTAGCTAGCTATTTATCTATCTCTCTATATATTATGTACATAATATATAATATATATATAACTATATATATGTACATATATATGTATTATATATGTATACATATATAACTATATATATAATATATATTATAAATATATAGTTCTATATATAACTATATATATATATAGTCATATATATATAACTATATATGTATATATAGTCATATATATAATATGTGTGTCTGTGTGTGTATGTACATACACACACAAACAAACATATATGCATATGTGTGCGCGCACGCGTGTGTGGGGGGTGTAAAAAACTTAACTATATATTTTTGCTCGGAGAATACCATGGCAAACGGATGGACAAACGCATACTATACTGATCTCTTAAGGAGGAGGTAATGACTGAGCAGACGATACAATGAGAGCAGAATAGAAGTACTCTCCACTACCTTAATAAAATATATAGAAGGAGGATCCGATTATAAAAGGAAAAAGTAATTCCTGTGAGTATAATCTCATGGAAACATTACAGATATTAACTTATCACCTACCCCTAAACGTGAATGCAATACCTGTGAATATTACCTCTACCTTTATTAAAACAGAGACGGTAATTCCTAGGATAACGATCTTATAGCAACAGAACCGATACTGCACAGTTTTGTTTTGTTTTATTTTGTTAAAAGCTCTCGTCTTAAAAGATCATGTTTTATTCTGCCTTGGCATTCTGGTTAATAATATCAAAGTCAAGTATCTGTTCTCTACATAACAGCGACATCAGATGCTGTACAATCGACGCAATTATCGCGAAACAAAATATTGAAAAAATGTATATTAAAAAAATACGAATTTATCAGAAACTGTTTATTATATGAAAATTCAAAAATCCCAAAAGATAATTATTTCAAAAGCATACATAGGATTTAATGAGAAGTAACTGCTTTTTTTATGCTAATATAGTAAAGAAGATAGGCGGTAAAAACTTTCATTTCCATTACATATATATATATATATATATATATATATATATATATATATATATATATACATATATAATATATGTAATATATATATAATATATATATTATATATAATGTATATATGTATGTATATATAATATATAATATATGTAATATATATACACATATATATAGTTATATATACATATATGTGTGTGTGTCTGTGTATGCGTGTGTGCGTGTAAAGAAAAAGATTGGCTCTAATAGAAATCGATAGTTAAAGAGTCAAAGTTCCAATAAAGTTAAAATGGTGGCACCATTAAAATTTTCCTCTGCGGTCACTCGGGTCCAATTATAACTCCAATTATTGTTCTCTGTAGATGCAAATGAAAAAATCACTCTGTGCTACGGCCAAACAACTTTTATGCTAAATATTAAGTATTAGATTTGTATTAACCTGTGTTATAATGATATCGTGGTGTCTGTACCACGTAAAACATTATGAGGTATAATATTTTATGTATCGATTTCAGTATTTACTTTTCAACAGTGCTCAATACAAGTGCTAGATAGTAAAGTAATGAAAATATATTTATGGCAATTAAGCTACACAAAGTTTTCCACGTTTCATCACCGGAGGGAATCGTCAGGCTGAAGACGATTACTCATCGGGGATGAAATGTGGAAGAAACTCTGTAGTTTAATTGCCTTATAATTTAAAACCTTATATATATATATATATATATATATATATATATATATATATATATATATATAGAGAGAGAGAGAGAGAGAGAGAGAGAGAGAGAGAGAGAGTATAAAGGTACTATACAAACTGAAGCCTGACCTTTCATTGCAGAATAAAATGCGGAATATTATGTGTAGCTTAATTGCCATATGTATTTTCAGAACTTAATATCTAGCTCTATTCACGTACTACTGGGCATTATTAAAATAAATATTGAAAATCGATATATAAAATATTGCATCTTCTCATAATATTTTATGTAGCGACATGAACTATATATATATATATATATATATATATATATAAAGCTGAATGTCTGTGTGTGTATGTGTGTGTGTGTGTGTGTCTGGTCACGAATAGGCTCCTATATGGTTGACTGTTTTTAAAAACTGATAACATATAATAATAGATGTATCGAGACACAGGAATGGGTATCTTTGATCTGCCAGAACAGTGGTTCATAAAAATTGTGGGGTCTGCGTTCGCGCCTGGTCCACAAAGCATGGAAATAAAAAAGATTTAAATTAAAAAAAAAAACGTTTACAAGTGCTTTTGATATAGATGTACATAATAATACTTTGAAAAGTATGTTTTAACTTAAATAGGGACAGTATAATAAAATTGTGGGGTCTGCGTTCACGCCTGGCCTCCATAGGATGGAAATAGGCGACAGACTTTAATAAAGACTTTTCATATCTATCTGCGTAAGTATACTTTGATAATTATGTTTCAGTTTGAAGAAATATGGTATAATAAAATTATGGGGTGTTCGTTCGCGCCTGACCTCCATAAAATGGAAATATGTCACAAAGTTTAACAAGTTTTTTTTAATATAGATCCACAGAATATTGTGATAAGTGTTTCAGTGTGAACAGGTATGGTATAATAAATTATAGGGTTTATCTATTTTATTTTTACTTTCATCATATTTTGCTTTGGTTTTGATACCCCCAAATTCGAAGCTATCTCTTTAAAACCCTTCCTTTTCATAACCTATCATACTTTCATACATCAGAGTCCATTTTCTGTAGGCTGCTTTTGAACACTGTCACCAACGGGTACTTTTGCTAGTATATATATATATATATATATATATATATATATATATATATGTGTGTGTATATATATATATGTATATATATTATTTTCTATATGTATGCATGTATATATATGTGTGTGTGTATTCTTTTTCATATATATGCATATATATATTATTTTCCATATGTATGCATGCTGCATGCATATATGTATTTTTCAATATGTATACATATATATATATATATATTATTTTTCCTATGTATGCATATATATATATATATATATTATTTTATATATATATATATATATATATATTATTTTATATATATATATATATATATATATATATATATATATATATTTACACACTGGTTCTCGCTAATTCACCGAAGATAAGCAACGTTGAGCCTGGCCAGTACCAGATGGGTGACCATTTGGGAAGGCTAGGCTCTGTATGTAACCCGCCGAGCCGTAGAAATTTCCAGGGTTGTATCTGGGGGTGCATTAATTCACTGGGAGAGATGCTCCTCAAGTTTTCGTTAAGACATGCATCTAGGAGAGAAAACTCTGACGTAAAAACCTGCAGTCTACTTTATACTCTGTCCTGTGGTAGTTATCTGCACTGACAGCAATTAGCAGTAATACCAAAAACTCTTCACCATTATAAAGCAATCATCTGTGTGGATTTCCGAGCAACTTAGTTGTTGTGGTGGAAGCTCATACGTCGAAATCGATGGGAGAAAGTTTATCAAAAAATATATATGCATATACATGTTATATTTATAATATATATATAATATATGTATATATATATAATATATGTATATATGCATGTATA
Organism: Euprymna scolopes; assembly: GCF_053919585.1. NCBI lineage: Eukaryota > Metazoa > Mollusca > Cephalopoda > Sepiida > Sepiolidae > Euprymna > Euprymna scolopes. The sequence continues at coordinate 94,619,476 of NC_136490.1, read as the reverse complement.
CATAATATACATGTATATATATTATATATGTATATTTGGGTATATATATATATATATATATATATATATATATATGTGTGTGTGTGTGTGTGTGTGTGTGTGTTATGTATATATGTATATATATAATATATGTATATGTATGTATATATGTATATATACATGTTATATATAATATATACATAATATATGTATATATGTATATATATGCATATATTTATATATATAATGTATATATATGTGAATATATGTATATAGAATATATAACATATGTATATATATAATATATGTATACATATATGTATATATATAATATATGTATATATATGTATATATATAATATATGTATGTATTGAATATATGTATATATATATGTAATATATATGTGTATATATATATATATATATATATTTACGCACATATAAGATAAAATTATATATATTTTTAAAGTTTTAGAAGTAAAAAAGTTTGTATAATGGTTCATGCTGGTGTCAAAACATGTTTATGTTTAAAAGACTGATACAAGGAAATACAATTAATCACCGTTATTAAACACCGCTTTTGTTCAGGAAAAAAATCTAACTATACAAAAGCACAATCTTCACTCTATATATAAAAATTAATGCGCATTTATTTGTATATAAATAAATATAAATCCCTCCCGTCACATCAATGTAAGACAGCGTAAAGGAGGCTTTTTTCTATCTCTTTGACAAGAACATTGCAAGTGAATTGTGAAGGAGAAAAAGCAAACAGCAAGTTGGAGTTGGACCACCATATAATACATATTATATATAATATATATATATATATATATATATGTGTGTGTGTGTGTGTGTGTGTGTAATATATATATATAATATATATGTCATAAATATATAATATATATATATATACACATAAATATATTTATATATAAATATATATCTGTGTGTGTGTGTGTGTGAATTCGGAAACAAATATGTTACGTCACATGAAAAAAATCATCTGCAAGTTTTTTTAAGTGAGTAGAAATGATGATAATAATTCTTTTCTGAAAAAATACAGGTGTAATTTTATTGTTTTATACAATTTACCCGTCATTTTTGACGCATTGTGTTTATATTTGTAGTAATGAACGAAAATCAGATATATAATATGACATATATATTCCCCTTTTATGTCTCTCCGTTAGAATCTCAAATTTCCCGCTCCTGTGATATTATTATTTATTCATTTTATACGCTATTTAAGTACGTAAAGCACCGGATTCTTTTTCTATTACAACCGAATGGAAAGAATCAATCATTTTGTTTAAAATTTGCAGTCGGAATTGAAGCAAACTATCTCTATTTATATGAAATTAGCATTGTATATATATTCATATATTTGTGTGTAAGTCGCACTTAAAATAATTAGCTGATCGTTATGAAATTTGGAAAACAGCTGATAGGCTCAAGCAATCTTAATGTGGGCTATGTTTAGTTTAATTTAATTTTATGCAAAAAGAGGTTACGATAATTCTCGTTTCAATGCAGTTTTAAAAATAGGTATTGCGAATCAAATAATAAATATTCCGACAATATCAGGGGTTATTTTCGTTAGGGGGGGGGTAAAGGAATTTTAGGGGAGCATACCTACGGTTCGAAACTTTAAATATTTCTGATTTGCATTAAACTTGATCCAACGTAATTAGATTCCCTAAACTTGAATCTCTTCTTCATCACCTTACGCTTACACATTAAATTTTAGACATTTTCTAGAAAACAAAATTATGCAATGGGTGTTGATTAGAGATTAAGTATTCTAGAGATAAGTTTTATAGGATTGTATCTTTTTTTAATCTTCGTGCGGTTTTATACACACACACACATATATATATATGACAAAAAGTCATGATTCCAAAGTTGTTATTCATCTTACCGTTTATTTCTTTCAACATGTTAAAATGTCCAATTTTTGATAGCAACCGTTTCGTAGAGCAGAAACATTCATATAATTATTATATGATTTTTGGAATATTTTAAGCCCTGACTCATTAGAAGAATACAACTCATGTATTTTAAAAGAAAATTAAAACAATATAAGCATTATTACATAAATCCGAAAAAACTTGTTTTTGATATGTCATCAACATATATATATATGTGTGTGTGTGTGTGTGTGTGTGTTGTGTATGTGTGTGTGGGTGTGTGAGGGAGTGTGTATATACATATATATGTGTATGTGTGTATATATATTCTCATAATATTAATATGATCGGTATAAAATTAGCTTTATATATATGTGTGTGTGTGTGTGCGTGTGTGTGTGTGCGTGCACACACGTGTTTGTGTGTGTACGATGCACTGTTGAGAGGATAAGTGAAAAAATAAATAAACTAATAAATACAGATCAATCAAACACAAGCGTCGTGTATCTAATATTTCATCGTTATCGAAATCTGATGATGTCCGTATTTACTTGTCTCCACGCGTGGAAACGTTGGACATGATGTCGTTGTTTTATATATAGATACAGGGGTGCACATACCCTGAGGAGGAACGGCTGATGGCGGTGTGACGGTGTGTGTCTTGTTGTATAAGATACCTAACAAACTAATAAATCGATTATTATGAATATTTGGAATCCATATACTCGGCAACACGGTGAGTAATATAGGCAGCATTGTTTTTTCACTGAACCTAAACACGCATCCTCTACAATTATTTTTTTAAATAAGTTAAATATAATTAAAAAAAAAGTTAATTTAAAAAAGAATACTTCTATAGCAATTTTTGTGTTTTATTAAGTAATAAATGTTTTAAATAGCTTGTGTACATTCGTGAGCGTTAGTAATAAGGGTGTGCTTGATAAACTTATTTAACTGATTTAGCTGATCATTATGAA